>NC_140995.1:86325929-86881672 GCF_052327205.1 Somniosus microcephalus
ACTTGTTTCAGAACATGGAGGTCTAGTTGTACTTCACTGGTTCCTGTCTTACAAAATGTCCCTGGGCAAGCTGGGCCCACGCCCGAGTATTTATACTCCTTGGACGGCACCACCAGCTGGCCGTCCAGTGTTATTTCATGAGTAGTTTCTTTATGATGATGATGGTGTGGAGATGCGTTATGTTTATGCATAAACTTATTCATGGAGTTTGCAATATTTTGTGGTCTCTCTCATTTCACCTTTGCACCCAGGAGGACGCTGTGATAGGGCATGACACTGGAATGGTATGATGAGCATGTGGTGAGCAAAAGGGACCTGAGGTTTAAGTCATCCTGCTGTGAGACTAGAGGTCTGTTTGGGGGAGGAGGTTGAGTTCTGTGACCACCAATTTGGTGATGCGGAGCTGTCTAATACACTGCTCCTCACTTAATTGAAGGTAGGAGAGGTGCTATCGCAATAGCCTCGGAGGGTAAGGCCTTCTGGTGAGAGCGCTGATGTCCCTCATCATACCTCGGCGCACATGTTTCCGTATTTCTTGCTGCCTACGCTCCCTCCACCGTAGATCCTGGAGGGCGAGGTGGCTTGCCATAACGGCCCTCATTAATGTTGCCAGGTGTAGCAGTTTGAATCTTTGAACAATAAATGTAGCCATTTTGCGCTTGCCAGAAGACTGCTGATAAAAAAGAAGCTTGAAATTACTCATACAAACTGCTCCACTGGCTGAAACTGACAAGAAGCCACTGAAACTAACCTGCCCTTACAGCTGCGAGTGATTAAAGCTGATGCCTTTAAATAATGATGCTGGAGCCGCCTTCCGTCAGCTGTGTGCCTGCTTTTTTTTAATTCATTTATGGGATCAGGACATCGCTGGCAATGCCAACAGTTACTGCCCATCCCTAGTTGCCCTTAGAAGGTGGTGGTGAGCCACCTTCTTGAACCGCTGCAGTCCATCTGGTGATGGTACTCCCACAGTGCTGTTAGGTAGGGAGTTCCAGGATGATGAAGGATCGGCGATATACTTCTAAGTCAGGATGTTGTGTGACTTGGAGGGGAACTTGGAGGTCGTAATGTTCCCATGCGCCTGCTGCCCTTGTCCTTCTAGGTGGAAGAGGTTGGGGGTTTGGGAGGTGCTGTTGAAGAAGCTTTGGCAAGTTGCTGCAGTGCATCTTGTAGATGGGACACACTGCAGCCACGGTACACCGGCGGTGGAGGGAGTGAATGTTTAAGATAGTGGATGGGGTGCCAATCAAGCAGGCTGCTTTGTCCTGGATGGTGTCGAGCTTCTTGAGTGTTGTTGGAGCTGCACTCATCCAGGCAAGTGGAGAGTATTCCATCACACTCCTTACTTGTGCCTTGTAGATGATGGAAAGGCTTTGGGGAGTCAGGAGGTGAGACACTTGCCACAGAATAACTAGCCTCTGACCTGCTCTTGTTGCCACAGTATTTATGTGGCTGGTCCAGTTAAGTTTCTGGTGAATGGTGACCCCCAGGATGTTGATAGTGGGGGATTCGGCGATGGAAATGCCATTGAATGTCAAGGGGAGGTGGTTAGACTCTCGCTTGTTGGAGATAGCCATTGCCTGGCACTTCCGTGGTGCAAATATTCCCTGCCACTTATCAGCCCAAGCCTGAACGTGGTCCAGGTCGTCCCTTCCTCTGTCGTCGAAGTACAGTATGCAGACGATGCTTGCGTCTGCGCACACTCGGAGGTCGAACTCCAAAACATCATTAACACCTTCACCGAAGCGTACGAGAGCATGGGCCTTACACTAAACATCCGTAAGACAAAGGTCCTCTACCAACCTGCCCCCACCACACGGTACTGCCCCCCGATTATCAAAATCCATGACAAGGCCTTGGACAACGTGGACCACTTTCCATACCTCAGGAGCCTACTGTCAACAAGGGCAGACGTCGATGACGAAGTCCAACACCGCCTTCAGTGTGCCAATGCAGACTTCGGTCGCCTGAGGAAGAGAGTGTTTGAAGACCAGGACCTCAAACCCGGTACCAAGCTTATGGTCTACAGAACAGAAGTGATTCCCGCCCTCCTGTATGCTTCAGAGACATGGACCTCAAAGCACTGGAGAGGTACCACCAATGCTGCCTTCGCAAGATCCTGCAAATCCATTGGCAGGATAGGTGCACCAATGTCAGTGTTCTCACTCAGGCCAACATCCCCAGCATCGAAGCTTTGACCACGCTCGATCAGCTCCGATGGATGGGTCACATCGTCCTGTAGGGTTCTCAAAATTCCCACATTCCCCAAAGTTATGGATAAAGGGACCCTGTATGGACAAGTTATTAAAAAGGGTACCCAAAATGGCTTCTGAAACCTCGTGACCAAAACCGACAGCATTTTAAAAGCAAAGCCCTGCAAAAAGGCAGCCCTGAAACGAAACCTAACATGCATGAATCTGTGAAAAGACTTTGTAAAGCCAGACAGCTAGGTAAACACAGAATATGCATTCTTCACCTTGGAACAGATCAAGCCAGGATGGTTCTGATCTGAAAGCCATCAACTCTTCGCATAAATAATCGGTAACAGCTCACAGGTAGCTGCCAAGCCAGGAAACCCGATTAAGTTTCATAAATGACCAACAGCCAGGATATCGAAGCCATTATACCAGGAGAGAACCGCCCCAGAAGTCGTTGAAGTAAATGGCTGTAATCATTTTAAATGAGCCCGCCAAAAGTTAGACAAAGGACTGACCTGATTTGGCGCGCAGATAAGGGGTGAAGAACAGGTATAATTGTAGGCCCATCGGTAGTGATCGCTCTCTTGTCTCTTATCTCCGTCCGCTTGCCTCTTGCTCCAGGCTCCTGCCTCTCGCTCTCACTTCATGCCTCGTGGCGGGCCCTCTTCTCGCTCCCCGTGCCACTTGACACCAAGGACGCCCATTATTACACCGGGGGCCAAACGCGGGAGGAGAACGAGACCCGAATCGAAAACACACAGGACATACGGGGCCACGAACGAACAGACGAGACGAGAGAGAAAAACGGTAAAACCGGTAAAGGCAGAGAAGGGCAGTGGAAAGACGCGTTGGGGGACAAATGGCCTAGTTATAAGCTGGCGTTTGATGAATAAGTTGGCGTTCGAAGCATGGAGAGTGAAATCAAGACAAATAGCCTAGTTATAAGCTGGCATTTGATGTATGGACAGTAAAAGCCCAATTAAGAATAAACTGGCATTCGAAGCTTGGGTAGGAAAATCATAGTAATGGTGAAAACTGCCAACCGAGCACCAACTGCAGCAAAACTGTCGACGGCCAACCGCCCGAAAAAGAAGAAGACCCATCGCGACAAAGTACTCAACGAAGACGATAACGGAGGAAAAGAAGGGTGCTTCGCACAAACAGCTCCAATGCCGCGCCCTGTGACCAGGTGGCAAGGACGAATCCCAAAGGACAACAAGAGTGAACCTCAAAACCCAAAACCAGTTAAATCAACAGGTTTCGAATTGGTGAGCATGAATTCCTGGCCCCTTGTAGCTTAATCTAGTTAGGTATTGGGGGTGGGATAAGGCTACGGGGATTTTTAATATATTTGTTTCCCTCGATGTGCCGTGTGTTCCCCATTCCCATATAAGTGTAATTGTTTATGCCTGTAACTATATCAGTAATTCTCAGTAAGATTGTGTTTTATTGTGCCTTTAATAAAAATTGCGGTTTTCTTGCACCAAACCACTTGTCTACTCGATTTTCTGTATCGCTGCCTGTACCTAAGTCTGCTGTCTGTAACCCAGGGGTGTGGGAGTGATTCGAACCGCTCAGAGACAGTCAGAGGTGAAGCTGACTGGGCACACGCCACCGCCTACAGTCCGCATGCCCAATACGAGACTCCCAAAACAAGCGCTCTACTCGAGCTCTGACACAGCAAGAGAGCCCCAGGTGGGCAGAGGAAACACTTCAAGGACACCCTCAAAGCCTCCTTGAAAATGTTCAACATCCCCATCGACACCTGGGAATCCCTGGCCCAGGACCGTACAAAGTGGAGGAGAAGCAGTCGGGAAGGCACCGAATAACTCAAGTATCTTCACCGGGAGCAAGCGGAAGCCAAGCACAAACAGTGGAAGGAGAGCACATCAACCCAAGCACCCCACCCACCCGCCTTCAACCACCATCTGCCCCACCTGTGACAGAGACTGTAGGTCCTGCATTGGACTCATCAGTCAACTGAGAACTCATTTTTAGTGTGGAAGCAAGTCATCTTTGGTTCCAAGGGACTGCCTAAGAAGAGAAGCATGCAGGCATGGACTGCTTCATTATCTGTGGAGTTGCGAATGGCACTGTCACTGTCTGGTTGAGGCACAAAGGTAAGTAGTGACAATTAATTTTGCAGTTCGGGTGCCTGGTGAGCGTTGCACGCTCACTGATGTCACCATCTGTCTGGCATTGAAGTCCCCAGCAGTGCCTCATATGGGCGGCGCAACGGGGGGTGGGGCCAGATTTGCCGTGCAGTGCTGGATTAATTTCACCCCAGCGCTACTGCATCAGCAACCCGTAACCGCCATCTCTATGTGCTAATGGGAAGTGCTAAGCTACCGAATTTTCCACCCACATTTTTAATAGCTAATTTTCAGTGCTGGAGAGGTTGATTGGCAGTAATTAACAATTATCACCTGGTTAAAAGGGTAGTTAGACTTGTAATGACAAGATTTAACTTCCTGTGGCGAATTTAGTTCGTATCTACAAAAACCGTAACTTCTCGCCAGTGAATGCATTTCAGTGGCGAGGCATTCTGCCCCTTGCGTGAAGTTGCTGTACCATTTACGCTTCAATAACGAGAAGCTCCATTAGCCTCATTGTTATTGTGACTGCAAAATCTGGGCCATTGTATCAGTGAACCCATTACATATTATTTGTACTCAAAGAGTGGACTCACCTGGTAACTCAGGAGAGAGAAAAAATTGAGGAGAAATTCAGTACCTTAGCACCTTCAGTAAGCACCTAGTGGGGAGGTAACGGGGCGCTGAGGCAGTAGCGCTGCTGCAAGATGAATCCAGCAGCTCACACTAAATATGGTCCCCCATAGTGCTACCACTAAGAGTTACTGCCGGGGACATCAGCGCCAGTCAGATCGTGACGTCAACGAGCGTGCAATGCTCACTGGGCACCCGATCTGCCAAATTGAGTATCACCCCCTGCCTTAGCGCCTGGTCCCGACAGCGACAGGCAAAGGAGGCGTCAAACAGGCGGATGCCATCTCCAGTGGCGCTATTTAAAGGGATCATTAATAATGAGTTGTAGCTGTCTGGTTTGTGGTGTTTAAGCACTTCCTTGTCAGTTTGAGATAGTTAAAGAGTTGAATTCAGTCATTCAAAGGTTGTTTAGTCTCAGGAGTGTTGCGGCCAACCGGCAGCGGCGGGCAACTCAATTGAGATGATTATCAGGTAGTTTATAGGCACTTAAGAGCCTTTTTTCACTTACTTTTTAAATTTCCCTGCATGGCCACAGGATTCACGCAGCTCGGGAACAACGTCTGTCAACTTAAGGCGGGAGTTCAGTGGGCAATGCTACAGCTGATTACTTGACAGCATCAAATGTACAGTAACAGCTCCCACCTAACAGATGATCCCTTTCTTCAGGCAGTAGCTGTAGCTCAGTCCAATTCCAGCACAGATTTTGCAGGCTGCAAGTCTTTCCAGCAAAGTCTCCATTCAGTCTCACCTCATTGGAAGAACTCTCTCACCATTCTATCATCTCTACTGCACCTGCCATCTATTCCATCAACATAGGTACCATTTGTGCTGTCTCACCTTGGTTCTCAGAATCAGACCACATTGAACCCCAACACCAGCAGCACCAGGCACACCATCAGCACCAACAACAACACCAACCTTCTTCACAGTCACCTGATGCTGCCCAGGACACAGGGCATCAGCACCCGAGCACATTGCTACCCAGGAGGCCAGGGATGTCCTCACCATGGCCAGGTTTACTTCACTTAACACTGTACACCCATATGGCTATCACATGATGTGCCAGGTTGGCACCACCCCACACCAACACCATAAAGCATCCCTACAATGACTAAGCCATTCCTTTCACACTCATCACCATTGCGGGTGGTACCGTTATGTCTCACCATTTACTGGAACTCACTAAGCCACTTCCAAAGGTGCACACAAATCTGTTCAAGAACACAAAGTGCTGAAAATAAAGATTTTTGTGTTGAACACCACATGAACAGAACCTTTACATAAACATTGGATAAAACACCCAAGTGGCCACCCTTGAGTGTTTTTAGTTGGTATGACTGCACTAGGATGAGGGTAAGTGTGAGGGGTGGCTAGTGATAAAGGGGTTTGCGATAACGTAGATAGATAGAGAGGGATGGGTGGACATGCAAGATAAGTTGGTGTGAGTTAGGATGTGCAGGAGTAGGGTAGGGAAGGCAGAGTGATGGGGATATGATGAGAGGCACAGCAGGATGAAGTTGAGTGTGGCTTTGTACTAACGTTTCCTGATTTAATGAGATCATTGAAACATTTGCGACACTACACCGAGGTCCTCCTGACCACATCCCTGCTTGTGACCTCCTCTGCAATCTGCAACCAGGCTGTCTTGGTCATCTGGGGAGGTCTCTTCTGCCCTTCGGAAGGGATGAGGACCTCCCTGCGTGCTCTGACTCACTCCATAAGCATATGGAGGGAGTCATTGGCGAACCTAGGTGCAGTCCTCTGCCTCTGTGCAGCCATTGTCATTGTTTGCAGCACCCCAATGCTGTAGTGCACTGACAGCACTAACTTAGATAAAACTTCAAGTGTAATGTGGCCATGGTCCCTTTAAAGATCCCGGTTGAAAACATGCCATCGATGACGTCACCAGATCCGCTCCATCTCATTGGGCCGGGTAATGTGCGGGGTTAATAGGCCCTTTTAAGGTAAGTTCATTTTCAACAGCGGGATGGAGCCAGCAGCGGGGTCGCGACCCACCACGGATACTGCCCGCACCGGACCCGCCCAGGTAGGGAAAATTCAGGCCAATGTCTTCTGAAAAACAAAATTCTTTCATAGAGATTATTTGGGGAGACTTTTCTGAATCTGCACCCAAGGGCACTGGATCAAATGCACACAGCAAATGTGAGAAAATTGGTTGGATTTTCCTCCATTTAAATGAATTCCACTATTTTCTGCATCGAGGCTTGGGTGGCGAACCAGGCCACTCTCCCCTTACATATCACTGCAGAGTATATTTTCCTCATGGTGTGAACCGTTAAAGAAAATGAAGTGTATAACTTGATAAGAACATCAATATTTTTCATAAATGTTCCACAAACAGCAAAGTTCTCATCTATTGGTTATATTTTTTGGCCATAAAGTGCCGAGCTGCAAATGATGACAGCAGAGGGGGTAAAACGCTTGTCGAGGGCTTGTTAAGCACTTGTTACAATATGACATGTGCTTGTTGAAATTACTTGGATAGAAACAGTGGGTGTTTTCCTCATGAGAAATTTAATTTGAAAAGGGTGATATACTCATCTAATTGGAATAGCCATTACTTTCAAACACAAATCAAGCTGTTCAAATCGCAGCAGAAAATACTATCACAAGCAATGTGGTTACCATTCCAGTCATGTCTCCTGCTATCAAACCTGACCTATGCTGTGAAGCATGCCTCCCTCCCCAAATCCCTCTTCCCTTTCCCACTGTCAGACCCGATTGGAGCTGCATGCTGAATTATGAAGTAAACAAGATAATGTATCCATTTTCTTTGTAGGACAGAAGTACCTTTCACCATTGTAAGAGATCTTCTGCAGGAAATGTCCACAGTAAATCACAATCATCATAAACATAAATCATCATTGCCTGCTTTCACAATACATTGTAGAAAAGCATCAGTTTGCATAAAGTGATGCACTTTAATAAATAATGTCATGTAATATTATTTCTGTCTGATTTAAACTATGTTTTCACCATCCATTCATTTTGATTGAGCTTTTACTTTCACCTTCCCTGTAATAGGAACTGCAACAAATAAATAAAAAGACTTGCATTTATATAGCGCCTTTCACTCCCACCGGACATCCCAAAGTGCTTTTACAGCCAATGACGTACTTTTGAAGAGTAGTCACTGTTGTAATGTAGGAAATGCGGCAGCCAATTTGTGCACAGCAAGCTCCCACAAACAGCAATGTGATAATGACCAGATAAACTGTTTTAGTGATGTTGATTGAGGGATAAATATTGACCAGGACACTGGGGATAACTCCTTTGCTCTCTTCTTTGAAATAGTGCCATGGGATCTTTTACACCCACCCGAGAGAGTAGACAGGGCCTCGGTTTAACATCTCATCTGAAAGATTGCACTCCTGACAGTGCTGCACTCCCTCAGCGCTACACTGCAGTGTCAGCCTAGATTTATGTGCTCAAGCCTCCGGAGTGGGACTTGAACCCATAACCTTCTGTCTAATGTGCCAATTATGACTTTGCTGCCCAAAGGAAGAAATGGTGATTTGAACTTTTAATGGCCTTTTGTGTTAATCAAATTCTGAAGCTTCATTCAGTTCAGTGTGTGAGTACCTGATTTACACAATTGGCCCTTACAAGCGTAAGTTTAATGCAGTGAAGAAACAATTGGCACATTACAGAGTGTGGTGCAGTTCTACTGATTGTAAGGAAAAGTCAAGTTGAGAATTTTCTGGATACCCTCCTGACATGCACAACTCTACCATATGGGTGAGTTGGCAGGGATCCAGCTCAGATTGCTGACCTGCCCATACATTTGCAAACAATTTTCTCCAATCCCTATATGCCAAAGACAGTCAATCATATGCAGCTTTGCCAATACACCCAGTGCACATGTGCAATATACTTAATGGCCACCTGTAAGTTATCAATGCAGCCCAGTACCATATGAACATTGTATAAACTGATGGTGCCTGTGTTTGGGCACAAATGGGATGTAATGGACTGTGAATCGAGGCAACAATCAGTTTCACGAGATTGCTGCCTAATTTTCATCCTGCAATACTTTCTGGTCGGGACTGGAATAAGTTCTAATCTGGTGAGCGTTGGAAGCTCTCTTCAGAAGCAGGTTCAGTAGTATATAAGAAAAGGGTGTGGGGAAGAATGCGGCTCCATTTTGCAGCTGGTGGGTGTACTAGAAAACTGTCAGGAAGAGGGCGTCAAAGCAGACCTTCCAGGAGGAAGGCCATTAAAAGGGCCACAGTGGTCCAGGTGTAAGGGGAGGTTTTCATTTGGGGTTTTTGCCTGGTCAGTCAGCCGTGTGTCTGAACTGTTTCAGCCCTATGCGGTTCGAATCGCTTCCCCTTTGGTTCTGACCGCCGGACTTATTTCAGTAGCGATATAGACAAAACGAGACCAGTGGTTTGGTGCAAAGAAAAAGCAATGTTTTATTGAAATGAAGAATAAATTGCTATACAGTGAAAATAATTATGAATACAGCACACTTTTACTTAACGGGGAGGAGAAAAGACGGACTCATCGAGGGAAAATTGACTAAAATTACAAATTAACAAAATTCCCCTTTAGTTCCCATCCCTTATACCTATCTAGCTTGCCTTGTAATGGGTCAGAAAGTTTATGCTCACCAGTCTACGATGTTGAGACGCCTGCTCCATGCCCTGCGGTCTGCCTTGGATTTTTCACCGCCTGAAGTAGAGATACCCCAGTAATTCAAAAGTAACTGCAGGTATTCCACTTCTTTGGGCGGGCTGTGACGATCCTCTTGGAGGCAGGGCACCGGAGACGAGGTGGTAGAGAGAGAGAGAATGGCTTCCTGAGGGGCTACCTTTATACCCCATTGGGAGCCCTTACATTCGCGCCCAAATCTGGACGTATCTGGGTCACACAAAAGGGACCGATCTGTCCCCATTGACTGTAATGGGTTTGAATGCAGCTATAATGCGTTTCCCATTCATTTAACTGGTTTGTGAATGGAGCTGTCCCAGTTTGAAATGTCCCACTGGTTTCTTGAGTGCTAGGTAAACAATCCTTGAGTGCTCATGTAAACAACCCTTTGTCCTGTGGTTTACAGCCCAACCACAACTTGATTGACAGCAACCACTTAAGCCCTTGAGTCAACACTGCTGAGGGCTTGTGTAAACAGAGTCCTTTGTTCTGTGTTGAAACTTCCTAACCGCAGTTGATTGACAGCTTCAAGTACTTAAGTACTCAGAAGCTGGTTTTTTTCCCCCAATCCTTTCGTCAGCCAGTGCTGGGAGATTCTCCTTTCATATTCATATTCTTTCTCCTTTGCCACGGGGCCGGCTACAGCCATCTTTGATGTCCTGGGTTTTTTAAGTACATTCCAACCAGGTTTTCTTTAATAAAATAATCTTTGTGGGCTGCCGAAATTTTGTGAACCTTACAGACCCCCCTTGGCTACTAAAACTTGCTTGCAGTATCCTATTAAAGGTGAGCAAAAATTTCTGACACCCCCCCAAACCACCTTCCCTTATATTTATCTATATCTATCTCTGATCCCTCGACACCTCCATCCCCCTTACTCAAAGAGAATTGCAGTGCACGGTAGGCATCTATCAATAGAAAAACATGATTATTTACAATAATTCAAGCACGGAGGGGGTCCAATACCCCTGCACCACCTGTGATATCATAGAGCTTTATCACGATACAACATCTTCAATTAAATTAACACCAAGCCAAAACATATTTGTTAAAAATACAAACGAAAGAAAACGAGCTCCCCTTTTTTTTAAAAAAAAGAAACGATTCTGTCATCACTCATGATTAGTTACAATTCGGTCTTATTGACCTCCGAAAAGTCAAATTTACAGAATTTCCAAAACATCTTTTCCTTGGGGTGACAATTCGTATCCTCGGGCACTGGAGGGAGACCTCCCCATACGTGAAGCCGGTCCCACTAGAATAATGGGTTGAATTGGAACCCAGTCATCCTGGCCAGCTCCCCTCATGGGCATCTGCCTCCCGCAGACCCCTCCCATCGTGGGCTAGGGGTGCTCCTTTCCCCGAGCATCTAAAGACACGATGGTCCTCCGCACCTTTTGAAACTCTGAAAAAGACTTAAAGAAACCCATCTAGCCAGGTTCCCTGGCTCGGGGGAATGTGATCGGGTCCCGCGACCTCGGCTCACATAGACAACACTCTGGGACGGTTCCATATTTAAAACTTATACTTTAATACTTAAAACTACAGACTGCAATATAAAATTAAAATTAACACACTCTAACTTACTTGTACACATTATTAAACTTAAACAAAGCTATATACAAGCATGGCCCGTCTCCGGGTGGCTAGCCTAATCTCTGTTAGGACTGTTGCAGGCGACTGCCTGCAGCGAAGCTGGACTGATCCCAACTTCTGGTCCCTTTCAGCTTATGGCTGCTGGTTGAGGACCTCTGTCTTTTGGCTTCTCCCTGACTCAGGAGACCACCCTTTTTAACTGGAAAGCTGGTGGCCATACTTTCCTGGGCCGGGGTACCCGAAGAGACCTCCTAGGGAGTGTCGCTGGTGGGGCTACCCTGGCGGGTGGACCCTTAGCTCGGGTCACAGTCGTTGCTGGCTGGGGACCTTCTCCCTCGGGTCCCTCCCTTCCCAAACCTGGGCTGGGGATGGGCAATCCCTCGCCACCGGTTGCCGGTGGCTGAGAGTCTTCCCCTTCAGGTTTAAAACCTGTTTCAGGCTCCTCCCCGGAGTCCCATAAGAGAGGGGGTATCGCTCGGGCCGAGTGCTGGGGAACTCCTCCCTTGAAGCACATGACTGCGCCTGCGTGTGCAGTCTGTGTGAGTGTACCCGCTGCAGGCTGAAGATTTCTAACCTCAGACCTCGTCCCAACTGGCTGCTCTTTCTTTTCGGGTTTAAACAACTTACATCATTTAATATAACTAGCAGCCTGCCAGTAACCCCGTTCTAAATTCTTTCTCCTTACCTGGGCGGCCTTAAAGGCGGAATCTTGGGCTTGGACCTGCTTTTGGTCCGGGGCCAAAGCTATCCCCGTGTGCCTCCCTTGTCCCGGATTGCTGCTACCGGGTCTGCTCTACAGGGGTCCCAGAACTCTCCTTCCCTGTCCCCCTGCTTGGCCACCTCGTTGGTCTGTTGGTTACCCTCCCATATGGTATGGAGGGATCCTAAACCTATGGCCAAAGGTTTTGACCTTTCCCCAGCCTGCTCGTTCCCTGTGGGTCCCATTAAACTAAATGGGACCTTGTTAGACTGGGGTGAATTGGTCAGGTCTTCCGAATGGACCACCATGGTGGAAGCTCCAGTGTCCACCGAATATCTCCCCTACACCGTCTTCACCCCCATCCTAACATAGTGCCTGCTCCCCTCAGCGTTTTCGCGGGGACACAGGTCGACAGGCTGCACTGGCTCTAGTCATTGTTGGGAGTGGGATGGGGCAGACGGGGTCAAAGCACTGGTGGTGGCTGCTATTCTCCCCTGGCTGGTCAGGAGGAGAGATCGTATTGACTCCATGATTGGCTCGATCGCAGCGGGAGGGATACCTGGCTCTGCCTTTTGGGCTAGGGCTGTTGGGTTCTTTGCTTTATTGTCCTTCCAAGGGTTTCTACAATCCTTGCACTAGTGGCCATCCTTCCCGCACCTGTAACAGTTTAACTTAGTCTGGGAGGGACTGTTCCCCTCCTGGTGCCACTCCTTCTTATTCGGGCACCCAGGTTTAACCTCATGGACTTTTCCCTTGGGTTGGTGCGTCTCGGTACCCCTCATGTTTCTAAATGCTACTGTGAGCTGGCGGATCACCGCTTCTTCGGTGGTCTGGGGGTTTCGGGGGTCAAACGAAGCTGTGGCCTGGGCTTGGATCTGGGGTAGGCTGTTTGTCATAAGACAACGGAGCCAGTGAGTCAATTGGGCTGGGTTCAGTGCTGCCCACCCTGGCATTCCCGGGCATGTGCTCCGGTAGACTGGCCACAGCCTGTCTGCGAACGCCTGCGGGGACTCCCCTGGGAGCTGTACCGTTCTTTCTACCCGGGCGAACTCACTACAATCATTGAGTCCCATGGCCTCCCATATCTCGTTCCTCAAATCCTCGTATTCTTTCTGCCCCCTTTTGCATTCGCCAGATAGGGTCTGGAGGAGATAATCTCCCAGGGAAAACAGCAGCATTTTAGCTTGCTCTGCTTGTTCTATCTCCCTGAAATGCAGAGAGGGGTCTCTCTTTTTAGTGAGCTTGGGGATGTGGCTAACCATGACCATGAGCTGTTGGATGCCATACGGCACCACAAACTGATTCTAGATGGCCCCTGAGACATCGTCATCAATGGGCAGACCGTACCTCCGTTGTCGGAGCGGGTACACTGGTTCTGGTCCCGACCTATCTAGCGGGGCCTGCTGTGCTTCCTCTACCACCTCATCCTCCACCCCCCTTTGCTGCCAGAGCTCTTGAAAGCTCAGAGCTATGGGTGGCGGTTGTGGGACCTCTGATTCCCTAACCAACTTTGTTCTGGGTGTTGCCTGTGGGACGGTTCTATTTGGGTTGCCGGTAAAGTACGACTGGCCTATCTTCAGCCATATTCAAGCTTTCTATCTCTTCCCTACAGGGGCCATGATCTGCTTCCTCGAACCCTTGGTCGCAGGCTAGCTTATACATTGCCTTTACCTCCCTAAACTTTTCTTCCTGCTCTCTTACTTCTTGTATGAGGCGGGTGTTCTCCTCCCACACCCTCATCTCATTACTCTTCGCCTCTGTAACTAGGCACTTCAGGTACTCTAACTCGTGCCTCGTGTGGCTTTTGCCCTCACTAAACTGGTCCACCAGGCATTCTATCTTGGCCTGGTATTCTGCAATCTCCATTTCCTTATCCCAACTCTCTGCTTTAACTTCCCTAAGCTTACGAGTACCGAACCACAAACATATCAGTGGTGTGATAAAAAGAAAATGAATAACTGCTGCTATCTCCAGACCCAGACCACCATCTGCTGCATTGCATACTGTCGCCGACGGTCCTGCCGTGGTCACCATTGTAAGGGGAGGTTTTGGTTTGGGGTTTTTGCCTGGTCAGTCAGCCGTGTGTCTCAGCTTTTCCAGCCCCGTGCGGTTCGAATCGCTTCCCCTTTGGTTCTGACCGCTGGACTTATTTCAGTAGCGATATAGACAAAGCGAGACCAGTGGTTTGGTGCAAAGAAAAAACAATGTTTTATTGAAATGTAGAATAAATTGCTATACAGTGAAAATAATTATGAATACAGCACACTTTTACTTAACGGGGAGGAGAAAAGACGGACTCATCGAGGGAAAATTGACTAAAATTACAATTTAACAAAATTCCCCTTTAGTTCCCACCCCTTATACCTATCTAGCTTGCCTTGTAATGGGCCAGAAAGTTTATGCTCACCAGTCTACGATGTTGAGATGCCTGCTCCATGCCCTGCGGTCTGCCTTGGATTTTTCACCGCCCGAAGTAGAGATACCCCAGTAATTCAAAAGTAACTGCAGGTATTCCACTTCTTTGGGCGGGCTGTGATGATCCTCTTGGAGGCAGGGCACCGGAGGCGAAGCAATAGAGAGAGAGAGAATGGCTTCCTGAGGGGCTACCTTTATACCCCATTGGGAGCCCTTATCTTCGCGCCCAAATCTGGACGAATCTAGGTCACACAAAAGGGACCGATCTGTCCCTCAGTACAAAGACGGTTCACTCGGTTAATCCCGGGGATGAGGGGATGGACATATGAGGAGAGGTTGAGTAGATTGGGACTCTACTCATTGGAGTTCAGAAGAATGAGAGGCGATCTTATTGAAACATATAAGATTGTGAAGGGGCTGGATCGGGTGGATGCAGGGAGGATGTTCCCGATGATGGGTGAAACTAGAACTACTAGGGGGCATAGTCTTAGAATAAGTGGCTGCTCTTTCAAAACTGAGATGAGGAGGAACTACTTCACTCAGAGGGTGGTAGGTCCATGGAATATGCTGCCCCAAATATCTGTAGAAGCTACATCATTACATAAATTTAAAACAGAAATAGACAGTTTCCTAGAAGTAAAGGGAATTAAGGGTTACGGGGAGCGGGCAGGAATTTGGACATGAGTCTAGGTTTGGATTGGTCATGGCCCTGTGGGTAGCGGAGCTGGCCCAGGGGCCGTGTAGCCTGATCCTGCTCCTATTTCGTGTGACTAATTCTGTTAGATGCAGGAGATGGTTCTGTGAAAGTGGATTGGCAGTTAGGATCAGATCAGCCATGGTCTTATTGAATGGCGGAGCAGGCTCGAGGGGCCGATTGGCCTACTCCTGCTCCTATTTCTTATGTTCTTATGTCCCCATTGACCGTAATGGGTTTGAATGCAGCTATAATGCATTTCCCATTCGTTTAACTAGTTTGTGAATGGAGCTGTCCCAGTTTGAAATGTCCCACTGGTTTCTTGAGTGCTAGGTAAACAATCCTTGAGTGCTCATGTAAACAATCCTTTGTCCTGTGGTTTACTGCCCAACCGCAACTTGATTGACAGCAACCACTTAAGCCCTTGAGTCAACACTGCTGAGGGCTTGTATAAACAGAGTCCTTTGTTCTGTGTTGAAACTTCCTAACCGCAGTTGATTGGCAGCTTCAAGTACTTAAGTACTCAGAAGCTGTTTTTTTCCCCAATCCTTTCGTCAGCCAGTGCTGGGAGATTCTCCTTTCATATTCATACAGGCTGTCTTTCCCCTTTGCCACTGGGCCAGCTACAGCCATCTTTGATGGCCTGGGTTTTTAAAGTACATTCCAACCAGGTTTTCTTTAATCAAATAACCTTCGGAGGCTGCTGAAATTTTGTGAACCTTACATCAGGTAAGTGTTTTTAAGCCATTTCTGGGTCCTTCTTGTTATTTTTTTTAGTGTCAGGTCCACTTTTTTTGTTGTTTTATTTAGAACAAAGAAAGAAAGAACTTGCATTTATATAAACACCTTTCACAACCTCAGGACGTCCCAAAGCACATTACAGCCAATGAAGTACTTTAGAAGTGTAATCATTGTTGTAACATAGGAAATGCATCAGCCAATTTGCACATAGCAAGCTCCCACAAACAGCAATGAAATAAATGACCGGATAATCTGTTTTTACTGATGTTGATTGAGGTATAAATATTGGCCAGGACACCAAGGATAACTCCCCTGCACGTCTTCGAAATAGTGTCATGGGAGCTTTACACCCACCTGAGTGAGCAGACAGGGTTGGTTTAACATCTCATCCGAAAGATGGCACCCCCGACAGCGCAGCGCTCCTTCAGTGCTGCAATGTGCATATTCTTCCTTATAAAGTGCTCCTCTATAAAAGATTTCAACAAGGTGTCCATTTTATTATAAGAAAGCACAAATAAAAACAGAAACACTAACAGTATTAAAGATGGGAATTCTCAGCACTTAACTTTCTTTTGCATTCGTTACTTCCCTTTTGCCTTTGACCATGGAAATTCTCCTGCTCTTCTTCGAATTGTGCCATGGGATGTTTTATGTTTGGTTTAAAATCTCATCCACAAGATGGCACCTCCAACAGTAAAGAACTCCTTCAGTATGACACAGAAGTGTCAGCCTGGATTGTGTGCTCAAGTCTCCAGAGAGCGACTTCTGATTCAGAGGCAAGAGTGCAACCACCGAGCCTGACACCTAACATAGATGATTTGCAAAATCAAAATACTGCGAATACTGGAAATCAAATAGATGATATGCACTTGGGTATAGGAACTATAAGCTCGAAATTTGTATCATTCTGTGTTCAGCACTGCCCTTCAGGGTTGCTCCTATTTTATGCTTGTTAAAGCCTTGTTACAGGACAATTACGAGATACCTGTGCGGAATTACGCAGGGGATAGAAAGGAAAAGTAAATATTGAACTCAAGGCCTGCTGAAACATAAGCAACATTTCAGAGTATCACCATAAATTGACAGAAAAGAATAGTAGAGAGAAGATTTTCTCTGTTTTAAGCCTGGGTGCAGCAGTCATTGTGGGTCAGGAGGAACCACAGAGGCTGCATGTTAGCAGAACACATTGGGGGAAAGATTCGGTATCGTCCCATATGGGACGCCATTATTGGCGGAGCGCAAAGTTTAGCGCCGTGCGCTAATTATCGCCTCCGACAGCAAACTTGGCTTTTATTGCCCCTGGAGGTGATTGGAACGCTAAATCAGGTGCTACACACCTCTCTTGAGGCGCTAAGGCTGAGGAGCAAGGTGCTACTTCAGAGGGCGGGTGCAGCGCAGGTGCTGTCAGTTAGCGATTGAACACTGGCACTGGTCAGTTCTTAAAGGGGAGGGTTGATCTTGCTCTGCAGCCACACCCTGCTCATTGGAGCCTTGAATCTCGGCCTGGGCAGACCTGTGGCTAAATCTAGCAGCCAAACACTATGGAGAGGGCCAGGGAGCGAGCACAGCACTTCTACGAGCGGGCCTTGAAGGCTCTGGTTGACGCAGTGGAGCACAGAAGTTCCATTCTGTACCCAGAGAGTGGCAGGAGGCCTTTGCCATGTGTAGGGGGTTTCTCTTGCTTGCTCTGGTCTCCTGCCAGGCTTCTTGCAATAATTACCCGTGAGTGGTTCGACCCACTCGCCCCTACGGTTCTAGACCTTGGACTTAGGTGCAGGGAGCTGTAGTGCAGAGAAAAACTCAATAGACCAGGTCGAATAGCACGAAATGGATGCCTTTATTGAACAGTTTGCAGCATTATAAAATACATGTCATATGCACAGATTAAAGCAACTACAAGCATGCACACATCTATAAACTTAACTCTATAGAAATGGGGAACACACGGCACATCGTAAAAGGGGTAACACATTACAATTACCCTTAACCCCCTCCCCTAAACCTAACTAAGTTTCGATTTCAGGGACTCGGAATCATGCTCACTACTTTAAGAATTGCGAAAAAAGGCTTTGCAGCCTTTCGATACAGCTTTCCGTCGTCACGTGGGTTTGGAAGCTTCTGGCGCAGCTTGTTTTCCTCTTGGTTCTCCTGCGATGAGCGCTCGCCGATGTAATGTTGAAGAACTGGATCCTGGGCCTGAGTGTCATCTTCTCCGGCCTGGGTCGTCGATGATCTCCTGATGGTCTTCCCCGGGGCGGGACGCTGGTTCCGAAATGACTCTTTATACAGTCAGAATTGTCCTTCTGATTTCTCCAACGGTGGAGCAGAACTGGAGTACCTGGGTCCTGAGTGTCTTCTTCTCTGGCCTGGGTCGTCGATGATCTCCCGGCAAAAGTACCCGGGCCTCCCTCGTCGTCTTCCCATCGTGGCCGGGCCTTGCCTGGCCGAGCTGGCTTCCAAGCCGAATTCTTCTCGTCGTCTTCTCGTCGTGGCCGGGCCTTGCCTGGCCGAACCCCGAACACGTTCCGAACCGAAGAGTTTCGAAGGTCTCAACCGAAGTGCTTTCTAACCGAAGAGTCTGTCTCGAAGCGTACCGATGGACTTTACTCAATCCACAGTTATGCCTTTTTGGAACATTCTTATCTCCCGCCAAATCATAGTCCTGTCTTTGTAATAACTTTGGCGGGCAGAACTCTCTGCAGGGGTGTTTTGTCTTCATAACGGGAGTCGGTGATAGCTTAATTGGCCTTCCTGGGCCGATAATGTCTTTGCTTTGTTACCGTAACTTGGTTTGTATATTGATCGGTCTGGAGATTGCCCTGGATGGCTGTTAAACGGCTTCTCTTTGTACAGTGTAATGGGTTTAAGCTTTCGTTCAATTGTCCGCCCATTTCTTGATGGGTCTCATCCTGCCACCCAAATCGGTCCTGTACTTATAATCTAATCAATATGTATGCTCAGTTCCATGAGTTTTGGCTTCCCGAAACTGGTTTTCGCGGGCTTTTAATGTCCTCAATCCACAAGCCTGTCTGGCTTGCAGTAACAGAAATTCAAATGGTCCCAGAAGCTGGTCACGAGGTCTGGTGGCCATTTTGTGTGCCCTTTTATCAAAGGTTTCTCTGTATAAGCTTCTTTTGGTCAATAAAGCTGTTTTATTAACCCTATTTTCCTGCGTGATTAATCAATGAAAATTTCGCGAATCTTACAGTCCCTCCTGTGATACTGATAGCTTGCTTAAAGTATCAATAACCCTTGGTGAGCAAATTTTCCCTGATTCCCCACATCCAAGCATTCCTGGTAATTAACTATCTATGACTCCCACGACACATGCAGTTCCCATTTCAGAAAAATTACATTGTGTACAGTTGGACAAGCATAGGCAGTACTGCCTCAAACTATAAAACATTCATCTTTCAGATGCGAAGGGGCCGATACCCCTTACACCACCTGCATACACATGTTATTAATCAAAAGTAGTAAACCGATCAACGGTTATAACACAACAGTATTCATACACTTAAATCATATAGTAACCAAAACCAAGAGTGGAGGCACGCTTTATCCTTTAATACATAGCAGCCTAAGCGGGGGTCTCTTCACCCACTCGTACATAGCGTTCTCTCCATTCTCCTGTGTTCTCGTGCCTCTGGAGGCGTTTGCCTCTCTTGCAATGCACGAACAGTAAATATAATACAATCAAAACCTGACACACTCCTAGGATGTGGGATGCTATTCTAATCCAGGGCGGGATCTCCATATTAGTGAACAGGTCCCACCATGGTGGGGTGACTATGTCTAATATGTCTTTCCCTATCTCCAATGTCTTCTGCTCTAGTGTGTAAAAATGCTTCTGTGAGACTATTACGGCTTTTAAAATCTTGGTGAGGTGTTTGGGGAGAGGGGGAATGAAATAACCAAAATGCGCAACGAATCGCTGCAAATCCGTGAAATTCTCTTTTACAGTGAGGTGAACAGTGGAAGGTACAGGAATGGGGACAATTCGCTGTTGTGCCACTTGAACTTCAGCCCTGGGTTTGAAACAGAAACTGCTGTCACTGACCGGACACCACCCGTGCTGTCCGTGGTGGTAGTGAGGCGCTGCAGTGGTAACACAGTATGTTCCACCTCCGATATATGCCACCTGCGGGGGCATATGGTCTTTTGCCATTGCCTCCATGGTGCAATTTACCGGCTTCGCGCTAGTGGCTCTGAACCCACACTGTGGTTTTAAAAAGGCATTCAAGTGCTGGGGACACAAGATGATGTGTGCTCCCCGGCTTCGACACCCCGAGGGGTTGGTGCCTGTCATCGTATGCTCCCATCTGATGACATAAGGCGGGACCACTGCGTAACGAATGTGCGCACCCCCCTGAATGGCTCCAATGTTCTCCACCCTGTATACCGGGGCGGGTTTTGCTGTGGGACCCAACACCGGCATCCTCACCACTATTCCCATGATAGTGTGATTCGAGCGTCCACAGTCCACTGGGACTGGGTACGCCTCTGCAGCCAGTCTGAGCTGGCACGGACTTAATGCGTTTTCAAAAGGGTGGAGCACTTGCAAGTGCTTATTGCTGATCCAGGACGGGACCAAACCTTGTTTTAAATCCTCCAGATTACTGCGGCCCTCGCCCAGTAACCACGCCCCGTATAGCACACAAGCCTCGTTCTGTGCAGCCTGATCGGACACATTCCGATCCTCCCTAATGAGTGCATTTACCGTTCTAGCGTGTTTCTCCAGCTCAGCGATTATTTCTTTTAAGTTTAGTGTCATGGCCTGGTCCTCATGTAGCTCAGAACCCACTACCTTATTTTCGTTTGTCAGTATGTTCCTTAACTGGGCCTTTAGACCATTAATCTGTGTCTGCAGCTCCATATTGTCTAGAGCGTTGACAACAGACGTCCCGGTACTAAAAGCAGTGAAGATGTCATTTACAGTACCCCTTCTTTGCCTCCCTACCCGATCCAAAACTTCCTGTGGTGTGGTGTACAATTCGGCTTTGTCGATGTCGGCAAAGTCAAACTCATAAAATTGTCTGAACATCCTGGTTAACAGGACCTGGTACAATTGCTCCGTTTCCTTGGGACACCACTCCGGCAATCGTACCTCAGTGAGGTTTAAAATCACTGAGGCCACCGCGTAGTGTACCCCTTGGTACAGCATCTGACCGGTGGGTACCAATACTAAACCGTTCCTGGGTCCCTTTGTGGTGGTGGGGCACCCTTCCTTCTGGGCTAGTGCTACCGGAATCGTGGGCAGGGGCTTGCGTTGGTGGGTGATGAGTTCAGTGGCGTTTACCGGAATCGGGGAGAATGGGACTCCGCATGCCCGGGTGCTGACGTCCCACCTCATCCCTTTCCCTTCATCCTGCCACTGCCTCTGGAAAAAGATGGATATGCCTTTTGGGCAAACGTACTTCGAACCCCACATGCAGACATATATCCCTTCATCTGGTTCCCACCACTTGTCCCAACACACACGTAATTGTCCGTGAGTCCCCGTAATTGTCCGATGGGTATTGTTACCCAGTCGCTCCCACTCGATTGTAGAGTTCTTCATATTCTTTCCCAGCTTTTGAAGCCACCACCATCTACTTAGCGGTACGTTCCCATTACACACCAAACAGATCCTCTTTCCCACGGTAACGCTGACTCTGGGTGCAATGATCCTCACCCGAGGGCACAGTAATGAAGTCTCTTGGTAGGCAAACCCGGATTTGCTGGAGTATTCTGTAGAATTCGACCCCAGCCATCCTGGCCATCTCCCTTGGTGGAAGTAGGTGGGGGTTTCCTCAACCTCTCGCTTCCCCGTCCCATCCGTCACGATGGGGGCTGTGTCCCCGGAGCATCCGAACATGACGACGTCCTTGGTGCGGCCTCGGTAGGCCAGCCCGCATCCGATTGCCGCGAGCACCATGAGAATCCTCTCCATTGTATTCCTGGTTTCTGTAACCAATAAGATGATGTAGCCAGGCTCCCAATAGGCGCTGGCCTAATTAAACGAATGCTCGGGTCCCTTGACCCCGCTTCCAAACAAACACACATACTGGGCAGACTTCGAAAACTACCTTTTAAAACATCCCCATCATCTTAAACTTTACATGCCTTAAACTAACATTAAAATTACTTAACTTAACTTATCATTACCTAAACTTATGTACAGCGCCGCCCTCCTTCGGACGGCCTACCTAATTCCTGTGAGGGCTGCAGCGTGCCGCTCCCTGTGGCGGGGCTGTACTGGCCTTCGGCTTTGATCCCCCTCAGCCTGTCGCTGCTGAACGGGAATCGTGTCTTTCCTGGGCTACCCTGGATCGATGTTGGGGGAAGTGAGGAGAATCTGGCCAAAACTTTCTGGGCTGAGGCGTCCGAGCCGACCTATGAGAGGGCACCTTGGGCGAGGCTCCCAGGGCTAACGGACCGGGGATCGGGACCTTCACCGTCGCAGCCTGTGGTCCCACCACAGCTGCCGGCTCCGGCTCCCTTCCCTCAGGCTCCGCCCCCCTGGGGCCGGGATCCGTGGCATCCGACTCCACCCCACCTGTCCCCACAGGTGGTGAGTCTCCGCCCCGAATCCCTACCTCCCCTATGCTCGAGTCGGGGGCGGGACCTTCGTCCTCCGACTCCTCCTCCTCCGTGATCGGGTCAGGGGCGGGGTCGAGCTGTTCGGGCTCTCCCTCGTCCGAGTCCCAGGCCATCAGAGAAACCTCCCCCCAGGTGGGCAGGACCTCTTCTCCTTCCAAGCAGGCTACAACGCCAGCTTGTGTGGTCTGTGACTCATCGCGCGCCTCAGGCTGAGGATCTTTATCCTCAGACCTGGCTTCGGTTGCTGATGCTCTTGCACCCGGTTTAAACAATTTGCACTGATTATGGCCCATTTCAAAAACCCTTAGCTGACCCTCTAAACTGCCAGCCCTCGCTGTTAACCTAGCGTTCTCCTCCCTTAAAGCCTGCTCAACTAACTTAGCCTCCGCAACCTGACACCGCAGGTATTCCTCCATTTTCCAGGAGGTCTCTTCCTGTGCATGTCTTTCTAGGGGACACAGGTCGACAGGCTGCGCTGGCTCTAGTCAATTGGGCACAGCGGTTGGGGCTGGGGGAGCAACAGGGCCGTTGGCGACTGCCACCTTCCCCTGCGAGGTCATTAGAGACCGCATTGCCTCTAAAACTGACTCGATCGCAGCGGGATGGATCGACACATTGGCTCCTTTCTCCCGGATGGGCGTTTGGGCTGGGGCTGAGGGAGCTTTTCCCTTTAAATCCTTCCAGGGATTTTTACAGTCCCGGCGCCAGCGACCTTCCTTCCCACACCCGTAACAATTACTCTTGGCTTGGGGAGGGCGATTCCCCTCCTGATGCCACTCTCTTTTAACAGGAGCTGCAGGCCTCACCTCATGCACCTTTCCCTTCGGGGGAGGCACTTCCCTACTCCTGCTGTTCCTGTAACCTATCGTGAGCTGATCAAGTACTATCTCCTCCGTGGAGCAGGGGTTATTGGGGTCAAACCATGTTTTGGCCTGCTCCCTCACCTGTGGCAAGCAATTGGTGACCAGGCACTGGAGCCAATGAGCCCTTTGACCAGCGTCCAGCCCGTCCCGGGCCGGCCCGCCCGGGCAGCTGCACTGATACACTGGCCACAACCTTCCGGCGAAAACCCGTGGGGGCTCTCCCTCTAGCTGTACCGTCCTACCCAATCGGAGGAACGGACTTCCGTCATCTTCCCCCATAACCTCCAGGACCTCGTCCCGTAAATCCTCATACACCCTGTGCCCTCTCTTGCTCTCGTCAGAGAGACACTGGAGGATCGAGCTGTCCAGGGAGAACAGCAGCATTCTGGACTGCTCTCTCCCGTCGCAGTCATTAACTGCTGCGGTCTGCTCCACGTCCCTAAAATGGACGGAGGGGTCTCCTGACTCGGAGAGTTTTGGGATGTGGCTTATCATTGCCCTTAGCTGTTGTGCGCTGTGGGGCATTACGATCTGATTCATGAGGGGTCCGTCATCGCCATTCGCTTCGTCCGGACCGAGCCTCCGGTGTCGAGCGGGACACATCGGTGCCGGCTTCGGCCCTACTACCTGGGGTTGCTCTACCTCAGGAATCTCTTCGACTAACTCCATCGTTTCCTCCCCCGCAACCCAAGACTCATCATAGCTGGGAGGTGCCGAGGGCTCGGTGGTTGGTGCCCCAACTCCCTCTTGCGGAATCGGTCCTTTGGATTCCCTGGCTAACTGTAGATGGCTCGCTGGTGGGTTTATGAGACACACCAAGCCGTTTGCCTTCGCTAGGGCTGTTCTCAGGTCCTCTAGCTCCCTTTGGCAAGTGCTATGGTCAGCGTTCTCAGACCTATCCTCGATGGCCATCTTGTACGCTGCTCTAGCTCCCAGAATACTCTCCTCCTGTGCCTTTACCTGCTGAGCTAGGCGGACACACCTGTCTCTTATTCTTCCTTCACTTGTCTTGGCCTCAGTGACCTGACACTCCAAGTAATCTATCTTGGCCTCATGGCGAATGGTTACGGAGTGGCGTTCCTGATTCAGCGCGTTGAGCGATGCAATCAGTCTCTTTCCTCCCGCAACCTTTTCCTCTACTTCTGCTAGTAACCCTTTGACCTGGGCCGTCTGTGCTACAACGACTTGGTCCAAAAGCTGGACTTGCTTCTTGTAGCACATCAGCCAGACCGCTTTCTACAGATCTTTTGTGCTCTTTGCTTTCTGTCCACTTGATGGCTGCGTCTAGCGGGCGCCTATCTCTTAATAGGTCAGATATCCACCTTTTTTTAAGGTTTACCTTCCCAAAAACATAATCCGCTATTCTCTCATCCATCACATTTCGTTCATTCAGACCTTGATCTAAAACACTACGGCCTAGAAATTCAGTCTGGACACTTTTGGGGCGCTAAAGTCGGGCGTTCGCTAAAGTTAGCGCCCGCCGGAAAGTGTAGGCCACATCGCCGAAATTCAGTAGAGTTGGCCAAGAGTTTGGCCGAGCGCTGAAACTGGCATTGCAATGCTCTCTTCAGGCGCTAAGCCGGCGATGCGGCCTGATAACGCCGAGGCCGGGCGCAGCGCAGGTGCGGTCATGTTTTGATTGACAGCAGACACCCTGACGCCGGCGAGCTCTTAAAGGGGGAAGGGTCGACTTTGACTGCTGCCACGCCCTGCATATTGGAGCCCTGCAGCTAGGCCTCAACACTGCTGGTGGGCCAAAATAGCGCCTGGAGCCATGGAGAGGGCCCGTGAACGAGCGCAGCGCTTCTCAGAGCATGCTCTGAGGGTGCTGATTAATGGTGTCGAAAACAAAAGAGAGATCTTGTGCCCGGACAGTGGCAAGAAGGCTCCCAGGAGCCAGTACAGGAAAGCCTGGAGGAAAATCGCCCGTAGGGTGTCATCCACCTGCGATGTCCCCAGGAGTGCGGACCAATGCCGCAAGAAGTACAACGACCTCACTCGGATGGTGAAGGTGAGTACCCTTTCCAGTGTCCTCCTCATCCTTGTATGTGCACCTCACATTATGGGCAAAGGGACCTCAAAGGACTAATGGGCAGCCCTCCTCCCGTAGCAATGGCACTGGCATGATCATCAATAGCACTTTCTGCACTTACCACACTGGCCAAGCTATTCGACCATGGGAGGCAGTGCACACAGCAACAGGGCACCACACTGGCCAAGCTATTCGACCATGGGAGGCAGTGCACACAGCAACAGGGCACCACACTGGCCAAGCTATTCGACCATGGGAGGCAGTGCACACAGCAACAGGGCACCACACTGTAATTAGAGGCCGTCCTTTCTCTTGCAGGCCAAGCTGGCGCGGAATTTGAGGAGCCAGTCTGCCACCGGGGGAGGCCGTCCCCAGTACCAGCCGCTCAGTGAGCTGGAGGAGAGCGTGGCTCGACTCATGTGTGCCCGGGTGACTGGCCCTGTTGCGATCGGAGATGCGGACCCTGTACTGGGACCCACTGGTAAGGACATGACCGGTTGGACCTCTGTCGTTGCCCTTGCGCTTCAGATCTACATCCTTTCGCACTGACCGACAAATGCGCATAATGCCACCACTCAGGCCTCCCTCGCTGACGCCCTGTCCTCACTCTAAAGCTACTCTTGTGCCTTCCTGCTTTCAGCTGGTGAGGAGGAGGTGGTCCCTGAAGCTCAGAGTGCCAGGCCCTTGGAGGAGGAGGACGACGAGGACCAGGAGGAAGGCGGCACATCGGGGGAACCCTCATCCGCGCCAGGGGATGGCAATGGAGGGGAGACGTCTGGCCTGCAGGAGAGCCAGGGGGAAGTGTTGCAGGGGAGGGCAGATCCTGGGCCCAGTGGGCTCGAGGCATGCGGGAAGGGTCCGGCAGCACGCCGGCCTTCTCCCCAGAGGGGGGAGGTGTTGCAGGGGAGGGCAGATCTTGGGCCCAGTGGGCTCGAGGCATGCGGGAAGGGTCCGGCAGCACGCCGGCCTTCTCCCCAGAGCGGGGAGGTGTTGCAGGGGAGGGCAGATCTTGGGTCCAGTGGGCTCGAGGCACGCGGGAAGGGTCGGCCAGCTCGGCAGCCTTCTCCCCAGAGGGAGAGTCCGCCCTCCAGTCCGGAGACGGTCCTCGCCCAGGAGGTGCGCCTCCTCGATGAGATGTCGGCGGCATCTGAGCGGCGCCACCAGGAATTCATGGGGGTTGTGCAACAGATGCCTCAGGCCATTGAGTCCCTGGCTCATAGTGTGGTCGCTTTCGGGGAATCACAGGCCAGGGGGGTCGAACAACTCGCGGCAGCACACGACAGGGGTGTCCAGCAACTCGCGGCAGCCCAGGATGCGACTCGCGAGATGAGTGGTGCCGTCCAGACACTGGCAGAGCTGATGCGGGCACATACCAGGGCAGTTCGGGCACTCACTTCTGCCACACTCGCTGTAGCGCAGAAGCATCGCCAGGGCACTCGCCGCCCTGCTGCAGCACAGCGGTCTGGCCTCCACCAGATTGCTGCGCTTGCTGCACTGCCAGCCCAGCCGAGTGCCAGTGTCTCTGGCGAGCAGCGTGCGCCTGCCATCAGCCAGCTTGCCCCCATTGGTGCAGCCGACACTGCCACTCCCCCAACCAAGGTGCGACGAGCTGCTGCTGACACTGATGCTGGCCAGCCACAGCTGCAGCAGTCAGCAGCCGGCCCCTCCCGGGCCGGGCCTCGTCTAGGCCGACCCCCAAGGGCATCTACCGACACGCATTGTGGCCCTCATGAGCCTTCCCCCAGCCTTGCAACACGCGCAGGTCCCAGGTTGAGGCAGAGCAGCAGGTCGGGCAGGGACCAGAGAAGCCTGTCTAAGGACTCGCCCTCTCGGCACACCCATTAGAGTGTGGTGATAGCGGTTTTTTTTATATTGGGGGGCTTGTGTTCTGGGGGGGCATTATTTTGGTAAGGCCGAGGATCAAGGCATTTTTTGTTTTTAGGGGGGTGTTTGTGTTGTGGAGGGGGGGGCTTATTTTTGTAAGGCCGATGATGAAGGCCATTTGGATGGGCAAGTTTTGTTAGTCCTCCCCAGGTTTTGGGAGTGACAGATGTTTTTGACTGTTTTTTGGGGGCCTTGTCTGTTTTTCTGTTTCATGTGGGAAGGGCCCTGAGTTTGTGAAATAAAGCTTTTTATTTATTCAGCATGTCCACGTCTCAGGTTTCAAGTGGTTGTTGCGTTAACCGGCTGAGGGCTTGCGGTGCGGCTGCCTTCAGGTGCGTTCATTGCCACAGCCCATTCCCTGACAGGGGGCCTAGAAGTGTCGATCAATAAGCCCCCGGCGGATGGCCCTTGGACCTTGTGGCTCCCTCCTGGGCTGGTACTCCTCCTCCTCCTCCTCCTCCTCATGGTCCTCCTGCTCGTCCTCCTGAGGTGGTGGTGCAATGTCAGGTGGCAGTGCCTGAGTCCTGCGGATAGCCAGGTTGTGCAGCATGCAGCACACGACGACGAACTGGGAGACTCTATCCGGCGAATACTGTAGAGATCCGCCGGAACGATCCAGGCAGCGGAACCGTTGCTTGAGGACGCCTATCGTTTGCTCTATGATGTTCCTTGTGGCTTGATGGCTTTCGTTGTATGCCTCCTCCGCTGGGGTCCTGGGCGCGCGGAGCGGGGTCATGAGCCATGTACACAAAGGGTAGCCCTTGTCCCCGATAAGCCATCCCCTTGGTGGAGGCTGTGCCTCGAACATGTCAGCCACAGTAGTCTGGCGCAGGATAAATGCATCGTGGCTGCTTCCTGGGAAGCGGGCATTGACAGCTAGGATGCGCTGCCTGTGGTCACACACCAGCTGTACATTTAGGGAATGGTAGCCCTTCCGGTTGCGGTAATCCTCGGCATCGTGGCTAGGTGCCCGCATAGCCACATGCGTGCAGTCAATGGCGCCCTGCACCATGGGGAAGCGCACGATCCTGGCAAATCCGACTGCACGCTGCTCCTGCCTCTGTCGGGTCATGGGGAAGGAGATGAATTGGTGTCTCCTCGCGAAAAGTGCATTGGTGACCTGCCGGATGCAGCGATGCATGGCGAACTGGGAGATGTTCGCTATGTCCCCAGCAGCGGCTTGGAAGGAGCCGCTTGCATAAAAGTTCAGAGCCACCGTGACCTTCACTTCCGCCGAGAGAGACGTCCTGCACATCAGCTGTGGACGCAGATCTCTGTGAAGCAGCTGGCAGATCCTTGCAACCACCTCCCTTCTGAAGCGCAGCCTCTTAGCACAATGCGCCGCAGTCATGGTGAGATAGGACACCTGCTGCCGGTATTGCCTGAGTGGGTAAGGCCTACGTTGCCGACGCCTGATGGCCCCTCTGCGTCTAGGCATGGCTGGCCCTCTCTCACAGCGTCTGCGAGCCCTTCGCACATAATGCTGCAACTGAGGGTTGGACCCTCATACAGCCCCCATAATAAAGTTGAAAACAGTGAAATCAAATGAATCAAATGTCAAAGCACTGGCCAGAAGCCAAAAATACCTCTCCTATGTTGTCCCAAATCAGTAAGCTCTGTCCCTTGGTCTCTGTCCAGAAATCCAAAGCAGTAAAGTCATTGCAGCAAAATGGCTGGGCTTTATAGGTCAGTGTAAGTGCCCTTTAATTAGCGCTCCCCGAGGCCCGCAGGGCCTCTGTTGCATTCCACTTCACAGTTCTTAGCAGCGCCACGTCCACATTGGGCGGGCGCCACTGAATTTCCGGTTTGGGGCGCACAAACAGCGTTGCACGACGAAATGACGTCATAAGCTGCGCGCGCAGCTGAGCGGGCGCAAACACTTTGCGCCGGCGCTAAATGTCAACTGAATTTGGGTGTTGGCGCAGTTCGGTCTGCGCCCGGGCGCTAAGTGCCTAGCGCTGGAAATATACCCCTCTTATGGCGTTACCGGCTGGCGCAACCAACTGAATTTCTAGGCCTACATTCCTGCTGCCAAGGTCCTGCCGTGGTCGCCATCTCTGTAGTGGGTTTCTCTTGCTTGCTCTGGTCTCCTGCCAGGCTTCTTGCAATAATTACCCGTGAGTGGTTCGACCCACTCGCCCCTACGGTTCTAGACCTTGGACTTAGGTGCAGGGAGCTGTAGTGCAGAGAAAAACTCAATAGACCAAGTCGAATAGCACAAAATGGATGCCTTTATTGAACAGTTTGCAGCATTATAAAATACATGTCATATGCACAGATTAAAGCAACTACAAGCATGCACACATCTATAAACTTAACTCTATAGAAATGGGGAACACACGGCACATCGTAAAAGGGGTAACACATTACAATTACCCTTAACCCCCTCCCCTAAACCTAACTAAGTTTCGATTTGAGGGACTCGGGATCATGCTCACCACTTTAAGAATTGCAAAAAAAGGCTTTGCAGCCTTTCGACACAGCTTTCCGTCGTCACATGGGTTTGGAAGCTTCTGGCGCAGCTTGTTTTCCTCTTGGTTCTCCTGCGATGAGCGCTCGCCGATGTAATGTTGAAGAACTGGATCCTGGGCCTGAGTGTCTTCTTCTCCGGCCTGGGTCGTCGATGATCTCCCGATGGTCTTCCCCGGGGCGGGACGCTGGTTCCGAAATGACTCTTTATACAGTCAGAATTGTCCTTCTGATTTCTCCAACGGTGGAGCAGAACTGGAGTACCTGGGCCCTGAGTGTCTTCTTCTCTGGCCTGGGTCGTCGATGATCTCCCGACAAAAGTACCCGGGCCTCCCTTGTCATCTTCCCGTCGTGGCCGGGCCTTGCCTGGCCGAGCTGGCTTCCAAGCCGAATTCTTCTCGTCGTCTTCTCGTCGTGGCCGGGCCTTGCCTGGCCGAACCCCGAACACGTTCCGAACCGAAGAGTTTCGAAGGTCTCAACCGAAGTGCTTTCTAACCGAAGAGTCTGTCTCGAAGTGTACCGATGGACTTTACTCAATCCACAGTTATACCTTTTTGGAACATTCTTATCTCCCGCCAAATCATAGTCCTGTCTTTGTAATAATTTTGGCGGGCAGAACTCTCTGCAGGGGTGCTTTGTCTTCATAACGGGAGTCGGTGATAGCTTAACTGGCCTTCCTGGGCCGATAATGTCTTTGCTTTGTTACCGTAACTTGGTTTGTATATTGATCGGTCTGCAGATTGCCCTGGATGGCTGTTAAACGGCTTCTCTTTGTACAGTGTAATGGGTTTAAGCGTTCGTTCAATTGTCCACCCATTTCTTGATGGGTCTCATCCTGCCACCCAAATCGGTCCTGTACTTATAATCTAATCAATATGTATGCTCAGTTCCATGAGTTTTGACTTCCCGAAACTGGTTTTCGCGGGCTTTTAATGTCCTCAACCCACAAGCCTGTCTGGCTTGCAGTAACAGAAATTCAAATGGTCCCAGAAGCTGGTCACGAGGTCTGGTGGCCATTTTGTGTGCCCTTTTATCAAAGGTTTCTCTGTATAAGCTTCTTTTGGTCAATAAAGCTGTTTTATTAACCCTATTTTCCTGCGTGATTAATCAATGAAAATTTCGCGGATCTTACACATGCGAGTACAGAAGAGTGTGGAGGGAGGTGGCTCAGAGAGTCTCCTCAAGCAGCATGGTGCCTAGGACCCATATCCAATGTAGGAAAAAGTTCAACGACATCACTCGGGTTGTCAGGGTGAGTGCATTTTTTTCAAAACCTCTCCATCCCTCCATCTCAACCTTACTTTATGGCCAGGGTGTTAAAAGCCCCAATGCCCAACACTCATGCAACACCTATGGCCCTTTCATGAAACACACATGCGCATTCCACACTTTGCATACAGTAAGGGCTAGTCAACTATGGGAGGCATTTCAGGCAAGACCATGGCTGCATACAGTAAGGGCTATTCAACTATGGCAGGCATTTCAGGCAAGACCATGGCTGCATACAGGAAGGGCTACTCAGCCATGGGAGGCATTTCAGGCAAGACCATGGCTGCATACAGTAAGGGCTATTCAACCATGGGAGGCATTTCAGGCAAGATCATGGTTGCATATTTACTCAGACGCCTTCCTTTTTCTTGCAGGCCAAGCCGTCTCATAATAGGAGACAGCAGCAATGGACCAGAGGAGGGCGGCCTCAGCTGCAACCCCTCAGCGACCTTGAGGAGCGTGTCCACAGGATTGTGGCAAGCCGGGTGATTGGTCCCGTCGCCACTGGAGACGCCGACCCCTTCTGGACAGTAATGGTAAGGTCATCACCTTTTTGTTCTCTTCCCTTCCACTTGTTCCTCACAACACCAGCCTTTGACACTTTCAATCCAAATCACTAAATCGCTGCACTCATGCCTTCCTTGCTGCCACCCTGTCCTCACGCTAAAGCCACTCTTGTACCTCCCTGCTTTCAGATGGTGATTCACCAGGTGAGGAGATGGGCCCTCAAGCTGCCAGTGGGAGTGAAGCTGAAGGCGAGGAGGAAGAGGAAGCCGGAGTATCAGCGCCACGCTCTACTGAGGCAGCCCATGCCCACACTGGGAGCACGCCTTCCCTGGAGGGGAGCAGGGGGGAATGGTCTGATGAGGGTGAAGCTCCAGGACCCAGCGGGCTGCAGCAACGCGATGGGGGTAGGGAAGCTTGGGGGTCTTCTCCCCGGAGGGAGAGTATGGCTTCGAGTCCTGCTGCACTGGACGCAGAGGAGGAGTGGGTTCTCGCTGAAATGAGCGCCCAGGCAGAGCACAGGCACACTGAGCTCATGGCTACAGTGGCAAAGGTGACCGAATCCATTGAATCACTGGCAAGGAGTGTGGAGCACTTCGGAGTAGCACAGGCAGCTGCCATGCAAATGCTTAGTGCTGCAATGCAGTCAGTGGCTGGTCTCATGCAGACACTGATTGAGGCCATGTGAGCACTGACTGCTGCCACCCTTGGTGGATCGGGCACATTTCCCCAGGGCTCTCACTGCATCGCAGTGGGCCAGCAATCTGTGCTCCATCAGATTGCTCCGGATGCTGAAGTGCTGCCCCGTGGGCGTGCCAGTATGTCGGTTGAGCAGGGAGTTGCTGTCCTCTCTCAAGATGATAGCATTCCTGCTGCCACCACTGGCATCTGCAGTCTCAGTTTGTGAAAATCAGCAGCCTTACCCCAGCCTTGCTCCAGCCACTGGGGTCCCATTACGGAGGAGCTGCAGGATGGGAAGGGGGGAATTTCGCAAGGGAAGGAGATCACCGTCGAAGGGCAAAAAGTAGGAGGTGGGACAAAATGTTGTTCATTGTTTTATTAAAGCCCGAGGTTCGTGATCAAATTTTTGTAAATGTTTTGGACATTGTCTCCAGGTTGTGAGAGCCAGTTATGTTAATAACTGTTTTTTTATTGTGTTTCTTTCTATTAGTTTGTCATGTGGAAATGAGACCCACAGAGTTTGTCACATAAAGAAGTGTCTGTATTCAAAATGTACATGTTTGGTCTTTGCAATCACTGTTGCCTTGACCGGCTTATGGGTTGCGGGATGGTTTCATTCAGGTTGTTTGAATGGCAGAAGCCATTTCCTCAGAGGGGACCTAGAAGTGACTTGCTATGAGCCTTTGACGGACAGCCCTTCCACTTTGTACATTGTGTGCCTCCCTCCCGCCTTGGTGCTGCTGATGATCATCCTCCTCATCTTCCTTCTCCTCTTCCTCCTCCTCCTCTGCTTGTGCTCCAATGCCTGGTGACATTGGCTGGGTCCTGAGGATTGCAAGGTTATGCAGCATGCAGCACTCAACAACGAAGTGGGAGGCTCGCTCAGGTGAGTACTGAATGGCTCCTCCAGAATGGTCCAGACAAAGGAACCATTGCTTGAGCACGCCGATTGTGTGCTCAGCGATGTTCCTGGTAGCTTGATGGCTCTCATTGTATCGTAGCTCAGCAGGGGTGCTGGGTGTACGGAGTGGTGTCAGCAGCCAGGTGCACAGAGGATATTCCTTGTCCCCGAGAAGCCAACCTCCTGGGTGATGCGGTGCCTGGAAAAGGCCTGCCACAGAAGTCTGGTGCAGGATGAAGGCATCATGGCTGCTGCCAGGAAAGTGGGCATTGTCAGCGAGTATCAGCTGTCTGTGGTCACAGATCAACTGAATGTTTAAGGAATGGAAGCCCTTTAAGTTACAGAAATCCTCAGCATTCTCTTGCGGTGCTCGCAAAGCACATACATGCAGTCAATGGCGCCCTGCACCATGGGGAAGCCCGCTATCATCGCAAAGCCCATTGCGCGTTCTTGCTGCTTGTCTGGGGTCATGGGGAATGAGATGTACTCTCATCTCCTTTTAAAGAGGGCATTTGTTACCTGATGGATGCAGCAATGCACCGCAAACTGGAAGATATTGGCGATGTCCCCAGTAGCTGATTGAAATGAGCCGATGGCATAAAAGTTGAGAGCCACTGTTATCTTCACTGCCACCGACAGAGATGCCCTGCTCCTCAGTTGAGGCAGCAGATCTGGCTGAAGCATTTGGCAGAGCTCAGTGAGCACCTCCTTTCTGAAGCGCAGCCTTCGCAAACACTGCTCCTCAGATATATTAATGTAGGAGAACTGTTGGCGAAAAACCCTGGTGTAATGATCAATAACATGTCATTCTATAGTGGACACTAGGTGGAGCCGTAGAGCTGTGTAGAGCTGTATATAGCTGTACGTATAAGACTACACTACCCAGCTGTATGTATATTAAGACTACATTACCCAGGAGGCACTAGGCTACCCACAAGGCAGCAGTCAAGATGGATGCCTCTACAGATACTGTACCTAGTCCACTTGTGCTCAATAAAGTGTCTAGCAAAAGCTAGCTGTGTTCATAATAAGAATGTCTATTTATTAATGAACATAAGATGGTACCAGGAGTAAATTGTGAAAAGCGACATGGAGTATTTGAAGCCACCAGAGCGTTTGAAACTCACAGGAAATATCGACTACAATTGGCAGACTTTTAAACAACAATTCGAATTCTACATTGCAGCCATCGGATTTGGTACAAAGCCAGACGCAAGGAAGATAGCATTGCTGCTTATGGTTGCAGGCTCACAGGCAATAGAGGTATTTAATACATTTGTATTTAATCCAGAGGAGAACAGAGATAAATTAGAAGATGTGCTAAAAAAATTTGATGCACATTGCACTCCCAAAAAGAATGAGACCTATGAAAGATACATCTTCCGTTCTCGGACACAGCAGCAAAATGAGACTTTTGATAGCTTTATAACTGATCTGAAACTGAAAGCACAGACATGTAATTTCTCTGAGCTCAAAGCATCCATGATTCATGACCAGATTGTGTTTGGTATTCATGATAAAAAAAGTCAGGGAACGTCTGTTGAGAGAAACCGAACTAAATTTGGAAAATGCTGTGACAATGTGCCAAGCCAGCGAGCTAGCTCAAAAGCACGCGAAGACTTTCAGTGAAATCAATAATGATGCGATTGTAATGAGTGATAATGCTGCTGTCGGTGCTGTGTCCTACAAGGGGAAGAAATGTGGGCAGAACAGAAATGAAAAGCAATCGGAGGATGAAATTTTTAATTGTAAACGCTGTGGTTACAAACACCAGTTAAGACAATGCCCAGCATTTGAAAAAATGTGCACAAAGTGTAATGGAAAGAATCACTTTGCCAAACAATGCTTTTCAAAAGTAAAAACAAAGAAAGGGCAACGAGTTAATGTAATTGAGGACACTGATATAAGTGAGACATTTTTTGTAGGAATGGTGTCATGTGACAATATCAAAAAGGATACAGAAAATGTGCAGCCCTCAGAAATGGACAATGCTGAACATAAAGTTAATGCAGTAAAAGAGGACAAATGGATGATCCCACTGCAGGTAAATGGAGCATTAGTTACCTTGAAACTAGACACTGAGGCAAAAGCAAACTTAATCAGTATGAGTGACATTAACAATACGAAAGAAAAGCCCAAAATACAGAAAAAGTCAGTACTACTGAAGGACTATAATGGACAGAAAATAGATAGCTTAGGTGTATGCAGACTTAAAGTGACAGTCAAAGACAAAGTGCATCATCTCATGTTTTCTGTTGTGGCTGAAAGACTTGATTCACTACTGGGTGACAAAGCTTGTGAGGACTTAGAACTGGTCAAGAGAGTCTACGTATAAACTGTGTCATAAGCAGACCAGATGACTCGGTGGATTCTGTAGTGAATAATTTCCAGGATGTGTTCAAAGGATTTGGAGTTCTACCATTCACTTACAAGATCCAGCTAAAGGAGGATGCTCAGCCAGTGGTACATGCTCCACGAATAGTTCCAGCACCCCTGCGTGACCGGCTCAAGAATGAACTGGACAGAATGACCACACTAGGAGTCATCAGGAAAGTCGAAGAGCCAACAGACTGGGTTAACTCCATGGTATGTGTAAAGAAAAAGAACAATGATCTAAGAATATGCATGGATCCAAAGGACTTAAATGCAAACATAAAACGTGAACACTACCAGATTCCCAAGCGAGAAGAAATCACCAGTGAAATGTCAGGTGCCAGATACTTTACAAAGCTTGATGCCTCACAAGGATTTTGGCAACTAAAACTGGATGAAGAGTGCATCAAATACTGTACCTTCAACACACCATTTGGCAGGTATTGTTTCCTCAGAATGCCTTTCGGGATAATATCTGCATCTGAAATCTTTCATAGAGCGATGGAACACATAATTGAAGGTCTGGAAGGTGTTCGGGTCTATGTTGATGACATCATCATCTGGGGCTCCACACTGAAAGAACACAATGGGAGACTGACTAAAGTGCTACAGAGCATACGCTGGAATGGACTGAAGCTCAACAAAGCCAAGTGTCAGTTTGGCATCCAGGAAGTCACTTTCCTAGGAGATAATCTATCTGGTAAAGGAATAGAGCCAGATATGGAAAAAGTAAACGCCATACACAAAATGCCCGACCCACTGACTAAAAAGGAGTGCTACGCATCATGGGGATGATAAGCTTCATTGGAACGTTCATTCCTAACTTGTCAGCCAAGACAGCCTGTCTGCGAGACCTGCTATGTAAAACAAATGAGTTCGCATGGACAGAAAGACATGAACAAGAGTGGATAAACCTCAAAACAGTGCTGACAACCACACCTGTACTCACCTTCTTTGACCCAACAAAAAGAATCAAAGTGTCAACAGATGCTTCAAAAGATGGCCTAGGTGCGGTCTTGCTACAAGCAGAGGGTGAAGATTGGAAGCCTGTTGCCTATGCCTCCAGGTCTATGACTGATACTGAGTGTCGATACGCCCAGATTGAAAAGGAATGTCTAGGCTTGGTAGCTGGACTAGAAAAGTTTCATGGCTACAGATATGGACTTCCCACCTTCACAGTTGAGACAGACCACAGCCCACTGGTTGCCATCATAAAAAAGAACCTGAATGAGATGTCTCCAAGGATTCAACGACTCATGATGAAGCTGCAAAGATATGACTTTCAACTGATCTACACACCAGGCAAATACATAGTGTTAGCAGATGCACTATCCCGAGCACCCACAATGAGTCATGTGAGCTCTACTGAAGAAGACGTGGATGTTCATGTGAGTATGGTCACTGCTGCGCTGCCCGTGTCAGACACAAAATCAAAGCAAATAGCAGAAGAAACAGTGAAAGATACAGTATTACAAACAGTAATAGAGAACATTCATCATGGTTGGCCAAAAAGTTCCTGTCCAAAATATTTTCACATAAGGTCAGAATTGAGTGTCACAAGTGGACTATTACTAAAACAGAACAGAATGGTCATTCCACAGGCTCTACGTCAAGACATGCTCAAAAGGATTCATGAGGGACACCTCGGAATTGAAAAATGCAAAAGGAGGGCAAGAGACACTGTTTATTGGCCTGGCATAAATAAGGACATTGAGAACATGATAAGCAAATGTGAGACATGTCAGAAACACCAAAATAAACAAGCAAAGGAACCAATGATAGTAGCTGACATACCAACAGCACCATGGCAAAAGGTTGGTATGGACCTTTTTCATTTAAATGGTAAAGACTATCTAATAGTGATTGACTACTATTCTAACTATCCTGAGATGGCGCTGCTCTCAAGCACCACAGCAAGCAGTGTCATAATGCATGTGAAATCCATCTTTGCCAGACATGGAATTCCCAGGATTGCCGTTAGCGACAATGGTCCGTGCTTCAACTGTAAGTAGTGGCAACAGTTTGCAGCACATTATGACTTTCAGCACATCACATCCAGTCCTTTGTATGCCCAGTCAAATGGTAAGGCAGAGAAAGGTGTTCAAGTTCTCAAGCAGCTACTGAAGAAAGCGACAGAAAGCAAGTCTGATCCTTATCTTGCCCTGCTGAGCTACCGAGCCTCACCTTTAGACTATGGTTCTTCACCTGCTGAACTACTAATGGGTCGCAAGTTGTGCACCACGCTACCCTGCTGTGCAAAAGAACAGCAAAGTGAGGAACTGAGACAGAGACTTCAACTGTTAAAGCTGAAACAGAAATCATACTATGACAAGTCATCCAAAACTCTAAAACCATTGACAAGGGATGATGTTGTCAGGATTGAGGATCCAGATGCATGGAACAGGAAAGCTACAGTTCTTGAGGAAGTAGGACCAAGGTCATACACTGTTAGAACTGAGGAAGGACAGATTCTCAGGAGGAACCGCCATTCCCTCCTAAAAACACAAGAGACTATTCAAGAGCAGATTGATGACAATGCCGCAACTGCATCTTGTCATTCACAGCCAGAACAATCTCATGAAGACACATCAGACTTACCCGTGTTGAGAAGATCCACACGTGAAGTAACAAAGCCTGATAGACTTAATCTTTGAGTACAATGTAAAGCTTTGAAAATGTGTTGACTGTTTTGAAAATGTTTATGTTCATAGAGCACTAACATAAGTGTTACTGATATTATGTTTATTGTTTTCTTGAAAGTTGATTGATATTGATTTTGTTAAACCTCAAAGAAAAGGGGATGTAATGATCAATAACATGTCATTCTATAGTGGACACTCGGTGGAGCCGTAGAGCTGTGTAGAGCTGTATATAGCTGTATGTATGTAAGACTACACTACCCAGCTGTATGTATATTAAGACTACATTACCCAGGAGGCACTAGGCTACCCACAAGGCAGCAGTCAAGATGGATGCCTCTACAGATACTGTACCTAGTCCACATGTGCTCAATAAAGTGTCTAGCAAAAGCTAGCTGTGTTCATAATAAGAATGTCTATTTATTAATGAACATAAGACCTGGGAGGGTAAGGTTTCCTGTACAGAGGCCTGTTGGCCCTCCTCTGTCTGGCCATGATTGCCACTCTCTCTCTGCGTCTCTATGCCCTCCGAATGTGATGGAGAAGGACGACGTTCCCATCCATTGCAGACCCCATATTATCTAGGCAATCAAGGTTATGAAGGTCAAAAAGCAAATTACCTGCAAAGTTATGGTCAGAAGCCAAAACTACCTCAGACAGCATTGGCTCAATGCAGAAGTCTCTCTTTCTCTCTTTGTCACTCTCAAAATCTCTCTCTCTCTCAGAACAAGTGGTGCAAAAATGGCTACCACACAAAAGCCAGGAAGAGGCCCCATTTAAATAGCATCCCCCAGCCCCACAGCGACTGGGAAGCGTTCCAGTCAACCTGTCGTTGGTTGCGCCAGGCGGAAAGGAGGGGGGCGCCACTCAATTTCCGGTCTGGGGCGTCACAAGGGCGTTGCACTCTCGAATGACTTCAAGATCTGTGAGCGCAGGAGATCGGGCGGTATTGTTTAGCGCCACCGCAATATGTCCGGTCAATTTCGCGAGAGGCGCAGATATCGCCACGCCTGGGCGCTAGTTGCTTTGCGCCCCACTTGGCGCCATCTTAAGGTGCTAACGGGAGGCGCTACCAACTGAATTTCTCCTCCATTGTCCCATGCAGCAGATGCATCACATGAGTCAGCTTACCTTGGCATGACAGAGGAATAGTGCATGTTGAGGCTTTGGCTTAGAAGTGAGGTTGTGACTGGGGTGTGCCACCTGGTATACAAAGAGCTGCTCTATGCAGAGTTAGTAACAGCCACCACTGCATCACGGTACATTAGAGGAGTTTTTTTTTGCAGGCACTATTCTATTAAGCAGATAATTGAAATCCTGTTTTGCCTCACAACCACCTACATCCACTTCAGCAGGGCCTGCCAGTAACGAAGGATGCTCAATTTTCCCCAAGTATGTGGCCTCCCCAAGGTACAGAGCATCATTGTCTGCATTTCTAATCATTCATGTGTCTAACAACAATCCTCTGGAATATCTAATATAGGAATTACTCCATAAATGTGCAAATGGTTTATAATACTCGCCAGTAAATAAGGCACGTTAATGCATTTTTCCCTGGGGACAGGAATGGGGAGCTATACATGAGGCACTCTGAGGCAATTAAATACAATACAGGTCGTTGAAGAACTATGTGGTGCAGCCATGGCCAATAATATCTCTTCAAAACTCCCACACTGTATTAAAGGCATGACATAAATGCAAGTTGCTGACGATGATGTAAATGCACAAACTTTCTGTCATATATGAAGTAAGTGCATCATTAGTTGCTTAAGAAGTGATAGAGGATCAGTATTAATGCAGCTTTTAAATTGGCAGATTTCTTGCCATTCTAAATAACAAAATTGTATAGAATGAAATCACCTGTTTAAAAATCATGTATAACTGGTCAGCTTATTGTGAGATTGAATCCATTGGGCTCGATTTTAACTCAGGTGTGTGTTGTCGTGTTATCCGAATTTCATGTTTCCCACATGAATCTAAATGGACGTGGGAGATTGATGCAATTTTACCTCAATAGGCCAATTGATTTCCAACGTGTGGGAAGCCTTTGCAAAGGGGTTTCTCATGACTGAAAGACCCCTCCGATGACATCATCATTGTTGCTGCATTTAAGTTCCACAGCAAGTCTTGCTTCTCCTGCAGGCTTCCAAGCTTCCTCCATTTGGTGTCAGAGGGACCTACAGGAAAGATGACAAACGGGAGGGCAAGAGCAGCTCCTCGCTTTGGCGAGGCGGCACTGCAGGCATTGTTGGATGGGACTAGGGCCAACAGGGAGGTCCTGTTCCCTTCATCAGGGAGGAAGAGGCCTCCCACTCAGATCAAAGCTGTGTGGCTGCAGGTGGCTGAGGAGGTCAACTCCTTGGGAGTCACCCGCAGGACCTGGATACAGTGCAGGAAAAGATTTCATGACCTTCAGCGCACTGGAAAAGTGAGTATGAATTTCCCATCACCCTCAATCTGATCCCCATTGCCTTTCCTCACCAGCACTCAGCTTTAGCAATCTCTTCCTCCACATCCCACTGGACACTGACATCCATGCACCCTTCCCCATTCCCTCTCTCTCTATGGTCACATTCAACTAACTATTCGACTATGCAGCCCTCACACTCCCTATCACTCTGATGCTTTAAACACAACTGACAACACACAGGGAGGGCCCTTGGTCTTGCAACCTCACTCTATCTTTGTCTCCTTCTAAGTACCTATGCAATGCAATCTCTACACTCACTCCTTCATTCTCACTCAACCGGCACTTGTCTCCCTCATTGCAGGAAAAGAGAGCTCACAACAAAAGAGAGTGAGCCAGGAAAGGAGGAGGTCCACCCTCAATAGCCCAGCTCACCCCCTGGGAGGAGGCCGTCCTTGAAATCATGGACATTGAGGATGATTTGCATGTGGGGGACAGACAGACGGGTCCAACACAGCATGCTGGTGACAGAAAAGTTTCCCATCTCTCTCTTTGACATTGCATGAGTCGCTGATAATGATTGTGAAGCTGTAACAGATGCACTTATGAGCATCTGCAAAAAGCTATGTGCATGTAGCCTTTGCATCACATCTCTGACTCTTTCCTTTACTCCCCCACAGGACCATCACAAGCATCCGTCCCCCCTAGCCAGGAAGAAAAGGCTGAGCAGCCAGACTCCTCAGAGGAAGTTGCAACCTCTGAGGGCGCAGGGTCATCAGAATTCAGCGCACCCAGCACCAACGCAGACACTCACACCTCGGTGGGACCTTCGGGACATAGAGTAGTGTTGTCACCTGGTGTAACACAGCTCACAAGTGAGCATCAGCAGATCAGCAGTGGAGAGTCCTAGTCGGAGGGCGCAGGAATCTGCCAGCTCGGCTCAGCAGCCTGTCGACCCTCTGCATCTGGGTCCATCCATAAGATCAGAGGTGATGGAACTCCAGGCACAGATGCAGGAGTCTCTGTCAGGTTTTGTCTCTAGGGTCGCTGTGAGTGTGGAGCGAATGGAGGAGTCCATAGTGAACATGAGCAGAGCCTTTGTGCAGTCATTGGCGCATGAACGCATCAACACGGAAAGGATGGCTACCTCCGTGGAAATGATTGCTACCCCCATGGTAAGGCTGGCTACTGTACAGGAGAGGATGGCTACGGTAGAGGAGAGGAGGCCATGGAGGAGCTCCGTCGCCAGGGTATGGAAAACATGGTCATTGTTCAGAATAGAATGACATCTCTTGAGGAGCGATGGGCATCTATTGAACAGAGAAACCAGACCTTCACGGAAGTCCTTCTGAGTAGGACTGCCATTGCAGATACCGGTCCCCATGGCCCTCCTGATGTGCAGCAACGTGCTCTCCAGCCACTTGTAGGTGCAGAGGGGGACCTGACCCATGAGAGGGAGGTTGGTGGCAGACCTCAAGGAAGTGGGGATTCCTCTCCAAGCGCTCACACTTCCATGCCACTGCAGAGCCCTCGTTCAGAGCCCCACCAGAGTCCACACCCAAGTGAGATAGACGTCTCAACCCCTGCACAGCCGCAGAAGCAGCAGACTGTTGACGAGCCCTCTCAGGCTCACAACCCCAGAGGACGCCCGCCAACGGTGTCGAGACAGCAGCAGCAGGAAAGTGAGCAAGGGGCCTCCACATCTGCTGAAGCCACAGGGGAAGCACTACGTAGGAGCATGCGTAAGAGGAAGATAAAGCACAAGTAGTCACAAGGGTAGTCACTTGGGTGGAATTTTGTGTTTAGTGTAAAAATGCGATCACGTCATAATTGTGCACAAAAATTCTGATGGCAAATGTTGCAGTTGTGGCGTCTGTCATTTCGCTATTGGGATTTCTACTTTGAGGGCTTAGGAATACTTGCAGCTGTCAGTATGGTGGTCAGAGTGCTAGGAATCCTCTGATTCTTGGCCATTGTCAATGCTCTGGTAAGAAGCTGCAAGGCAAAAGTGTTTGATTGACTAGGCTAAGCAAATCTGGCCATGATAAGTGCGTTCCTTGCATCCCGGGCAGCAATGTTCTTGTGTAATGCTGCCGCTGGTTGATGGGCCTCTGCAGGATGTTTGTTTTCACCCTCCTCCTCCTCCTTATCTGAGGAGGATATGTGAGGAGCCACTTGGTCCTCAGGAATCTGCAAGCCACGACGCTGTGCCATGTTGTGAAGTGCACAGCAAACCACGATGATTCTGGATACCCTGGCTGCTGAGTACTGCAGGGCTCCACCTGATCTATCCAGGCATCTGAAGTGCATCTTCAGCAAACCGATGGTTTGTTCGATAATGGATCTGGTGGAAATGTGGCTGGAGTTGTAGCGCTCCTCAGCTTCATTGGCTTGCCTCCTCAACGGCGTCATCAGCCACGTCCTCAGGGGATAGCCCTTGTCTCCAAGTAGCCACCTGTTAAGTTGGTCTGGTGGACTGAATAGCGGAGGCACACCAGACTGGCGCAGTATGAAGGAGTCATGGCAACTGCCAGGGTACTTGGCACAAACATGCAAAATCTCCTTCTTGTAGTCACACACCAGCTGAACGTTGAGGGAGTGGACGCCCTTGCGGTTGACAAAAATACCTGGATTGCGATGGGGTGCCCTAAGGGCCACATGTGTGCAGCCAATGACACCCTGCACCCTTGGAAAGCCTGCCAGATGAGCTAATCCAACCGCTCGCACCATGATACTTGCTCGATCCTTGGTGAAATGGATGTGATTGTGCGCGAGGGCAAAGTGGGCATCGGTTACCTGCGTGATGCAAATGTGTGTGGCCGCCTGAGAGATGCCGCTGATGTCTGCTGCTGATCCCTGGATAGAGCCTGAGGCAAAAAAGTTGAGTGCGGTGGTGACTTTGATGGCCACTGGTAATGCTTGTCCACCTGGTCCTCTGGGCAGCAGGTCTTGCTGCAGCATTGCGCAGATCTCAGTCACTACCTCTCGCGAAAGTCGGAGCCGCCTTTGGCACTGCTGCTCAGACATGTTGAGATATGTGACCCTGCGTCTGTATACCCTGTTTGGGGGGTATCTCCTGCGCCGATGGGCTTCCAGGCATTGGCCCCTTCTGGCCTGTGCAGCCTCAGGTGGGTGAGAGGAGCCTGGCGCTCCTGCTGCTGGTGCTGCTGTTGTTCCTGGTTCTGCTGCTGCCGCGGCTGGTGCTCGAGCTCCTCTAATGCCCAGATGGGAAGGAAATAAATGGCTCCCATGCTTCTGGTATATGCCTCCGTTGAGGAAGCGCTGAGTGAAGGTGGCGAGAGGGGTTTCCCAGGAGGCCACACTGGAGGTGGGTGTGAGGCTCCAACCTTCCACAGGTGTGGTTAAGCCTTGTAAAAGTTGCCCCAGACCTGAGACCACTAAGTCTTGCCACCTGCAAATGATGGCTGATCAAATCTCTTAAATGGTTGACCTGCAGTTGATAGTCAGCAATCCAATAGTGCTCCCACCAGGTTTCACATTCGTGATTCCCACCAAGCGTGTTTTATGTGGGAAAAGGGTTAAAGTTGCAAGGGCCTTTTAAAATAGGATTATAGAGGCCATTTAGTGGTAATTAAGGGCCTTAAAGACCAGTCCCACCTGTTGGATGTGGGACGGAATCGAGACCATCAGACACGCCTGAGTTAAATTAGCTCAGAGTCGGGAACCAGGTGGGCGGGGGGTCCCGCCCCGCCCACCAGTTTTTGCGATTTTAACCCCCCCCACGCCTCCAAGCCCGACTCCACGGCTCAATGAAAGTCGAGCCCATTGACTCCGTGATAACTAATGCTGTTGAAAAAAATAGCAAAGCCGGTATGATCAAAAACACTGTTCAGGAGAAAATATCCAAACGTTTAGCCTGCTCTCTACAATCATTCCTATTTTTGAGTGAACTTGAACTGAGATCTTTGGACATGTTTTGAATACATAAACTTTCTAATAGCCATGTTGTTCCAAACCACTGTCTCATCTACACTCATTTAATCTTGACTATAATTAAATTGTCATGCTTCTTTAGATTACTAAACATGATTAAGACAGGAAGTGAAGGCAAAAACTCCTTTGTTTAAATCACTATGTAGTTGATTTCCTGTCCATCCTCTCAGAGTCCACCCCAGTGAATCCAAAATTAGCACTTCACGACTACAGCTGTGGGATTTGAACAAATGACTGTTTAAACCTTATTGAGATTAATGATATTTTTTTTGGTAATCACTAAAGTAAAATGCGGTGTATGCATCACATGATGTAGGACCTAAGCAGATTTGAGTGATATTCAAAGACAGAAAAAGATCTTGACGTAGTAAACTGCTAATAAGCTGACTTATTTTTAGAAGTATTTTATTCCAAGTTCCACCAGCAATGAATTGTCACTATTGGTTGTCAAGGAAACATCCCTCTACTATTAATTTAAGTGTTTCCAACAATTATAGAATGAGGTTAAGTACCTAATTTGTTTCAGTGAAGAAAGGAAGTTAGCAGTTGACATCAAAAAATATGATTTTAAAATAATTTTAGGGAATGCATATTGAACTTATGATATGTCATTTATTTGATGATATTGTAGGAATGTCTAGTTCCTATCCAAAGACTGAGGTCCACTCAGGCGCTTAAACAAAACGAAGTTTAATGGAAACTAACAGGTTTAAACAATTCACTGCAGGAGAACATCGAGTGTAGGTCTATTCAGTTCGGAGGCTCCACGAGGACTGCTGGCTGGTCCCGTGGTTGAAGTCATGATGTCATCACATTCTTCCCGCCAGTGGGGGATCACGTGATGTACGGCGTGACGTCATCGCATTTACCCGCGCTGTTAAAGCAATCACGCTCTATACAAGTAAACTGTATAAATAAAGATACAGACTCAGGCTGTAGCTAACATGTTGTTAAAGGGAATTATATACAAACGGTTTGAGTCCTTTAGTGGCTCCGCCACAATTTCATTTTTAGTTGACAAAGGTGAACTGAATGTGCTTTATGTGTATACACCTAGAAACTATTTTGGACAATATAAGTGGACAACTGCTTAACATTTGTCTGTGTTCATAAGACATTCCTCTCATTTTTACTGCGGTTATTAACCCATTTATTTAAAAGATGGATGTACACCACCACCAGAAAGCAGACAAATAAATGTGAATGGAACACAATAAGTGGGTAATTTTAACCTAACCCACCTGGCAGAAAACTGGCAGGATCAGATACGATTACACAGTTTACACCGTTCCCGATTTTATTTTCCATTGCTGTCAATAGAAAGTAAAACCAGATGGGGTTTAAAACATTCAGCCAATCTGCTGCTGTTAGAATTACCCCCTCACTGTTAGTTCACCCATATTGCCACCAATAACCTTCAGGCAGTAATCTTTGATCAAAATTGTTATTAACCATTGTTTTCTATGCAGCATACATTCCTGTCATCAGTAAATAAATGCCACATCACATGATCCATATTTGCTAATGTCATCATCAGATAGAACAATCACTATTCCTATTAAAATCTAATTTTACGATTAAAAACAGAAAATTCTGGAAATACTCAGCAGGTCAGGCAGCATCTGTGGAGAGAGAAAAAGTTAAGTCTGAGATTTTGCTCACCTCAGCGTGTCCGGTGTGGCCGGTGGTGAGTCGTGGCCCCGCTGCTGGCTCCATCCCGCTCTGGAAAATTAATGTACCTCAATGGGACTTGTTAAGCCCACCCAGCGCACTTTCCGGCCTAAATAGAGGGAGCAGGTCTGGTGACGTCATTCATGGCGCTTCATCAGCCGGTTTCCTTAAAGGGACCATGGCCACCTTACTTTTGACGTTTGTGCTGTCAGTGTTCTGAAGTGCTGCAAACACTGACAATCACTGCCTAGAGGTGCACGGCTGCAGCCAGGCTCTCAGGAAGGTCCTCTTCCCTTCCCATGGGTGGAAGAGACCTCCACAAAAGACCAACACAGCCTGGTTGCACATTGCAGAGGAGGTCACAAGCGGGGATGTCATTAGGAGGACCTGGGTGCAGTGGCGCAATCCTTTCAATGATCTCATTGGATCACGAAACATTAGTACAAAGCCACACTCACCTTCATCTTGTTGTGCCTCTCATCACATCCCATCACTCTGCCTTCCCTAACCTACTCCTGCACATCCTGACTCACACCAACTTACCTTACACCTCCACCCATCCCTCTCTCTCTAGCTACATTATCACATCTCCATCTGACTAGCCACCCCTCATACTCACATTCATCCTAGTGCAATCATAACAACTAACAACACACAAGGGTAGCAACTTGTGTGTTTTATCCAATGTTTATGTAAAGTTTCTGTTAATACGGTGTCAAACATTGCAATCTTTATTTTCAAAACTTTGCGTTCTTGGACAGATTTGCGTGCACCTTTGGAAGTGGCTTAGTGAGTTGCAGTGAATGGTGAGACATAACGGTAACCCTGCAATGCTGATGAGTGTGAAAGGAATGGCTTGGGCAATGTAGGGATGTTTATGGTGCTGGTGTGGGGTGGTGCCAACCTGGCGCATCATGTGGCAGCCAGGGTGTACAGCATCAAGTGAAGTAAATCTGGCCATGATGAGGCCATCCCTGGCCTCCTGGCCAGCAATGCGCTCGGGTGCTGCTGCCCTGTGTCCTGTGCAGCATCAGGTGCTTACGGAGACGGTTGATGTTATTGTTGGTGCTGCTGGTGCTGCTGGTGTTGGGACTGATTGTGGTTGGATTCTGAAGACCAAGGTGAGACAGTGTAAAGGGCACCCATGTTGATGGAATAGATGGCAGGTGAAGTAGAGATGATAGAAGTGATCTGTCAATGGTGAGAGAGTTCTTCCAATGAGGTGAGGCTGGATGGAGAGTGGAAAGTGGGAAGCCTGCAGAATCTGTACTGGAAATGGACTGAGAAACAACTTGTGGCTGACGAAAGTGATGATCCATCAGGTGGGAGCTTTTAGTGTACGTTTCAAGCTGTCAAGTAATCAGCTGGAGCAATGGCCACTGAACTCACGTCTCAGGTTGACCGACGTGATCCCCGAACAGTATGGTTCATGTGGCCATGAAGTTAGTGCCCCAGAAATTCTGGTCTCCATGGGTGAGTACACACGGTGTACTCACCCGTAGGCCCAATGGAAGTGTCAGTTTCCTGCATGCACCGCGCATGCGCAGGAAACCGGCACTTCCCTGAAGGAAGGTGTTGTGTATGTAACCTGTTCCACCTTAAGAGAGCTTAAGCCTGTTCCACCTTAAGAGATGTACTACTTTCTCAGGCTGCTGTAGACGTAATACCGGGGGTGAACACACCGGTATATAAGCACTGTGCAGTAATCTTGTATTCAGAATAGTCCCTACCTCCAACCAGTAAAGACCTGTTTTTGATTGTTATTAATTAGTCTGTGTCTTAATTAACTAGATAACTCACAGATTTAACACTGGCGACGAGTCTGATTCGGACCCTGCGGCAGTCACTCCACGGCAGCTTCGTCCACAGCCAGGACGTTGCAGAGAGGTTTCCACCCTCTCCACCCCACTGGAAGACATCCTGACCTCGGAGCCTCCATCGGCGACCGTCAGCTTCTTCTCCAGCTTGGTGGTGGGTAAGCCGTTTTCTGAGCCGGGCAGCGACGCGACAGGCAGTCGACCGCGTTGGCCGCACGAACGGGGCTGGGGGAGCCGGAGGAATAGGGCGCGAGAGCCGCTTCGAGCGGGAGGCGTTTCAACAGAGCGATCGCATCTCCTGATAAGGGCCGAGAGCCGCGAGAGCGATCGCATCTCCAGATAAGAGCCGGGAGCCGCGAGAGCGATCGCATCTTCAGATAAGGGCCGGGAGCTGCGAGAGCGATCGCATCTTCAGATAAGGGCCGCACTCGGGCTGACAGCGTCGGGGGACGGGCGAAGACCGCTAAGCGCGGGAAAACCGCCATTTTGGGGGCGGAGGACGACAGCAAGAGCGGGAAGCCGCCATCTTTGATTGTAAAAAAAAACATCTGAGGAATTACAAATCTGATAAAGTACTACAATGCCTAAACACGGGAATATTAGCACCTTTGATAGTGACATCGAAGATTGGGCCATATATGTTGAAAGAGTAAAAAATTATTGTAAGGCCAATAAAATTCGTGACCAAGATAAAGCTCTAACATTATTAAATTTAATGGGTGCGAAGACATACGGGCAATTGAGACACCTGTTATCACCAGATGAACCGACGGATAAGACGTTCGATGAGATTGTTACTGTCCTGAAAGATCATCTAAACCCCACGCCGCTGATGCTAGCGGAACGATTTAAATTTTACGACAGAAGGCAACTACAGAATGAAAGCAATGCTGAATATTTGCTGGAATTGCGTAAATTAGCGAAATATTGTCAGTTTGGAACGGGACTGACAGATGCACTACGAGACAAATTTGTGTGTGGTTTATTTAAACAAGATACACAAAAGCGACTGCTCGAGGAGAATGAGCTGACGCTTGAGAAGGCGGTCACTATGGCAGCAGCACAAGAAGCCGCAGCGAGAGGCACGGCAGTAATGCAGCTACGGTCACCGGAGCTCAGTGCAAACAAATTGGAGTGGAGTTCTGTCAAATGTTATCGTTGTGGAAAGACAACGCATGATCAGAACCAGTGTTGGTTTAAAAACCAAGAATGTAGAACATGTGGTAGGCTTGGACATATAGCTAGAGTATGCAGGTCAGGGAGGAAGACCAGCAACAAGAAGTCACCGCAAGGAAAATACGCAAAGGTACACAAGGTGACCGAACAGGAGTCCGATTCAGACGCTAGCAGTAATGAACTGGCTAGCTTAAGCTGTAATGAACTGGCTAGCTTAAGAGTACTCAACGCTGGTAAGGGTGCAGACCTCCAGACAATTTGGGTCACTCTTCAGATAGAAGGAGTCCAAGTAAAACTGGAATTGGACACTGGATCGGCATTGACGGTCATAAATAAGAAAGACTACGGAAAGTTATTCCAACATATTCCCCTACAGGATACGGGGATTATATTGAAAACATACACGGGGCAAAGAGTGTACCCCATCGGGAAAATAGAGGTTGCAGTGGTCCACAAGGGCGAAGACAGTCAAATAATGGACTTATATGTGATATCTGAAGGAGGTCCTCCACTACTAGGACGGGAGTGGATTAGGAAAATGAATATGGACTGGCATTTCCTACAAACAATAACGAGTAAGAACTCGGTGAAGATAGTCGGCCCAGACTCTGGAACGGATGATGGTAAGCCCAACTCAGGTGCAAAAGACAAAGTTTCAGCACAGAATTCCACTGAGCAACAACAACATAGTTTAACTGTGGATTCTGAGTCTGGCAAGTCTACTGATGTGCCCATTTCTGAGGGACACCGGGCTCGAACTCAACTCCATTTCAAACTACAACAGCAATTAGAACAAATGCTTCGCCGTTTTGAGCAAGAGTTGACTGCAACGAAAGAGTTCTTTGATATAGAGTTGGAGAATCTGGAAAGACAACAGAAGCAGCTGATGGAGAAAATGGAGCAGGAGCACACAAAACGTCTGATGTCAGAGGAGTTAACGGTCAGCCAACTCCTGCATATGCTGAAGGACAGGACTCTGAAATGGGAAAAACTTGAACACGAACTTCAATATTCAAACGAAAGGGGTTCGGAGCTCTCAAAGGCTATTGGAAGAGCTGAGGTGGCAACACAGACTGAGATGACTGCAACAGAGCAGCCCTTGGATGCCAAAAGTACGCTGACTCACGTCAACGTAGAACAACAGACCGCTGAAACAGCTGCTCCGTCCGGTAGAGGGATTGAATAGTCCGATCAATCAATCTCCAAAAGAAGTTGAAGTAGTAAAATCTCAAATGAGGTCATTAGTAAACGACTTGCTGAAAGCCCAGAAAAAGCTGGATGAAGAGGTACGCATGAAGAAGTCTCTTCAGGAAAGATGTCTGGACTTGGAACAAAAGCTGGCTAACGCCCAGCTGGGTATGGAGGAAATAGAAGACCCTCTCGCTGGCCTAGATCAGGACGACACCGAATATTACCATGACCTATTGAGTGACACTAAATATTATAGTGACCTGGTCTGCCCAGCTTGTGATGAAAACTCCCAAAGTGCAGAAACCATGATGAATCACAAAAAGTCTAAGAAACACCGGGAGATGGTGGCGCTACTACTGAAAAAGGAGGAAGAGAAGGAGAAACTTTGCATGCAGCTGGCAGCTGACAGTGGAGCCCAGAGAGGATCCAAGAAGCAGAAAAGGAAAAGTCGAAACAGAAGATGACCCATCTGAACCATTATCACCTCTACCAGATCACACACGTGGTCCCTCCGAACGGAGCCAAATCAGTTCGGAAGTTCAAGCTGTTAAATCCATGAAAGGACTATTGAATGAGTAATGTGAACCGACTACACCACAGAGATTGAATCTGTGAACTGTTTTCCGCAGAGACTGAATCTGTGATCTGTTTTGACATGAAGTTATATATGTATATATGTTATTATGTTACGTTAAACATGAAGTTATATATGTATATCTGTTATTACGTTAGGTTAAATGGGGGGATGACTATAAAGCTAAGAAGGGAGGAGTGTTGTGTATGTAACCTGTTCCACCTTAAGAGAGCTTAAGCCTGTTCCACCTTAAGAGATGTACTACTTTCTCAGGCTGCTGTAGACGTAATACCGGGGGTGAACACACCGGTATATAAGCACTGTGCAGTAATCTTGTATTCAGAATAGTCCCTACCTCCAACCAGTAAAGACCTGTTTTTGGTTGTTATTAATTAGTCTGTGTCTTAATTAACTAGATAAGTCACAGATTTAACAGAAGGGGTTCAGAGTTTTAACGCGTGCGCAGGAGAGGCTGCAATGCGCATCGAACTTAGGTTATTTTTGCAGGTTTTCCCGGGAGGGTAAGTCTGCAGAAGTTACACATTTAAATAGCAGGCGTAAGGCCTGATTTTTACAAGGTAAGTGGTGAATTCATTAAAATTAAAACCTTTTTGCCACAGGTTTATTATTTTTAAATACTTTAAAGCAAGGTAAGTTTAATTTTAGCCCCGTTAGAAAATAAAATTATTTTTTTCAAAAATTTAAATTATTGTTTAAAATAGTTATTTCATGTAATTTATCGTTTATTAAAAATTGTGATTTAAAAAAAAAATTATTTGAAGATTTAGTGATGTTTTGGGGCCCGTAGTATTTCTAAGTTTTGACAGCTCTTCCTGTCAAACTAATGAATGGGCATTTCCCTGCTCCGATTGGCTCCCCATGGCCCACTTGATCCAGGGGATGCATCGAACTAACTGCGCCCCTGGGATACGCAAGCACTGCGCGCCGGCAGCTGGACCAGGCCCAGGATCGGAATTCCATTGAGGCCCACAGCTCAACGGCCGGCATGCAAGGAAAGTGCAGGTCGGGGGCTTACACACGCGGGAAGCCCCCGACCCGAATTTATGGGCCAATGTCAAAAAGTAAGTTAAAAAAAGCCTGCTAAGCATCTGTCAATTAGATGCTAATGATTTCAATTGGGTCCCTCGCCGCTGCCAATCAGGTCTGCTCAGTGTTGGCAAAAGCACGTTGTGGCAGGTTGACAGTGGGTCCCTGATCTTCCCGCTAACCCTCGCAAAATCTCGGCCAATGTTACAGGTCGATGATATTTCATCAGAACTAAAAAAAAGTTAGAGATGGGATAGGTTTTAAGCTAGTGCAGAGGCAGGGAAAGGGGGAATGGGAGGAAAGAAAAAAAGGGAAGGTCTGTGACAGGTTGGAAGGCAGGGGAGATTTAATGAAACATATAGAAACATAGAATCATAGAAGATAGGAGCAGGAGTCGGCCATTTGGCCCCTCGAGCCTGATCCGCCATTCAATGCGATCATGGCTGATCATCCAAATTCAGTACCCTGTCCCTGCTTTCTCCCCATATCCCTTGATCCCCTTAGCCTTAAGAAATATATCTAACTCCTTCTTGAATATATTTAATGAATTGGCCTCAACTGTCTTCTGTGGTAGAGAATTCCACAGGTTCACTACTCTCTGGGTGAAGAAATTCCTCCTCATCTCTGTCCAAAATGGCTTACCCCTTATCCTTAGACTGTGACCCCTGATTCTGGACTCCCCCGCCATCGGGAACAGCCTTCCTGCATCTAGTCTGTCTCGTCCTGTTAGAATTTTATAAGTTTCAATGAGACCCCCTCTCATTCTTCTAAACTCCAGCAAATATAAGCCTAATCGACCCAATCTCTCTGCATATGTCATTCCTGCCATCCCAAGTATCAGTCTGCTGAATCTTCGTTGCACTCCCTCCATGGCAAGAACATCCTTCCTCAGATAAGGTGACCAAAACTGCACACAATACTCGAGGTGTGGTCTCACCAAGGCCCTGTACAATTGCAGCAAGACATCCTTGCTCCTGTACTCGAATCCTCTCGCTATGAAGGCCAGCATACCATTTGCCTTCTTAACCGTCTACTGCACCTGCATGCCTACCTTCAGCGACTGGTGCACAAGGCCACCCAGGTCTCGTTGCACTTCCCCTTTTCCCAATCTATTGCCGTTCAGATAATAATCTGCCTTCCTGTTTTTGCCACCAAATTGGATAACCTCGCCATTATCCACATTATACTGCATCTGCCATGCATCTGCCCAGTTGCCCAACCTGTCCAAATTTTACTGGAGTTTCTCTGCATCCTCCTCACAGCACACATGCCCACCCAGCTTTGTGTCATCTGCAAACTTGGAGATATTACATCTAGTTCCCTCGTCTAGGTCATTAATATACATTGTGAATAACTGGGATCCTAGCACCGATCCCTGCGGTACCCCACTAGTCACTGCCTTCCACTTGGAAAGAAACCCGTTTATTCCAACTCTTTGCTTCCTGTCTGCCAACCAGTTTTCTATCCAAGTCAGTACCTTACCCCCAGTCCCATGTGCTTTAACTTTGCACGCTAGTCTCTTATGCGGGACCTTATCGAAAGCCTTCTGAAAGTCCAAATACACCACATCCACTGGCTCTCCCTTATCTATTCTATCAGTTACATCCTCAAAAAATTCCAGCAGATTAGTCAAGCATGATTTATCTTTTGTAAATCCATGTTGACTTTGTCCGACCCTGTCACTGTTTTCCAAGTGCTCTGCTATTATATCTTTTATAATGGACTCTAGCATTTTCCCCACTACCGATGTCAGGCTTACTGGTCTATAATTCCCTGTATTTTCTCTACCACCTTTTTTAAATAGTGAGGTTACATTAGCTACCCTCCAATCCATGGGAACTGTTCCAGAGTCTATAGAATTTTGGAAGATGACTAGCAATTCATCTACTATTTCTAGGGCCACTTCCTTCAGTACCCTAGGATGTAGATTATCAGGCCCTGGGGATTTATTGGCCTTCAATGCCATCAATTTCCATAACACCATTTACCTACAAATACTGATTTCATTCAGTTCCTCCCTCTCATTAGACCCTATGTTCCCCGACATCTCTGGGAGTTTATTTGTGTCCTCCTTTGTGAAGACAGAACCAAAATATGTATTTAATTGTTTCACCATGTCTTTGTTCCCCATTATAAATTCCCCTGATTCTGACTGCAAGGGACCTACGCTTGACTTTACCCATCTTTTTCTCTTCACATAGCTATAGAAGCTTTTACAGTCAGTTTTTATGTTCCTTGCATGCTTACTCTCATACTCTCTTTTCCCCCTCTTAATTAATCCCTTTGTCCTCCTTTGCTGAATCCTAAACTGCTCCTAATCCTCAGGTTTGCTGCTTTTTCTGCCCAATTTATATGCCCTCTCCTTGGATCTTTTGCTATCCCTAATTTCCCTTGTTAGCCAAAGTTGAGTTACCTCTTTTGTTTTATTTTTGTGCCAAACAGGGATTCTGTAGTTCATCCATGCGATCTTTAAATGTTTGCCATTGCCCATTCACCATCAACCCTTTAAGTAACATTCCCCAATCCATCCTAGCCAACTCGCGCCTCATACCATCGTAGTTTTCTTTATTTAAATTCAGTACCCAAGTCTCTGCATCAACTACTTCACTCTCCATCTTAATGAAGAATTCTATCATATTATGATCACTCCTCCCCAAGGGACCTCGCACAATAAGATTGCTAATTAATCCTTTCTCATTACATAATACCCAGTCTAAGATAGCCTGATCTCTAGTTGGTTCCTCGACATATTGGTCCAGGAAAACATCCCGTATACACTCTAGGAATTCCTTTTCCACAGTATTGTTACTAATTTGGTTAGACCAATCTATATGTAGATTAAAGTCACCCATGATAACTGCTGTGCCCTTATTGCACGCCTCTCTAATTTCCTGTTTAATGCCATCCCCAACCTCAGCATTATTGTTTGGGGGTCTGTATACAACTCCCACGAACATTTTCTGCCCCTTGGTATTTCTCAGCTCTACCCATACAGATTCCACATCATCAGAGCTAATATCCTTCCTTACTATTGTTTTAATCTCCTCTTTAACCAGCAATGCTACCCCACCACCTTTTCCTTTTTGCCTGCCCTTCCTGAATATTGAATAACCCTGGATGTTGAATTCCCAGCCTTGGTCACCCTGGAGCCATGTCTCCGTAATCCTAATTATATCATGGGACAAAAGGAATGATGGTGCAGTGCAAAAGGAGCTAGTCATGGGACAAGGTAAGAAAGAGGAGGTGTAAATGGCAACAGCAGAATCATTATCAATAGCTGCTTTCCGAAAAAATTGGGACAGAGATTATGATCTGAAATTGTTGAACTCAATGTTGAGTCCAGAAGACTGTAAAGTGCTTAATCGAAAGATAAGGTGCTATTCCTTGAGTTTCTGTTGAGCTTCATTAGAACAGTGTAGGTGGCTTAGGACAGAGAGGTCAGGATGGGAGTGGAGCGGAGAATTAAAGTGACAGGCGACCAGAAGCTCATGGTTATTCTTGCGGACTGAACAGAGGTGTTCCACAAAGCGGTCTCCCAATCCGCATTTAGTCTCCCCAATATAGAGGAGACTGCATCGTGAACAGCGAATACAGTATACTAAATTGCAAGAAGTACAAGTAAATCGCTGGTTCACCTGGAAGGAGTGTTTGGGGCCCTGGACAGTGGGAAGGGAGGAGGTAAAAGGGCAGGTGTTGCATCTCCTGTGCTTTCATGAGAAGGTGCCGAGCAAAAGGGAAGGGGTGTTGGGGGTGATAGAGGAGTGGACCAGGGTGTCGCGGAGGTAGCGGTCCCTTCGGAATGTTGAAAGGGGAGGTGAGGGGAAGATGTGTTTAGTGGTGGGATCATGCTGGAGGTGGCGGAAATGGCGGAGAATGATCCGTTGAATGTGGAGGCTGGTGGGGTGAAAGGTGAAGACAAGGGGAAGGGGTGAGAGCAGAGATGCGGGAAATGGGATGGACACGGTTGAGAGCCCTGTTAACCATGGTGCAGTGGAGTCCTCTGTTGAGGAAAAAGGAAGACATATTGGAAGCACTGGTGTGGAAGGTGGCATCATCAGAACAGATGCGATGGAGACAGAGAAACTTGGAGAATGGAATAGAATCCTTACAGAGAGCAGGGTGGGAAGAAGTGTACTCAAGGTAGCTGTAGCTGTCAGTTGGCTTATAGTAGGTATTTGTCAACAGCCTATCCCCAGAACTGGAGATAGAGAAGTCGAGGAAGGGAAGTGAAGAATTGGAGATGGACCATGTGAAGGTGAGGGAAGAGTGGAAATTGGAAGCAAAGTTGATGAAAATTTCCAGTTTGGGGTGAGAGAAGGAAACGGCACCGAAAGTCACCAATGTACCAAAAATAGAGGTGAGGGAGGGGAGCTGAGTAGGATTGGAACAAAGAAGGTTCCACGTGTACCACAAAATGGCAGGTATAGCTAGGACCCATACAGGTTCCCACAGCAACATCTTTATTTGAAGGAAGCGAGTGGAGTCAAGGGAGAAGTTGCTCAATGTAAGAACAAGTTCAGCCAGGCAGAGGAGGGTGGTGATGAATGGGGACTGGTTGGCCTCTGTTCAAGGAAGAAGCAGAGGTTCCTCAGATCATCCTGGTAGGGGATGGAGATATAGAGGGACTGGACACCCATGGTGAAAAGGAGATGGTTAGGGCCAGGAAACTGGAAACTGTTAAAGTGGCAGAGGCGTCGTTGGAGTCACAGATGTAGGTGGGAAGAGACTGGGCAAGGGGAGAAAAAATAGATTTGAGATAAGAAGAAATAAGTCCTGTGGGGCAAGAACAGGCTGAAATGTCTACCAGGGCAGTCCTGTTTGTGGATCTTGGGAAGGAGGTAGAAGCGGGCTGTGCAGTGTTGGGTGACTATGAGGCTGGAGGCCGTGGAGGGATGATCTCCAGAGGAGATGAGGTCAGTGACAATCTGGGAAACAATGACTTGATGTTCAGTGGTGGGGTCATGGCCAAGGGGGATGTAGGAGGAGGTGTCAGAAAGTTGGCGTTCAGCCTTCGCAAGGTAGAGGTCAGTTCACAAGTAACAACAGTGCTGCCCTTGTCAGCAGGTTTAATTACAATGTTAGGGTTGGATCTGAGAGAACAGAGTGCTGCATGTTCAGAGGGAGGATGGTTAGAATGAGTGAGCAGAGTAAAAAAATTGAGATGGCCAATATCACACCGACAGTTCCCAATGAAAAGATCTAGAGAGGGTAAGAGACCAGAGACAGGGATCCAGGTGGAATGAGAATTCTGAAGATGGGAGAAAGGGTCTGCTATGCAGAGGAAGATTACTGGCCAAAGAATTGGGTGCGAAGGTGAAGGTGATGGAAGAAGAGCTCAGCATCCTGCAAAGGTGGGGGCATAAGGGGAAGAAGCTGAGGCCTTTGCTGAGGACTGATTGTTCAGGGTCAGAGAGGGGGAGGCAGAGGGGATAGTGAAAAGATGACAAAGGGTGATATTAGAAGGAGGGATGGGGTCAGATGAATGTGAATGGGAAGAATTTTGCAATCCCAGTTTTACATAGTGCACACTATTATCTTATTCTGCATGTTGTCCTTTATAACCCTGTGTATGCAAATGTATACCAGTTCTCATTAAATTTAGGATTTTCTGAAAAACACAGGTAATTGATGACAGTGAAAATGGATGACTTCCAAAAGATGGCAAACAGGCTGAGTAACGTTTAGCTACATCACATGGAAGCAGAGAATAATAGTGAAAAATAGAATAATCCGTCTGTCTTCAATATTTTGTGTTATGCTTCAGTACTTAATTAATTTGTAAATTTGCAAGGGGCGGACTCTGGCAACCCATTTTACATACAGATTCTGTTGTCAGACCTTACTTCAAGGGAAAACAAATCGGTGGAAGAATTGCTCTGGGTGTGATTTAGCTACACTTAGCGATCAAAGCAATTTCTTCTCCCAGGATATTTAATATCTTCTCTGTGTTTGGCGCAAAAAGAGATGAAATATTTACTCGTCCTTTCTTTGGAAATGCAATCAACTTCTTCATTATAAAATTAAATGGGTTTAATTACATTTTGGTTATTAAAAATGTATTCAGCAAAAAATATCATTAAGCTGACTTTACAAAACTGCAAGGATACAAAGGGAACAGAGCGTTTAAAATCATAATTGCTGATCACTGATTTCAAAGGGGATGGAATCTGCAGGAAGAATAGATAACTTTCTCTATAAAATACTACCTCAGTTGAATATATTTTTAAAATCTGCTACCTAACAGGAAACATTCTTATTTTAATTTCTGTTTTCAGCCCTTTATTGTAGCACTAATGCCAACTTACAGTAGTGACAGCAAACAACTCCAAATGGAACTTCACCGACTGCTGCGTTTCTGGGCTTTGTTGCTACTCAAGATACGTGTATCCAATTCCACGAGGAATTCCACAGATTGACATCATTTCTAGGCTTTAATGTCACTCAGGAACTACTCAATTCCAATGGGAATCCCACAAACTGGCATCAATCCTGGCCCAGTGTGGATATGCAAGATTTCCTTCAGATCTATATGCTGACACTGCCATCAATTATATCAACTATTTTGCTTCTTGCAAGCAAAGAAGGCACAAAATAATTCATGTTCATGGGCTGACAATTGGAAATTAAAATAAAAGTGCTTCCACAGAGCAGTAGGTTTTTTAGATTTTTTTTTAACACCAAGTAGATGGGAGACTCATACAAAAGCAAATGATGGGGTGAAAGGCAGGAGAGATTAAAAGACAAATGGGATGATGGTGCAAGATGAAAGGAGATGGTAATGGGACAAATAAAGAAACAAAAGATGAGTCTAGAGGAGGTGTAAATGGGAATAACAGAATCATCAACAGCTGCCATGTGAAAAAAAAACAGGGGCAGAGGATATGCTCTGAAATTGTTGAACTCGATGTTGAGTCCAAAAGACTGTAAAGTGCCCAATCAAAAGATGAGGTGCTGTTCCTCGAGCTTACATTGAGCTTTGTTGGAACAGTGTAAGAGGCCGAGGATTGAAAGGTCAGAGTGGGAGTGGAGAGGAGAATTAAAGTGACGACTTTATATTGAAACTATTCCATCTATCCTTTTCTTCCTTTTAATAGAGCTCCGAACAATTTTAGATGCCAGATGCCTATATACGAGTTATATTTTGTGTATGTGTGATCAATAGGACAGTGGCGGACAGTGTGAAAGGAAAAATATTTTCTGACATTACACAAAGTGACAGCGTCAAGCACTGTAAAAAGCAATATAAACTTCCCCATACCTTATACTAAATTGGATCTAAGAAGAAAAGAGCAGAAAATCTAGCTATAGTTGAGGTGTGGCAGTGATCCACATGGCACCTCATGTGTGCATGGGATAAGTCACCCCAAGTCTATGCCACTCTCAATACTACAGCTGGTCGAGAGCAGTTCAGCTCACAGGAATATAGGAAAAGAAGAAATGAAAGCACAGGATCAGAGCGAGTTCTGCAATCCATCTCGCCAGTCCTAAATTCCCTACTAACTCAGATATTTATCCAATTCTCCGAAAAAGTTTCCACACGATGGTTGTGAATTTCTGCACCTTAGCTGTTAAGGTCGGTTACAGCAAAAAAAAAGGTGGCTGCCTCGCTTCTGCCCATTTCTGGCATGGCCTGCGGCGGCCGCCTTTTTGGGCAGGTCAGCAGGACAGCCATTGCCTGCTTTCACCAGAAAAATGTTAATCAGTCAGATTGTGACGTCAATCAGTGTGCAACGCTGATTTGATGCACGAGCTGCTATTTTGGATGTCGCTACTTGACTGCACACCCTGTCCAAATCACGAACAGCTGAACATGCGTTCAGTTGCATGAGGAACTCCCCACTAGCGGTGTTTAAAGGGATCATCAACAACTTGCAGGTGACTTGCTTTTTGATCTTTACCGGCTCTCTGTAAGTTTGTGCAATTGTTTGGAGCTTGCTACAGTTATTTAAAGTTGGTGAGGTGACAGGGAGTGGTGCTGCAAGTGGAGAAGGCCTTGCTTCTGAATTCAAGGGTTCTGCTCAAGCCACTTGCTCCCTATTGAGGGGGATCTACTTGCATTCACCCTCATGCTGGAGCATCACAGCGAGATGGAGCAGAGGCAGCAAAGAGGAAAAGCTTTGCACAGAAGGAGGAGGAGGAGGGCCAGGAGGGCTCTCAGAAGGAGACCTTACCAACCTAGGGTCTTCTAAGAGCACTTCTCCTACCAACAGTTAAGCCAGGATCAGTGTATTCGGAGGCTCCACTTCACCAAGAAGGTGGTCACAGAACTCTGCCACCTCCTACAGCTAGACCTGCAGCCTCAGAGCAGGGTGATGACGGCACTGTCAGTGGCTCTCAAGGTCAGTCACTGGATCCTTCCATTCATTAGCAAACATAGCTAACATCTTGCAATTCGCCAGGTCGGGAGGTCACGGGGGCTCTCAAATCCAGGAGAAGGGACTTCATTGTCTTCTCTCTGAACAGAGAGAAGCAGGGGGAGCATGCACGCGGCTTTGCCAGGATAGCAGGTTTCCCCGTGGTGCAGGGCGCCATCGACTGCACACATGTGGCTCTGCAGGTGCCGCCTCTGAATCCTGAGATGTACCGCAACCACAAAGCCCACCACTTACTTAATGTGCAGTTGTTGTGGGACCACGTCCAAGGCATCATTATGGTGAATGCTCGGAATCCTGGCTGCAGTCATGATGCATTCACCTTACGCCAGTCCGGTGTGCCAGCAATCTTCCAGCCACCACGTGAAACCCGAGGGTGGCTGCTTGGAGACAAGGATTATCCGCTCTACACCTAGCTGATGATTCCCCTCTGCAACCCCACCACTCATGGCCAGCAATCATATAATGACAGCCATGCTGCCACGAGGAACCTCAGCGAGCAGGCCATCGGGGTGCTGAAGCAACGGTTCCACTGCCTTGACTGCTCGGGAGGAGCCCTCCAGTACATGCAGGAGCAGGTGCCCCATTTCATCTTGGCCACAGCCCTTGCCAGCACGGGTTCCGCGACCACTTAAATGGCTGAAGAGAATCTGCATATTTATTATATTTCCCCAAAGGGAAAAGTGACAGTCATTTTAAGGTAATTGATCTGTATTACCAATGCCGGTGAAACTTTTGGAACCTATAGAAGACCTGGTATGAGACTTACATCAACTGTAGATGGGATCAATCCCATTGGATCTAGGACAGCATAATGAGTGGATTTCCCAGACATGCCCCGGAATCAGTCAGTTGACTTAGGGAAGGTGGGGGAAGACTTATCTGCCCACATTCCCCACAGGAATTTAGGCCAGATCTTTTAAAACATAGAAACATAGAAACATAGAAGATAGGAGCAGGAGTAGGCCATTTGGCCCCTCGAGCCTGCTCTGCCATTCAATGCGATCATGGCTGATCATCCAAGTTCAGCACCCGGTACCTGCTTTCTCCCCATACCCCTTGATCCCTTTAGCCTTAGGAAATATGTCCAACTCCTTCTTGAATATATTTAATGAATTGGCCTCTAATGCCTTCTGTGGTAGAGAATTCCACAGGTTCACCACTCTCTGGGTGAAGAAATTCCTCCTCATTTCTGTCCTAAAAGGCCTACCCCTTATCCTTAGACTGTGACCCCTGGTTTTGGATTCCCCGACCATCGGGAACATCCTCCCTGCATCTAGTCTGTCCAGTCCTGCCAGAATTTTATAAGTTTCAATGAGATCCCCTCTCATTCTTCTAAACTCCAGTGAGTACAAGCCCAATCGACCCAATCTCTCCTCATACGTCATTCCTGCCATCCCAGGTATCAGCCTGGTGAATCTTCGCTGAACTCCTTCCATGGCAAGAATATCCTTCCTCAGATAAGGCGACCAAAACTGCACACAATACTCAAGATGTGGTCTCACCAAGGCCCTGTACAACTGTAGCAAGACGTCCTTGTTCCTGTACTCAAACCCTCTCGCTATGAAGGCCAACATACCATTTGCCTTCCTAATCGCCTGCTGCACCTGCATGCTTACCTTCAGCGACTGGTGCACAAGGACACCCAGGTCTCGTTGCACTTCCCCTTCTCCCAATCTATTGCCATTCAGATAATAATCTGCCTTCCTGTTTTTGACACCAAAGTGGATAACCTTGTTGGAATTGACGAATTCCTAACTAATAACTGAGGTCGACTCAATAGATCAATCTAACAGGTCTTTAATTTAAGACTAAACGAGTTCAAACAGTTTGATGAGATCGATACAGGAGAGCCACGAAAAATGGTCTTAACAAGATGGAGATTCCACGAGGACTGCCTGGGCAGTCACCTGGTTTGCGACGTGACGTCATCGCATTTGCCCGCGTTTTCCCGTGCTCTTAAAAAGGCCACACCCCGTGCATACAAACACTATATACAAAACGAAGTAATGTCTAACACAATGGTACAGGCTTAGGCTGGTGTTAGAACATCGTTAAAGGGAATTATGTACAGTTGCCCAGAGTCATTCAGTGGATCCGCCAGATGCGCCCCCCCAGAATTCGCTTTAACGGTCAAAGTCAAATGGTGAGGGGGTCTGATGAGCCTGTCGGAATGACCCCTGTACTCCTGAGGTGGAGGCTGCTGGGCGGCTGGTGGTCTGGCGGGTGGTTGCGCTTGGTCTGCCGTAACGGCGATGGGTGGCCGCCCTCGTCTCGGCGGTTGTGCTGTCTCGACGGGGCGGTCGAGGTCCAGATGTGCCGGCTTTAATCGATCGACTGAAATGAGGTCCGGTTTACCACCGATATCTACCTTGAAGGTTTTGTCCCCTGCCTCCAACACGCGGAAGGGACCAGTATATGGGGTCTTGAGTGGATCCCTATGAGCATCGTGGCGAATAAAGACGTATTCTGACTTGTAAAGTTCCGTTGGAACATGCGAACTCTGCAGCCCGTGGTGTGAAGTGGGCACCGGCGCGAAACATCTGGCCACCTCTTGGTGACTTGTAAGCTGGTCAGACGCGGACCAAGGCTTCGTCGATTCTCATAGGAAATCCCCTGGGACTTGTAGCGGTTGACTGTACACCAGCTCCGCGGATGAAGAGTGAAGGTCTTCTTTGGGGGCCGTGCGAAGGCCCAACAGGACCCATGGTAGCTTGTCTGCCCATCCAGCGTCCTGGAGGCTGGCCCTCAGGGCGGCTTTCAGTGACCGGTGGAAACGTTCACAGAGACCATTCGCGTGTGGGTGGTAGGCTGTGGTGCGGTGTAATTTGACACCGAGTCCTTGGGCCACTGCATTCCAGAGTTCAGAGGAAAACTGCGGTCCCCTGTCTGAAGAAATATCAGCGGGCACTCCGAAACGGGCGACCCAGCTGGAAATGAACGCCCTGGCCACGTCCGCCGAAGTAATGGATGATAGGGGAACCGCCTCTGGCCATCTGGTGGTGCGGTCAACCATGGTCAGGATGTGTGAAAAACCATGGGAGGGTGGGAGTGGACCCACCAGGTCCACATTGACATGGTCAAACCGTCGCTCCGGAACTGTGAAGGTGGCCAACGGAGCTTTGATGTGACGCTGTACTTTGGCTTTTTGGCAGACCATGCAGGTGTTGGTCCAGTCGCGGACATCCTTTTGCATGTCGTGCCATACGAATTTCGCTGACATCAGCTTCTGAGAGGCCTTCATTCCTGGGTGTGACAACCCATGTATGGCGTCGAACACTTTGCGGCGCCAGATGGCCGGTACAGCAGGGCGAGGGTCCCGTACGGAAATGTCACACAAGAGCGTGGTACCTGCCCCATGGAATTTGACGTCGGCCAACTGGAGGGCAGTGACGGTGGTTCTGTAGGCCTGGACTTCTGGGTCCGAGGCTTGATCTGCTGCCATGAGGGCGTAATCGGTGTCTAAATGAACCGCATTTACGGTCGCGCGGGAGAGGCAGTTGGCCACCAGGTTGTCCTTACCGGCCACGTGCTGTATATCCATGGTGAACTCGGATATGTAGGTCAGTTGACGTTGCTGTTGGGATGACCATGGTTCGGCGGTCTTGGCCATGGTGAAGGTGAGCGGCTTATGGTCCACGAAGGCGGTGAAGGGACGTCCTTCCAGGAGGAAGCGAAAATGGCGGATTGCCAGAAAAAGAGCAAGCAACTCCCGTCAAATGTGCTATACGCTCTCTTGTTCCACCGTAGTTGACGGCTGAAGAATGCCAATGGCTGCCACATCCCATTCACCCACTGTTCTTGCACGGCGCCGATTGCGTAGTCTGACGCGTCGGTGGTGAGGGCGATGGTGGCTCCTGGCAGCGGGTGCACCAGCATAGTCGCATTGGCCAAGGCGCTTTTGGTGTCGGCGAACACCTGGGCCATGTCAACCATCCAGTCGACCGTATCTTTGCCAGTCTTGCCCTTGAGGGCCTCGTACAGGGGCTGCATGAGTAGTGCTGCCTTAGGCACGAAACGGCGGTAAAAGTTTACCATGCCTAGGAATTCCTGCAGGGCCTTAATGGTTTGCGGGAGTGGAAAGGACATCACCGCCTCTACCTTCACTTGTAAAGGAACCGCTCTCTCTGAAGTGATGCGATGCCCCAGGAAATTAATTTGTTGCAGGCCAAACTGACACTTGGCCGGGTTGTTAATCAGGCCGTGTTGGCTGAGACATCGAAAAAGGGTGCGAAGGTGACAGATGTGTTCTTCTTTAGTGGGACTGGCAATGAGAATATCGTCCAGGTAGACATAGAGGAACTTGAGGTCCCGCAGCACGGAGTCCATCAGGCATTGGAAAGCCTAGGCGGCGTTCTTTAACCCAAACGGCATTCTTAAAAACTCGAAAAGGCCGAATGGGGTGATGACTGCAATCATCTGGATGTCTTGGGGATGAACGGGGACCTGGTGGTAGCCCCGGACGAGGTCGACTTTCGAGAAGACAGTGTTCCCTGCCAAATGGGTGGAGAAATCCTGGATGTGGGGGATCGGGTACCGATCAGGAGTGGTGGCGTCGTTTAGGCGTCGATAGTCGCCGCATGGCCGCCATCCGTCGCCAGGCTATGGGACGATGTGGAGGGGCGAAGACCAGGGACTATTCGACCGGCGAATAAACCCTAACCGTTCCATGGTCGCGAACTCCGCTTTTGCGACCGCCAGCTTGCCAGGTTCCAGGCGCCGGGCCCGCGCGTAGACCGGGGGCCATTGGTGGCGATGTGGTGTTCCACACCATGTTTCATGGCTGTGGAGGAGAACGTGGGTCTTGTCAGGTCAGGGAATTTGCCGAGCAGGCGAGCGAACTCATCCGGAGCCGGAAAAGCACAGGCGACGGTGCGCGACGTAGTGTTACTGCGGTAACAAGGGATAGAATGAAAAGTTGCCGCGTTGATCAACCGCTGGTTCCTCACGTCAACCAGGAGGCTGTTGGCGCACAGGAAATCCATGCTGAGAATGGGTTGCGAAACCTTGGCCGTCACAAACTCCCAGTAAAAACGTTGGCCCCCGAAACACAACTGCACCAGTCGTCTGCCAAAGGTCCGAATCGCTCCGCCACTGGCCACGTCAAGGGCGAGGCCGTGAATCCCGGTCTGCACGTCGAGGGCGGATGTGGGTAATATGCTGCACTGTGTCCCGGTGTCGCACAGAAAACGACGAGCAGAGAGAGTATCGGTGATAAACAGTAACTTGCCCACATTGCCGATTGCGCCCGTTAGACCCGTTCCTCGGTGGTCGTAGTTGTTTTTTTGTTTGGGGGAAGCTGCAGGGAGGGCGGCAATGTCTTGCTTTCGCACTGAACTGCACATGGTAGAAACACAGCCCAGCAGGCTGACGAGCTGGGGCGACGTCCGTGGGGGATGGGCGCCTCGTGACTGCGCAGTTATGCTGAGTAACCGTGAAAAATTTGTCTGCCTCTGCCGCGAGTGCTGCGCAGTCCTCAACTTCGGATCTGACCAGGGCGGCTTGCACCTGTTCCGGTAGCTGGCTGAGGAATATTTCACAGAATAGGAAGCATTCCGGTTCAGAGCCAAGGAGTGTGAGCATTTGGCTCATTAACTCTGAAGGCTTGGCGTCCCCCGAGCCCGGGCATAGCGAGCAATCGACGGGCGCGCTCTGCTTTAGTGAGCCCGAAAACTTGCAGCAACTGCGCCTTGAGGGTTTCATACTTGCGCTCCGTTGGAGGGTTCTCGAGGAGGCTGAAGATCCGCAAGGTGGTAGAGCTGTCAAGTGCGGAGACCACATAGAGATATTTGGTCTGATCTACAGCGATGTCCCTCTGGGCGAATTGGGCCTCGACCTGAATGAACCACGAGGTCGCTTGCTGCTCCCAGAACTGCGGTAGCTTCAGCAAAACGGCGTTTGCCTCCATGCTGTGTCTTTTTTGTGAAAAACGTTCACAAAAAATGGGGTCAGCAATGTAGGAATTGACGAGTTCCTAACTAATAACTGAGGTCGACTCAGGAGATCAATCAAACAGTTCTTTAATGTAAGACTAAACGAGTTCAAACAGTTTGATGAGATCGATACATGAGAGCCATGAAAAAAGGTCTTAACAAGATGGAGATTCCACGAGGACTGCCTGGGCAGCCACGTGGTTTGCGATGTGACGTCATCACGTTTGGCCGCGTTTTCCCGCGCTCTTAAAGGGGCCACGCCCCGTGCATACAAACACTATATACAAAACAAAGTAATGTCTAACACAATGGTACAGGCTTAGGCTGGTGTTAGAACATCGTAAAAGGAATTATGTACAGTTGCCTAGAGTCATTCAGTGGCTCCGCCACAACCTCACATTTATCCACGTTAAATTGCATCTGCCATGCTTCTGCCCAAGCACCCAACCTGTCCAAATCATCCTGTAGTTTCTTGGCATCCTCCTCACAGCACACACATCCACCCAGCTTTGTGTCATCTGCAAATTTGGAGATATTACATCTATTTCCCTTGTCTAGATCATTAATATATATTGTGAATAGCTGGGGTCCAAGGACCGATCCCTGCGGCACCCCACTAGTTACTGCCTGCCACTCGGAAAAAGACCCATTTATTCCAACTCTTTGCTTTCTATCTGCCAACCAGTTCTCTATCCAAGTCAATACCTTGCCCCCAATCCCATGTCCCTTAACTTTAAACGCTAATCTCTTATGTGGAACCTTATTGAAAGCCTTCTGAAAGTCCAAGTACATCACATCCACTGGTTCTCCCTTATCTATTTTACTAGATACATCATCAAAAAATTACAGTAGTTTAGTCAAGCATGATTTACCTTTTGTAAATCCATGTTGACTTTGTCCGATCCTGTCACTGTTTTCCAAGTGATCTGCTATTACATCTTTTATAATGGACTCTAGCATTTTCCCCACTACCGATGTCAGGCTTACTGGTCTGTAATTCCCTGTTTTCTCTCGACCACCTTTTTTGAATAGTGGGGTAACATTAGCTACCCTCCAATCCATGGGTACTCTTCCAGATTACATTGAATGTTGGAAGATGATCAGCAATGCATCTACTATTTCTAGGGCCACTTCCTTAAGTACCCTAGGATGTAGATTAGCAGGCCCTGGGGATTTATCGGCCTTCAATCCCATCAATTTCCCTAACACCATTTCCCTACAAATACTGATTTCTTTCAGTTCCTCACTTTCATCAGACCCTATGTTCCCCGACATTTCTGGGAGGTTATTTGTGTCCTCCTTTGTGAAGACAGAAACAAAATATGTATGTAATTGGGCTACCATTTCTTTGTTCTCCATTCTGACTGCAAGGGACCTACACTTGACTTCACCAATCTTTTTCTCTTCACATATCTATAAAAGCTTTTACAGTCAGTACAAAAGCTTTTACAGTCAATGAAGGAATGGCGGGAAAGGGAGAGAGGGAGCCGGAGGAGGAGGGAGAGATAAGAGGGGAGTGGGAGAGAGAGGACCGGAGCGGGGCAATGAGAGAGGGGACCAGAGTGGGGGAGGGAGAGAGGGGACCAGAGGGAGGTGGGAGAGAGGTAACTGGAGTGGGGAGGGAGAGAGGGGACTGGAGGGGGGTGGGAGAGAGGGGACTGGAGTGGGAAGGGAAAGAGGGGACTGGAGGGGGGTGGGAGAGAGGGGACTGGAGTGGGGAGGGAGAGAGGGGACTGGAGTGGGGAGGGAGAGAGGGGACCGGAGGAGGGTGGGAGAGAGGGGAGAGACGGACTGGAGTGGGGAGGGAGGGAGGGGACTGGATGGGGGTGGGAGAGAGGGGACCAGAAGGGGGTGGGAGAGAGGGGACCAGAGGGCATGGAATAGAGGAGATCGGAGGCAGATGGGGGAGAGGGGAATGGAGAAGGAGAGAGAGATCAGAGGGGAGTGGGAGAGAGAGGACCGGAGCGGGGGAGGGAGGGAGGGAAGAGGGGGGCTGGAGGGAAGAGAGGCGGAACAGATGGGGAAGGGAGAAAGGAAATCGGAGGGGAGTGGGAGAGAGAGGAGATCAGCAGGAGGTGGGAGGAAGAGAGGAGAGCGGAGGGGGTAGGGAGGGAGAGAGAGGACAGGGGGGAGAGAGAGGAGATCGGAGGGTGGAGGGAGAGAGAGGACTGGAGGGGGGAGGGAGAGAGGAGATCAGAGGTGGGAAGGTCTGGAGCTCATGGGAAGGGGAGCACGGAGAGAAGTGGGGATGGCGGTGCGGGTGGTGAACATGATCCAGGTAAAAGGGATGAGGGATGAGTGGGAGAATGTGATTCAGATGGGAAGACGAATCATGTAGTACCCCTCTGTTAGCCCTGTATCATGTGCTTCCCGCCACCACCCCACCACAGCCCCGCCCCCACCCCTTTACATCTGTACCACATTCTCTCTCTCCACCCCAGACCTGGATCACGTTCTTGACCATGAACGGCAGTGAGTTGATTTCTGGGAAAGCCTGGCGCGTGTGCGGCAAGTGACATCATTGGACTGGATGAAATCCGGAAGTCATGACACTGTCACTATTTTCTCCGTTATGTAAAAGGTGACACATCCCCACACTTTCTACCCAATAAATTTGTTAACAATCTCTGACCCACACACCATGACCCATCAGCCACAGCATATCTCAACCAGAGTGACAGAGGATCTGAGAGACGCCGTAATTGTGACCAGCTTCAAGAAAGGTGATAATTCTGATTGCGGTAATTACAGAGGGGTTTCCCTGCTGTCTGCCACAGGGAAAGTCATCGCAAGAATCCTCCTCAATCGCCTTCTCCCAGTGGCCGAAGAGCTCCTCCCAGAGTCGCAATGCGGATTTTGCCCACTAAGGGGCACAATGGACATGATCTTCACCGCATGCCAATTACAAGAGAAATGCAGGGAACAGCACCAACCGCTGTACATGGCCTTCTTTGACCTCACGAATGCTGTTAGATCTGTGTGTTAATGGAGACACGGAATGCAGGAGTTGATTTAACAAGTGTTTACTGAACAAAGTCTGGAGGTGAACTAACAGCACAAGACGCTACACAGGCTTATATACCCAAGTGGTCACTACTGGTACTACAGTATACAGGGGCTTCAAAAACATAGTTCCTCTTAAAGGTACATACACTACAATTCCTCCCCTTTTAGATAAATAGTACATAACATTTTAAGTAATCATTAAATAACATTTTTACAAGAACAATAATATACACATTTGCTGAAGTTAATCAATTACAAATTCAGTCTCTCTGGAGGCTTCCTGACTCGGTCCGGATAACGCCTCGGTGGTGTAGTAGGTTCTTTTGGCAAGGTCAATTCGGCTTCAATGCTAGTGTCGGGTTTATCTGGTTCCAGTATCACCGGATCAGAGGTAGATACTATGAGTATCTTTGCTTCATCACTAGGCATATAGAGTTGTGGTGTAGGTTGTCCTTTTTCGGATGAATCTGTGATCTGGTCAGCATGGTGCCTTATTATGCTTTCTCCAATGTCCACGGTATACATCAGCGGTCCTAGTCGTGTGCAAATAGTTCCAGGCTGCCATTTCTCGTTACGGTAGTCCCGGGCCAAAACTGGTTGACCTATCTGGAAGGTTCTAGTTGGACTTTCATTCATGCTTTGAAATTGTCGGTTCTCTACATCCCTTCTGACGTTTGGCTTGACCAAATCCAGCCGGCATCTTAGTCTTCTATTGAAAAACATCATGGCGGGGGTTTGGTTTGTAACCACATGTGTTGCATTCCTGTATGCAAACAAGAAGTTATCTACCTTATGTTGTAGATTTATGTCTTCATTACCCATGGCCTTTATGGCCTTCTTGAAGGTCTGGACAAACCTTTCAGCCAATCCATTGGTGGCGGGATGGCATGGGGCGGACGTGTAGTGCTTAACCCCATTGTTTTTTAAGAACTTCCTGAATTCTTCGGATACAAATTGCGGTCCATTATCAGAACAGATCTGTTCAGGCAGCCCATTCCTGGCAAATATGGTCCTTAATACTGTGATGGTTTTTTCCGTGGTGGTGGAGGATATCTTTATTACCTCCGGCCACTTGGAGTGTGCATCCACCGCGATTAAGAACATTGAGTCCATAAATGGACCAGCAAAGTCGATATGTACCCTTTGCCATGGAGATGAGGGCCACTCCCATGGATGTAGAGGGGCTTGTGGTGGGGCGTTTTGGACCTTCTGGCATCCTAGACAGCTCTTGGTCATTTCTTCGATGTCTCCATCGATACCTGGCCACCACACAAATGCTCTGGCTAAGTTCTTCATTTTCACTCCACCCAGATGCCCCTCGTGAAGCTCCTTTAGCACTCTCACAGAATCACAGAATCACAGAAACCCCACAGCGCAGATAGAGGCCATTTCGGCCCATCGAGCCTGCACCGACACATATCCCACCTGATCCCCGTAATCCCTACAACAACACATATCCCACCCTATCCCTGTAACCCCACGTATTTAATCCCCCTAACACTAAGGGTCAATTTATCATAGCCAATCAACCTAACCCGCACATCTTTGGACTGTGGGAGGAAACCGGAGCACCCGGAGAAAGCCCACGCAAACACTGGGAGAATGTGCAAACTCCACACAGACAGTCACCCGAGGCCGGATTCGAGCCCGGGTCCCTGGCGCTGTGAGGCAACAGTGCTCACCACTATGCCACCGTGCTGCCCCTTTTTTTTTTTTATACCCGGAGCCCTCACTCTGCCCCCTGTCTCCAATACCCAGAGCCCTCACTCCGCCACCTGTCCCCAATACCCGGAGCCCTCACTCTACCCCGTCTCCAATACCCGGAGCCCTCACTCCGCCCGCTGTCCCCAATACCCGGAGCCCTCACTCCGCCCGCTGTCCCCAATACCCGGAGCCCTCACTCCGCCCGCTGTCCCCAATACCCGGAGCCCTCACTCCGCCCGCTGTCCCCAATACCCGGAGCCCTCACTCTGCCCGCTGTCCCCAATACCCGGAGCCCTCACTCCGCCCGCTGTCCCCAATACCCGGAGCCCTCACTCCGCCCCCTGTCCCCAATACCCGGAGCCCTCACTCCGCCCGCTGTCCCCAATACCCGGAGCCCTCACTCCGCCCGCTGTCCCCAATACCCGGAGCCCTCACTCCGCCCTCTGTCCCCCAATACCCGGAGCCCTCACTCCGCCCGCTGTCCCCAATACCCGGAGCCCTCACTCCGCCCTCTGTCCCCCAATACCCGGAGCCCTCACTCCGCCCTCTGTCCCCAGTACCCGGAGCCCTCACTCCGCCCGCTGTCCCCAATACCCGGAGCCCTCACTCCGCCCCTGTCCCCAATACCCGGAGCCCTCACTCCGCCCGCTGTCCCCAATACCCGGAGCCCTCACTCCGCCTGCTGTCCCCAATACCCGGAGCCCTCACTCCGCCCGCTGTCCCCAATACCTAAGGATACTCTATCCTTGAGTTTGGGTGGAATCACCACTCTGTATCCACACATCAAGGTTCCTCGGCACACTGACAGCTGTTCTCTTCTTTGCGAGAATGCTGGCAACAGTGGTTCGCCATGTGCTGGCCATCCCTTCACCGTTAAATCGTAGACTTGTGAGAGAGTCGGGTCATTTCACGTTTCCTTTTCAATGGTAGAATTTGTCACCTGTAGACATTCCACTATGGTCGAGTGGAGTATCTCCACTGGGTCCACTGTAGGCGCCTCTTCCACCATTGGCAACGGTTGGCGCGATAACCCATCAGCATTCCCATGCTGTTTTGTTCCTTTGTACTCTATGTCATATTGGTGTGCCCCTAGGAAAAGGGACCATCTCTGTAGCCTTTACGCTGTCATAATGGGAACGCCCTTTTCAGGGTTGAATATGGAGACGAGGGGTTGATGGTCAGTCAACAAGGTAAACTTTTGTCCATGTAGGTAATGGTTGAATTTCTTCAACCCCCACACCAGGATGAGTGCCTCCCTGTCGATCTGGGCATAGTTACGCTCAGCTGAGTTCAATGAGCATGACGCAAAAGCTATCGGCCGCTCCGAGCCATCAGGGAATTTATACGATAATACCGCTCCCACACCGTAAGGGGATGCATCGCACGCCAGTCTGATTGGCAGTGATGGGTTGCAATGAGCCAACACTTCCCTGGATGTGATCAAGCCTTTGCATTTATGGAAGGCACGTTTACAGTCTTCGCTCTATTTCCAAACTACTCCCGTTTGTAGCAGTGCGTTAAGCGGGTGCAGAACCGTCGACAAGTTTGGTAAAAATTTATGACAGTAATTTACTAATCCCAGGAACGACCTTAATTGTGAGACATTTTCAGGCGCTGGAGCCTTTACGGCCGCTTCAATTTTTTCAGGTGACTTATGCAACCCTTCTTCGTTAATGACATGTCCACAATATGATATTTGTTTCTGGAAAAATTCGCATTTGGGGCGATTTGCTCGTAGGCCCCGTTCTCTCAGCCTCGTGAGCACCTGCTCCAAGTTGGCAAGGTGCTCGTTGTTGTTTTCTCCTGTTACAAGGATGTCATCTAGGTAGCATTGAGTCCCCGGAATCCCTTGCAGGACTTGCTCCATAGCTCTTTGCCAGATAGCCGGAGCTGATGCCACTCTGAAAACCAGTCGATTGTACTGGTACAGGCCTTTGTGTGTGTTTATCGTGAGATACTTTTTAGAGGCCTCCTCAACCTCCATCTGTAGATATGCCTGTGCTAAGTCAATTTTGGTGAAACGTTTCCCTCCGGATAGTGAGGCATAAATATCTTCTATCCTCGGAAGAGGATACTGTACCGTGTGAAGAACCGGGTTTACAGTCACCTTGAAGTCCCCACAGATGCGAACTTTTCTCTGTTCTTCAGATTTATCATTATTCAACGTTTTCTTCATGACCAGGACGATGGGTGTTGCCCACTCGCTCCAATCTACCTTGGATAACACGCCTGCTTTCTCCAAATTCTCCAGCTCTGCCTCGACGGCTGGACGAATTGCGTATGGCACCGGCCTTGCCTTAAAAATCTTGGGAATTGCCGCATCTTCCACTTTTATTGAGGCGGTGGCGCCTTTCAGGGTTCCTAGTTCCTGTTGAAACACTTCTTTGGCGTTAGCCAAGATTTCTTTTAACCGTCCAGGTATGACGTCATCATCGTTTTTTTTCTTACTGGTCACAGTCAGTGCCTGAATGGAGTGCCAGTCTAAACGTATATTTCTGATCCATTCACGTCCCAACAACAGTGGATCACCATCTTGCAGAACGTATAAATACAACTTCTGTATTTCCTTGCTGTTGTATACAACAGGCACCCTTATTTTCCCTCTGGGGTATACTTTCTGCCCCGTATATGTCTTCAAGACAATGGATCTGCCTTTCAAAGGTATATGCGGAAATAGCCGCTCGTAATCCCGTCGACTCATGACGGTCAAAGCTGATCCTGTATCTAGCTCCATTTTGACTGGGGACCCCGCTATCATGAGGGTAACCCAAATGGTCTGGTAATCTTCTTTGGCAATTACATTATGTAATTTGAGACAGCTTAGTCTCTTGTTTCCGGAGTCGCTTCTTTCTCAGAAAGTAGTCTTTTCTGTGTTCCTTCGCTTAGGAGACCGCAGACGAATTTGTCTCGTAGAGAATCTGCCAGTCCTGCCCCGAATTGGCAGTGCTTTGACAGCTTTTGTAATTCGGTGAGGTAATCAGCGTTACTTTCATTCTTGTGCTGATTCCTCCTGAAGAATTTGAATCGTTCCGCTATCAGCAGCGGTGTTGGGTTTAAGTGCTCCTGTAAGGTATCAACAATCTCCTTAAAATTCTTGTCCATTGGTTTGGCTGGAGTGATCAAGTTTCGTAACAGCCCGTATGTCCTTGCGCCCATCAGATTTAGAAGTACCGATGCCTTTTTATCATCCGCTACTTCATTCACCTTGCAATATACCTCCACTCTTTCCACATATGTGGTCCAATCTTCTATATCACTATCGAAAGCAGTAATATTGCCAGTCTTCGGCATCTTGAAAATCTAAAATGGCGCTTCCTGCGCTTTTCTCTCTTCCCCGCTGAGTTAAGATGGCGCCTCCCGCGCTTTCCCGCTGCTGCCAATGCTGTTGCTGGCGATTAATTAATTAATTTTTTTTTTAATGGCGACACACTATGGTCTTTGCGCCTCCCCAATCGCTGCTGCCAATGCTGTTCTCCGCGGTTCCCGTTGCGACCTGCAGCTTTTCGCGGTATTTCTATTTTTTTTATATATTGCTTCAATAGTTTCTCCGTTACTTGGAGAACCGTTCCCGTCATGGAGCGGACCCTCTCGGACTTTCCCCTCCCTCTGCTCGGTCCGAACGCCGACCTGCTTTGCAGCACCGGCCGCGCCCTGAGTGCTCCACCCTCTCTCTCTCTTTGCTTCTGCTTCCCGACTTGCTGCCCGGCCCCCTTGCAGAGCCACCCGATCGAGCTCTAGCCCGCCGCAGCCCAGGAAGGATCAGTGCACTACCTGCCACCAGCCCGTCCAGCTGGGGAAACCACAGACTGGAAACTAAGCCTGGCCCTCGTTTTCGAGTTTCTTCGAGTTATTTTTTTTTTCTTGCTTCTGGCTTCGACCTTCGTCTGAGGAATCGATCCCCTTGAGGTGCTGCCGAATTGCAGGTAAGTTCATTTCTAACTCGTCGCCACTGTTAGATCCGTGTGTTAATGGAGGCACGGAATGCAGGAGTTGATTTAACAAGTGTTTACTGAACAAAGTCTGGAGGTGAACTAACAACACAAGACGCTACACAGGCTTATATACCCGAGTGGTCACTACTGGTACTACAGTATACAGGGGCTTCAAAAACATAGTTCCTCTTAAAGGTACATACACTACAAATGCCTTCGACAATCAACTGTGATGAATTATTGAGTGTCCTCTTCAAATTCGGCTGCCTTCAAAAGTGTGTCACCATCCTCCGCGTGCTTCACGACGACATGCAAGCTGTGATCTTGACCAACGGTTCCACCACAGACCCAATTCATGTATGGACCGGGGTCAAGCAAGGCTGTGTCATTGCACCAACGCTCTCTCGATCTTCCTTGCTGCAATGCTCCATCAAACCCTCAGTAAGCTCCCCACTGCATTGGAGCTAATTTACAGAGCAAACGGGAAACTGTTCAACCTCCGTGACCTCCAGTCCAGATCCAAGGTCGTCCCATCCTCTGTCGTCAAATTACAGTATGTAGACAACGCTTACGCCTGCACTCACATGGAGGTCAAACTCTAAACCATCGTCAACACCTTCACCAAAGCATACGAGAGCATGGGCATTACATTAAACAACCGTAAGACAACATAGAAACATAGAAACATAGAAGATAGGAGCAGGAGTAGGCCATTCGGCCCTTCGAGCCTGCTCTGCCATTCAATGAGATCATGGCTGATCATCCAAATTCAGTACCCTGTCCCTGCTTTCTCCCTATATGCCTTGATCCCTTTAGCCTCAAGAAATATATCCAACTCTTTCTTGAATATATTTAATGAACTGGCCTCCACCGCCCTCTGTGGCAGAGAATTCCACAGGTTCACCACTCTCTGGGTGAAGAAATTCCTCCTCATTTCAGTCCTAAATGGCTTACTCCTTATCCTTAGACTATGACCCATGGTTCTGGACTCCCCGGCAATCAGAAACATCCTTTCTGCATCTAGTCTGTCCAGACCTGACAGAATTTTATAGTTTTCGATGAGATCCCCTCTCAATCTTCTAAACTCCAGTGAGCATAAGCCCAATTGACACAATCTCTCCTCGTACGTCATTCCTGCCATCCCAGGTATCAGCCTGGTGAATCTTCGCTGCACTCCCTCCATGGCAAGAACGTCCTTCCTCAGGTAAGGTGACCAAAACTGCATGCAATACTCAAGGTGCGGTCTCAACAAGGCCCTGTACAACTGCAGCAAGACATCCTTGTTCTTGTACTCAAACCCTCTTGCTACGAAGTCCAACATACCATTTGCCTTCTTAACCGCCTGCTGCACCTGCATGCTTACCTTCAGCGACTGGTGCACAAGAATACCCACATCTCTTTGCACTTCCCCTCCTCCCAATCTATTGCCATTCAAATAATAATCTGCCTTCCTGTTTTTGCCACCAAAGTGGATAACCTCACATTTATCCACATTATAGTGCATTTGCCATGTTTCTGCCCAATCACCCAAGCTGTCCAAATCGTACTGGAGTTTCATGACATCCTCCTCACAGCATACCCTCCCACCTCTACCAACCTGCCCCCACCACACAGTACTGCCCCCCGATTATCAAAATCCATGACAAGGCCTTGGACAACATGAACCACTTTTCACACCTCGGGACCCTACTGTCAACAAGGGCAGACGTCGACGACAAAGTCCAACACTGCATTCGGTGTGCCAGTGCAGCCTTCGGTCGCCTGAGGAAGAGAGAGTTTGAAGACCAGGACCTCAAACCCAGCACTAAGCTCATGGTCTACAGAGCAGCAGTGATACCCGCCCTGCTGTATGCCTCAGAGACATGGACCATGTACAGCAGGCACCTCAAAGCACTGAAGAGGTACCACCAACGCTGCCTCCGCAAGATTCTGCAAATCCATTGGCAGGATAGACACAGCAACGTCAGTGTTCTGGCTCAGGCCAATATCCCCGGCATCGAAGCTTTGACCACGCTCGATCAGCTTCGACGGACGGGTCACATTGTCAGCATGCCTGATACGAGACTCCCAAAACAAGCGCTCTACTCGGAGCTCCGGCACGGCAAGAGAGCCCCAGGTGGGCAGAGAAAACACTTCAAGGACACCCTCAAATCCTCCTTGAAAAAGTGTAACATCCCCACCGACACCTGGGTATCCTTGGCCCAAGACCGCACAAAGTGGAGGAGAAGCATCCGGGAAGGTGCCGAACACCTAGAGTCTCTTCAGCGGGAGCAAGCGCAGGCAGCGCAAGGAGCGCACGTCAACCCAAGCACCCCACCCACCCATCCCTTCAACCACCGTCTGCCCCACCTGTGACAGAGACTGTAGGTCCCGCATTGGACTCATCAGTCACCCGAGATCTCATTTTTAATGTGGAAGCAAGTCATCCTCGGTTCCGAGGGACTGCCTAAGAGAAGATTTTCCCTGTAATGTAAAAGGTGACCCATCCCCACACTTTCTACCCAATAAATTTGTTAACAATCTGTGACCCACACACAATGACCCATCTGTCACCGCATCTCTCACACAGAGTGTTTAGTTTGACGGAGTGATTAGCGACAGTGTGGGTACTTCCGCTTTTCGGTTGACCCATGATGTCACCCTGTGCATGAGCCGGGTCACTTGATGATGTCATTCTTGACGCATGCTAAAAATCTACGGCTCTGCTAGTAATGTCACATGAAATGACGTCACCCTCACCTGTTCTTGTTGAATGAAAATCGCCTCACTAAACCAAATTATGCAGCTCAAATTATGTAAAATAGTGGCAGGCAGCATTTATGGAAAGACAATCAGAGTTAATGTTTCACATTCTGATGAAAGGTCATCGATCTGAAACATTGGCCGCAATTTTGCCAGCACTCAGAGGGCGGGTTTGGAAGCGGGTCAGGGGTTAAATTGATTTTGATTGACAGCGGATTCTGAACCCACCATCATGCTGCCTCCGCACAACCTTCCCAAGTGTTGGGTCCCCGATTTGTGAATGGCCCTGACACATAGCAGCAGGAAATGGATTAAAGGCAATTAACTGCCTATTAACAGGTACTTGTGGGCAATTTTCAGGATCATTTTCAATTTTCCAACTTCTGGGTCGGGTTTTACAATGTCCGGACAGAACGCCAGGTAAGTGTGGCGTGTTGTGAGTCTGGTCTGATGTTTGTGAAAAGTTGAAAGATGCAGAGTGGTGTCAAGGATGCAATGTTGCACATGGTGAGTTTCAGAGCAAAGAAAATGCTAGTTACTGCATTGTTAATACAGATACAGATTTCTTTAGCTTACAAGTTTTTAAATCCAACTGTATGTCCAGTGACACCTCATTGGGAGAACCTCTCTCACCAGTGACAGATCGCTTCTGTCATCTCACCTGCAGTTGCCATTTATTCCAGCAACATCAGAGCCAATGAAATAATCAGACCTTGGTCCTCCGAATCCTTCCACAATCATCCTCAACACCAACATCACCAACCTCATCACCAACCTTCGCCACCATCACCTGATGCTGCAGTAGACACAGGAGGGTTGATTTTATCAATGGGGACGTGATGGTGGTGAGACTACTGCTTGTCAGTTTTTAGTCTCGCCTCCATCGACGTCCGCCCAACCCATGCTATTTTCCCTTGATTGAACTTGTTTAGCCCGCCCAGCCTTACAGGATCATTGGATCTATAAATATAGGCATAGAGTACAAAAACAAGGAAGTTATACTAAACCTTTATAAAACACTGGTTAGGCGTCAGCTGGAGTACTGTGTTCAATTCTGTGCATCACACTTTAGAAGGATGTCAAGGCCTTAGAGAGAGTGCAGAGGAAATTTACTAGAATGGTACCAGGGATGAGGGACTTGAAGAGATTGGAGAAGCTGGGGTTGTTCTCCTTGGAGCAGATTAAGAGAAGATTAATAGGAGATTTGATAGAGGTGTTCAAAATCCTGAATGGTTTTGATAGAGGAAATAAGGAGAAACTGTTGCTTGTGGCAGAGGGGTCAGTAACCAGAGGACACAGATTTAAGGTCATCTGCAAAAGAACTAGAGGCGACACGAGAAAAACAACTGTTATGCAATGAGTTGTTATGATCTGGAATGCAATGTCTGAAAGGGTGGTGGAAGCAAATTCAATAATGGGCTGGATATTCCGGTCCCTACAGGTGTGTACGCGCTGTGTACTCACCCATAGGGACATCGGATATGCCGGTTTCAGGCATGCACTGCGCATGCACTGGAAACCAGCATTTCCGATCTGTCAAGAAAGCTCTTGCCAGATCCTCCAGCTTACTGGGAGAAGGACCTCTGTGGGCGGAGAGTTCCGTTTTTTGGAGACCTTCCGCCCTCAGAAAACACTTACAATTCTTGCACCTGGTAAAAGCAGGCACAAGGCCTGCTTTTACCAGGATAAGAGCTAAAAAAGTAAAAAAAAAATGTTTCCACTGATTTATCATTTAAAAATACTTTAAAGAAAGGTAAGTTTACTTTTAGCTCTGTTAAAAACTTGAATTATTTTTTCAAAAATTAACATTTTTGTTTAAAATAGCTAATTTATGTAATTTATAGTCATTTTAAAATTGTAATTTTTTAAAATTTATTTGAAGCTTTACTATGTTTTGAGGGTGATCTCTATTCACATATTTGACAAGTCTTCCTTTCAAATCTATGAATGGAGATTCCCTTCTCTGATTGGCTCCCAATGGCACACATGATCACAGGGATGCTGCGAACTGCCTGTGCCTCTGGGATACATGGGCCCAGCACACCGGCAGTTTGGCGAGGCACAGCAACGGAACTCTGCACCTCCTGGGAGCCCTCCGGTCTTATCGCAGATTTTTCCAGATCGCGGCCCTCCGCCAGTGGGAGGCCTGCAAACGGAATTTCTGGGCCATTAACTTTGAAAAGGGAATTGGATAAAACATGAAGGGGAAACATTTGCTGGGCAATGGGGAAAGAGCAGGGGAGTGGGACTAATTATATAGCTCTTGCAAAGAGCTGGCACAGACATGATGGGCTGAATGGCCTCCTTCTATGATTCTATGCGCTCCAACCAGTGACCTGTATAATCACACTGAGGACACCCTCCATCATGTTGTGTGGCACTACCACTGTGCTAAATGGGATAGATTTAGAACAAATCAGCAACTCAAATCTGGGCATCAATGATGAGCTGTGGGGCATCAGCAGCAGCAGAATTGTATTCCATCATAATCTGTAACCTCATGGACCGGCATATCCCTCACTCTACCATTACCATCAATCCAGGGGCCAACATTGGTTTAATGAGGAGTTTAGAAGAGCATGCCAGGAGCAGCACCAAATGTCCCTAAAAATGAGGCAACAACCTGGTTAAGCTACAACACGTGACTACATGTATGCTAAATCATACAATTATAGAATCTTACAGCATAGAAAGAGGCCATTTGGCCCATCAGGCCTGTGCTGTCACATAGAAAGAGCTGTTCAATTTAGTCCAACAATCCAGCATTTCCCCAGAACCCTGCAAATTAGTCCTCTTCAAGTACATATCGGACTGCCTTTTGAAAGCTCCTATGGAATCTGATTTCTCCATTCTTTCAGGGAGAGCATTCCAGAACTTAACTCACTAGTGAGAGTGCTGTGTGCTCTCTGAATCAGTAGTGTGAGCGCAGTGTGTTCTCTGAACTCAGTAGTGTGAGCGCTGTGTGTTCTCTGAACTCAGTAGTGTGAGCGGAGTTTGTTCTCTGAACTCAATAGTGTGAGTGTTGTGTGTTCTCTGAACTCCATAGTGTGAGCGCTGTGTGTTCTCTGAACTCATTAGTGTGAGCGCTGTGTGTTCTCTGAACTCAGTAGTGTGAGCGCTGTGTTCACTGAACTCAGTAGTGTGAGCGCTGTGTGTTCTCTGATCTCAGTAGTGTGAGCGCTGTGTGTTCGCTGAACTCAGTAGTGTGAGCGCTGTCTGTTCTCTGAACTCAGTAGTGTGAGTGCCGTGTGTTCTCTGAACTCAGTAGTGTCAGCACTGAGTGTTCACTGAACTCAGTAGTGTGAGTGCTGTGTATTCTCTGAACTCAGTTGTGTGAGCGCTGTGTTCCCTGATCTCAGTAATGTGAGCACAGTGTGTTCTCTGAACTCAGTAGTGTGAGCACTGTGTGCATTCTGAACTCAATAGTATGAGCGCTGTGTGTTCTCTGATCTCAGTAGTGTGAGCGCAGTGTGTTCTCTGAACTCACTAGTGTGAGCGCAGTGTGTTCTCTGAACACAGTAGCGTGAGCGCTGTGTGTTATCTGAACTCAGTAGTGTGAGCGCTGTGTTCTCTGAACTCAGTAGTGTGCGTGCTGTGCATTCTCTGAACTCAGTAGTGTGAGCGCTGTGTATTCAGTGAACTCAGTTGTTTGATCGCTGTGTTCCCTGATCTCAATAGTGTGATTGATGCGTGTTCTTTGAATGCAGTATTGTGAGCATTGTGTGTTTTCTGAACACAGTAGTGTGAGCACTGTGCATTCTCTGAAGTCAGTAGTGTGAGCACGTTGTGTTTGCTGAATTCAGTAGTGTGAGCATGGTGTGTTCTCTGAACTCAGTAGTGTGAGCGTTGTGTGTACTCTGAACTCAGTAGTGTCAGCGCTGTGTGTTCCCTGAACTCAGTAGTGTGAGCACTGTGTTTTATCTGAACTCAGTAGTTTGAGCGCTGTGTGTTCTCTGAACTCAGTAGTGTGAGCGCTGTGTGTTCACTGAACTCAGCAGTGTGAGCGCTGTGTGTTCTCTGAACTCAGTAGTGTGAGCGCCGTGTGTTCTCTGAACTCAGTAGTGTGAGCGCTGTGTGTTCCCTGAACTCAGTAGTGTGATCTCTCTGTGTTCACTGAACTCAGTAGTGTGAGCACTGTGTGATCTCTGCACTCAGTAGTGTCAATGCTGTGTGTTCTCTGAACTCAGTAATGTGAGCGCTGTGTGTTCACTGAACTCAGTAGCGTGATTGCTGTGTGTTCTCTGAACTCAGTAGCGTGATTGCTGTGTGTTCTCTGAACTCAGTAGTGTGATCGCTGTGTCTTCTCTGAACCCAGTAATGTCAGCGCCGTGTGTTCTCTCAGCTCAGTAGTGTGAGTTCTGTGTGCGCTCTGCACTCCGTAGTGTGGTCGCTGTGTGTTCTCTGAACTCAGTAGTGTGTGCGCTGTGTGTTCTCTGAACTCAATAGTGTGATTGATGTGTGTCCTCTGAACTCAGTAGTGCGAGCACTGTGTGTTCTCTGTTCTTAGTTGTGTGAGCGCTGTGTGTTGTCTGAACTCAGTAGTGTGATCGCGCTGTGTTCTACGAACTCAATAGTGTGAGCGCTGTGTGTTCTCTGATCTCAATAGTGTAATTGCTGTGTGTTCTCTGTTCTCAGTAATGTGATCCCGGTGTCTTCTCTGAACTCAGTAATGTCAGCGCCGTGTGTTCTCTGAGCTCAGTAGTGTGAGCGCTGTGTGTTCTTTGAACTCAGTAGTGTGAGCGCTGTGTGTTCTCTGAACTCAGTAGTGTGAGCGCTGTGTGTTCTCTGAACTCAGTAGTGTGAGTTCTGTGTGTTCTCTGAACTCAGTAGTGTGAGTTCTGTGTATTCTCTGAACTCAGTATTGTGGTCGCTGTGTGTTCTCCGAACTCAGTAGTGTGAGCGCTGTGTGTTCTCTGAACCCAGTAATGTCAGCGCCGTGTGTTCTCTCAGCTCAGTAGTGTGAGTTCTGTGTGCTCTCTGCACTCCGTAGTGTGGTCGCTGTGTGTTCTCTGAACTCAGTAGTGTGTGCGCTGTGTGTTCTCTGAACTCAATAGTGTGATTGATGTGTGTCCTCTGAACTCAGTAGTGTGAGCACTGTGTGTTCTCTGTTCTTAGTTGTGTGAGCGCTGTGTGTTGTCTGAACTCAGTAGTGTGATTGCGCTGTGTTCTATGAACTCAATAGTGTGAGCGCTGTGTGTTCTCTGATCTCAATAGTGTAATTGCTGTGTGTTCTCTGTTCTCAGTAATGTGATCGCGGTGTCTTCTCTGAACTCAGTAATGTCAGCGCCGTGTGTTCTCTGAACTCAGTAGTGTGAGCGCTGTGTTTTCTCTGAACTCAGTAGTGTGAGCGCTGTGTGTTCTCTGAACTCAGTAGTGTGAGTTCTGTGTGTTCTCTGAACTCAGTAGTGTGAGTTCTGTGTATTCTCTGAACTCAGTATTGTGGTCGCTGTGTGCTCTCCGAACTCAGTAGTGTGAGCGCTCTGTGTTCTCTGAACTCAATAGTATGAGCGCTGTTTGTTCACTGAAATCAGCAGTGTGATTGCTGTGTGTTCTCTGAACTCAGTCGTGTGAGCGCCGTGTGTTCTCTGATCTTAGAAGAGTGAGCGCTGTGAGTTGTCTGAACTCAGTAGTTGTAGGAATTAATAATAACGGGGTTGGGGATATGGATATTGTCTCTGGCCAGTCAGAAGCCTCTGAGCTGCTCCAGGGACCCCCGTGCGGTTTCGAAGTGCTCCCCTATTCCTGGTTCTGACCGCTGTACTTATTCGGTAGCGATGTAGACAGAAAAACGTGACTCGTGGTTCGGGTGCAAAACAGACCAATATTTATTGAAACAAAAGAAAGAAACAACTTAAAAATAATTGATACAACACACCTATGCCTGGTACAGCACTTTTGCTTAACACAGTTCAATTATCGTTTACTGCAGCACTCTTTTGCTTATTGGTTTTACATAAATACTGCACCTTTAACTAGTGCAACACACCTTTAATACAGTACACTTTGCTCACTACAGCACCTCTGCTTAGTGGCTTTTACTTAAATACAGCCCTTTAATACAGCTGCTTAGTGTCCACTGAAGCACCATTTTGCTTAGCGCAACACTGTTACTCAAATACAGCACTTTACTTCTTACAAATCACTTAATGTTCACTACAGCACTTCCCTGCTTAGTGCAACACTTTTATTTAAATACAGCACTTTACTTCTTACAAATCACTTAATGCTCACTGCAGCACTTCCCTGCTTAGTGCAACACTTTTATTTAATACAGCACTTTTAATACAGAACTCAGTGTTCACTACAGCACTTCTCTGCCAGTGCAACACTGTTTCTTAAATAGGGGAGGAGAGAACGGACACAATGAGGGAAAATCGACTAAAATTACATTTCTAACAAAATTCCTCTTAATTCCCACCCCTAGACCTATTCTAAGTTGCCTTGTAATGGGCCAGAAAATTATATGCTCACCAATGAATGCCTGCCCCGTGCCCTTGCAGTTTTAGATTCTTCACTACCCTGAAGATGGAGACACCCCAGTGTCTAAAAATAACTGCTGATGTTCCACTCCCTTGGGCGGGTTCCTGAGTTGTAGAGGGCACGGAGGCGAGGCTGCAGAGAGAGAGAGAGAGAGATGGATTCTTGAGAAGCTATCTTATCCCCCGTTTGGGGCCGAAACCTTCCCGCCCAGATCCAGGTGCATCTTGGCTGAACAAAAGGGATCCAAACTGTCCCCATTGTCTGTGATGGGTTTGGATGAATTACCCATTTATCGTGATGGGTTTGTGAATGTATTCCCATTCATCATACTGAGTTTGAATGGAGCTGTCTTGGTTTGAAAAAAAAGCATGTCTTTCTATAATTGCTGAGTAAACAGCTTTGGAAGTTAATGTAAACAAAAGTCATTGTCCTGTGGTCAAACTGAAGCCGCAGTCTCAAGTGGTTAATCCTTTGTGTAAACATAGTAGCAGTTTCTGTCGATTGTCTCTGCAGGGAGGGGAACTCCCTGAACTGCCTTTGATTGGCAGTTAATCAGCCATTTTTGATCATCCGTTTTCATATGCCCACAGTCTGTGTCCTGACACGATGTTGGGCAGCCATCTTTGATTACCCCTTTTTCACAGACACACGCAAGCTGCCTTTTCAATATCTTTTGACTTCTGCCACGAGGTCTGACGGCCATTTTGATCCCTGGATTTTAAAGGTACATTACCCAGGTATTCTTTAATCAAAATTCAATCTTCGGAACTGTAGGAAATATCGAAATTATTGCAAAATCCTTACAGTCCCCCATCAGATACTAAAACTTGCTTGTAGTATCCTGTCCAAAAGTGAGCAATAATTTCTGACCCCCCACAAACAACCTTCCCTTAATACTTATCTAAATCTGTCTATGATCCCCTGACACCTCCATCTCCCCTGCCCAGAGAGAATCGCAGTACGGTAGGCATCTATCGACAGAAAACAAGATTAATTAAATAATCAAAACATGAAGGGGCCTATGCCCCTGCACCACTTATATTCACAATAAGTCAAGCATGGAGGGGGTCTGACACCCCTGCACCACTTGTAACATAATTTTAACATGATACAACATCTTTAATGGGATTGTCACCCAGCCAACATATCTGCTAAAAATACACATGGAAGACAATGAGCTTCCTTTTTTTTTATTACAATGCACTTGCCTGGCACTTTATTGAATGGCACTATTCTTCAGCCATAAATGTATTTTAAATTTTCACAATGCAAACATAACAATCCATAGTCATATGCAATTTGTTCCCTTAACTCCAAACAAGCAGTATAATAATTAACATGTTTTGTAAATTCTTAGTCTTAAATTGAATTTCCAGTCTTAATCTTAAATTGAATTTCCATTAACATTTTAAATGTTGTGGGCATCCGTCTCCTGCAGACCCCATCCTTCGCGGGCTGGGAGTGCTCCTTCCTTGAGCACTCATCGACACACTGGTCCTCTGTGCCTTCCGGAACTCTGAAAAAGACTAAAAAAAAACCTCGCCAGGTCCCCTGGCTCGGGGGGGTGGGGGTGGGGGGGTGAGGAGCGGGGGGGGCGGGGGTGTAATCAGGTCCCGTGACCTCGATTCACAATACAATTCCAGAACGGTACCATACTTAAAACTCATGCACTAATAATATCACTACTGAATTACAAATCAAAAAATTAAAATTAACAAGTTCTACCTTAATCCTTATACAGACTACTTGAACAAAGCTATATAAAAGTGCCACCCATCTCCAGGCGGCCAGCCTAATCCCTGGTTGGGCTGCCACAGGCTGCTCCCTGCAGCATGGCTGGACTGATTCCAGCTTATAGTCCCTCGCAGCTTATGGCTGCTGGTTGGGGACCTCTGCCCTTTGGCCTCTCCCTGACTTGGGAGACGCCATACTCCACTGGAAAGTGGGTGACCGTACTTTCTTGAGCTGGGGTACCCAAAGAGATCTCCTAGGGAGTGTCACTGGTGGGGCTACCCCGGCAACCAGACCCTTGGCTCGCGTCACACTCCCTGCTGGCTGGGGACCGCCTCCTTCAGGTCCCTCCCTTCCCAAACCTGGGCTGGGGACAGGCAATCCCTTGCCACCGGCTGCCGGTGGCTGAGAGCCTTCCCCTTGAGGTCTAACACCTGGTTCAGGCTCCTCCCCGGAGTCCCACAAGAGAGGGGGAATCGCTCGGGCCAAGTGCTGGGGGACTTCTCCTCTCATACACCCGGCTGCACCTGCGTGTGCAGTATGTGTGTGCATACTCACTGTAGGCTTGGGATTTCTAACCTCAGGTACAATCCCAGCTGCCTGTTCCCCTGCCCCTTGCTTAAACAAACCGCATTGTTTGATATAACTGGCTGCCTGCCAGTAATCCTGTTCAGAATCTATTTCTCTTACCAGGGCGGCCTTAAAGGTGGAGTGTGGGGCTTGGACTTGCTTTTGGTCCGGGGCCAAAACTATCCCCAATGTGCCTCCCTTGTCCTGGATTACTGCTACCGGACCTGCTTTACAGGGGTCCCAGAACTCTCCTTCCCTGTTCCCCTGCTTGTATAACTTACTCTGGTCATGAATGTCTCCTCCCCAGCACAAGCCATAGTGCCTGCCTGTGCAGCCTGTGAGCTTGTACCTGCTGTGGGCTGAGGATTTCTGTCCTCAGGTTCACTCCCAGCTGCCTGTTTCCTTGCCTCCAGCTTAAACAACTTGCACTGATTCACATGGAACCATTTTGTGCGCCGGGGCAGTTTTATCGCATAGACCATGGGGCTGGCTCTATCGACAATACTATAGGGTCCCATGTACAGTGGCTCTAAATTCCGCACCCGGGCATGGTTCCTAACCATGACCTGATCCCGTATCTCCCACTGATGGCTCTTGTTGGGCTCGAGCAGCAACCGATTATTCCGATGCTGCTTCCCATACTACCTGCTGCCTGCCCATAAATTTGTTTTAGGCGCTTGAGGAGTTCTCGGGCGAACTGATCCCGATCTATTTCACGATGCTGCCCTTCCGTAAGGACTGGGGCTAGGACATGGGTGGGGGTCCTCATAACCCTACCGGTCATGAGTTCGTGCGGGGAATACACTGTACTCTTGGACTGGCTGGCCCGGATCCCCATGAGGACCAGAGGCAGGGCTTCTGCCCATTTCTGGGGTGACCCCACTGTCTCTTTCCTCAGCCTTTCCTTAATGGTGCATTTCATGTGCTCCACAATCCCTGAAGACTGGGGATTGTGAGCTACATGCCACTTCCCCTGAATACCAAGCAGCATGAGGGTGCCCTGCATGACTTGGCTGGTGAAGTGGCTTCCCTGGTCGGACTCCACAAACTGGGGGAGTCCCCACCACAAGAACACCTCCTGTACCAAGATCTTTGCTGTCCCCAGTGCTGTGGCTGTTTACAGGGGAAGGCTTCCACCCATTTGGAAAACACGTCAACCACGATGAGGCAGTATTTGTAGCCTCCCTGGGCGGTGGGCAGGGGCCCAATGTAGTTGATCTGGATTGACTGCCGTGGTCCCTCTACCCTCCTAACGTGCCCCATGGGCACCTTCCTTCTGTGGGGATCGGGGTTATTTGCAGCACACACAAGACAGCTAGCACAGAACTCGCGGACGTCCTCCCGGAGTCCTGGCCACCATCCCGCCTGTTCCACCCGTTGCCAGGTGGTCTCAGGCCTGGGGTGTCCCGCTCCCGGCCCCTCATGGGCCAGCTGAAGGAACTCCCTCCGGTATTGCTGGGGTACTACCCACTGTTCCTCTATGAACAGCATGCTTTCCCTTATGGAGAGGGGGGCTGCGCTGTAAAGGGCTTCTAACTTCCTGCCCTCCAGTACTGCACTCATGACGACTTTCAGGACTGGGTCCTGGCCTTGGATCGTCTTAAGGTCCAGGGCTAACACTACCCCTAAGCTCCCTTGGGTCCCATCCCTGCCTCTAACTGCCGCCACGGACCCGGACTCATACGGGTCCCAGAAAGTGCCTGTGTGTGCACCCTCCTTGGCCAGCATGTCGGCTTGCTGGTTACCCTGGCTGCGGGATTCTGTGGAGGAATGGGCCTTCACTTTGTGGATGAAGACCTCGCCTTCCTCCCCCACAGCTGCCAGGATTTTCTCCAGCAGGGGCTTTACTGTTAAGGGCTTCCCGTCGGCGGAGGTATATCCGCGACGGGACCAGATGGCCAGGTATTCCGTACACGAGTTGCAAGTGAACATGCTGTCAGAGCAAATCGTGCACGGGGTAGGGAAGATTTCGGGGTGGGTAACCACGCACATCACCGCGGACAGTTCAGCCTGTTGGGCGCTCATGGTGTTGGGGAGCTTGATTGCCAAGGCAATGTTTGCCGTTGGGTCATAGACTCCACAACCCGTGAGTCATTTGCCAGCAGATACCATGCTGGAACCACCTACATAGATCTCACGGCCTGAGGGATGTATCCCAGCCCGTAAACCTATGTTCACCTCCGATACCCCTTCTATTGAACACCGATGGGCTGTTCCAGGATATACCATATTGGCCGCAAGCTTTGGCTTGCAAAGGCCCCTCACCCTCAGATCCATCTGTGAGAGGAGGAGGGTCCAGTGCACAATGCGGGCACTGCTCACCATCCCATCTTTAATCCTCCCATCCAGAAGCATCTGAGTGGGTGTGTGGTGTGTGAGCAGGGTGATGGGAGAGGTGCCTGTGAAAATCAAAGATCTTTTCACAGCCCAATGTGTGGCCAAAAGGTGCCGTTCACAGTTGGAGTAGCTCCTCGCCACATCCGTGAGGAATCTGGAGCAACACAGCACTGAGACTATCCCCGCTGGCTGCTACCTCCAAGAAGAACTCTTTCCCCCCATCTATGGCCCCTAGAGCTGGTGCAGTCTGCAAGTCTCCCTTGAGTTTAACAAACACTGCCTGGCAACCCTCATCCCATAGCCACTCCACTCCCTTATGTAGGAGTCGGAGCACAGGGGCTGCTGTGGCTGCATAGTCCTCAATGAAGTCTCTGCAGTACCCCGTTAGCCCTAGAAATGACCTCACACCCCTGACTGTGTTTGGGACCGGTAGCTCTTGTACCGCTTCCCTCCTAGCCTTATCTATGGCCCTTTCTCCAGCGCGGACGGTCAGACCCAGGAATTTGACCTCCTGCTGGCTGATCTGCGCTTTCTTTGGGATTTTTTTTTTTTTTTCTTTCCTAAAACCCCTTTTCCTAAGCAGCTCCAGCATTTCGGCTAATAGTGGTCCGTGCTCCTCTCCTGAATCAATGAACAGGAGCAGGTCATCCACGTATTGAACCAACTGTGTGGGCTGGCTGAAATCTTTTAAACTATCTGCCATACACTGGTAGAAGATGCTGGGGCTGTTATGAAAACCTTGTGGCAGGCAGTTCCATGTGTACTGTTGCCCCTTAAAGGTAAAAGCAAACTTGTACTGATCCTCCCTCCTTAAAGGAATGGACCAAATCCCGTTAGAAATATCCAGCACCGTGAAAGTGGTTGCAGATGCTGGAATACTTCCTATCAGGTCGGCAACTGCTGCCACCGTGGGTGCACAGGCTGGGATGTTGCTGTTAAGTCCCGATAGTCCACCGTGGCTCTCCAGGTATCCAGGTTTCCTCACCGGCCAAAGCGGAGAGTTAACATGGGTGGCTATGGGCCTCAAAACTCCCTGCTGCACCAAAGAGAACATGGCTGCCTCCATGTCGGGTTCTGCTTCTTTGGGGAAATTATACTGCTTCTGGGGCCGGGCCATGTGGTCCCCGTCCACTCTGACCTCAAGCCCTGTGACCCTCCCGCAGTCTTGTTTATGCATGGCAAACGCAGCTAGATTAGCCTGCACGACTGTCTAAAATTCCCCTGGGACACCATCGACCATGAGCCCGTGGTCGTAACCTTCTTTAGGCTTCACCATACACAGGGTCCCCTTTCCTTCCTTGCTGGGGATGACTACTACGCCTCCCTCTTCCCCCGTGTTGGCTCCCCATAGGCAATGATTGCGGAGATCCACGAGGATCCCGTGGCCCACCAGGAAGTCGGCTCCTAGGATCCTTTTCCCTCCCTCCGCCTCCCACCTTGCCAGGATGCACGTCCATTTGGTCTGGATCGTGCCCAGGCAGATTGAGAGTGGCTTGGAAAATACTCCTGCCTGTTCATTACTGGTGAACCCTGATAAGGCATATGGAACCCCGCTAGACAGAGGTGAGGTGGTGGGATTAGCCGCATGGATCACGGTGCATGATGCTCCCGTATCCAGTAGATAGATCCCTTTAACCCTCTCTACCTGCATCTGTACAAGCGGTCTCTTCCATCCTTCATACCGGAGGTCACACAGGTAGACAGGCTGTGCGGGCTCTAGTCATAGTGGGGCAGCAGAGGGGGCCGAGGGAACTACAGCACCGGTGGTAGCTGCTATTTTCCCCTGGTTGGTCAGAAGAGATCGCACTGCCTCCAGTAGTGACCCGACTGAGGCGGGGGAAATTCCTGTCTCTACCCTTTGGACTGGGGCTTTGGGATTCTTTCCCTTGCTATCCTTCCAGGGATTCTTACAGTCTTTTCTCCAGTGACCGTTTTTCCCACACCCAAAGCAATTTAACCTAGCCTGGGAGGGACGGTTCCCCTCCTGGTGCCACTCTTTCTTACTCTGGCTCCCAGGTTTAACCTCATGGACTTTTCCCTTGGGTTGGGGCGTCTCGATACCCCTCCTGTTTCTCGGAGCTGTGGGTGGCGGTCGTGGGACCTCTGATTCCATAACCAGCCTTTCCCTGGGTGTTGCCTGTGGGACGGGTTTTACTTGGGCTGCCAGTAAAATCCAACTGACCTGCCTTCGGGCTGATCAGACATATCATCCCCTTTGCTCTTTTTAAAGCCATATTCAAGCTTTCTATCTCTGCTCTACAGAGGCCATGATCTGCTTCCTCAAACCCTTGCTCGCAGGCCAGCTTACATGCTGCCATTACCTCCCTAACCATTTCCTCCTGCTCTTTTATTTCTTGTATGAGGCGAGCGTTCTCCTCCCGCACCCTCATCTCATTGTTTTTGGCCTCTGCAACTAGGCACTTCAGGTACTCTGACTCATGCCTCGTGTGGCTTTTGCCCTCACTAAACTGAAACAGCAGGCGCTCTACCTTGGCCTGGTATCCTTCAACCTCCCTTTCCCTATCCCAACTCTCTGCTCTGGCTTCCCTAAGCCTGCGGGTGACTTCCCCAAGCCTGCAGGAACCTAACCACAAACAAACCAGTGCGATAAAAAGAAACCCAATAAATGCTGCACTTTCCAGACTCAAACCACTGTCTGCCACAACGCACACCGTTGCCGACGGTCCTGTCGTGGTTGCCATTTTGTAGGGATTAATACTAACGGGGTTGGGGTTATGGTTATTGTCTCTGGCCAGTCAGAAGCCTCTGAGCTGCTCCAGGAACCCCCATGCGGTTTCGAAGCGCTCCCCTATTCCTGTTTCTGACCGCCGTACTTATTCGGTAGCGATGTAGACAGAAAAACGTGGCTTGTGGTTTGGGTGCAAAACAGACCAGTACTTATTGAAACAAAAGAAAGAAACAACTTAAAAATAATCGATACAACACACCTATGCCTGGTACAGCACTTATGCTTAACACAGTTCAATTATCATTTACTGCAGCACTCTTTTGCTTAGTGGCTTTAATTAAATACAGCACCATTAACTAGTGCAACACACCTTTAATACAGTACACTTTGCTCACGACAGCACCTCTGCTTAGTGGCTTTTACCTAAATACAGCACTTTAATACAGCTGCTTAGTGTCCACTGAAGCACCTTTCTGCTTAGCGCAACACTGCTACTCAAATACAGCACTTTACATCTTACAAATCACTTAATGTTCACTACAGCACTTCCCTGCTTAGTGCAACACTTTTATTTAAATAAAGCACTTTTAATACAGAACTCAGTGTTCACTACAGCACTTCTCTGCTAGTGCAACACTGTTACTTAAATAGGGGAGGAGACAACGGGCACAACAAGGGAAAATCGACTAAAATTACAATTCTCTCAAAATTCCCCTTAATTCCCTCCACTATACCTATTCTAAGTTGCCTTGTAATGGGTCAGAAAATTATATGCTCACCAATGAACGCCTGCCCCGTGCTCTTGCGGTTTTAGATTCTTCACCACCCTGAAGGTGGAGACGCCCCAGTGTTTAAAAATAACTGCTGGTGTTCCATTCCCTTGGGCGGGCTTCTGAGTTGTAGACGGCACGGAGGTGAGGCTGCAGAGAGAGAGCGAGAGATGGCTTCTTGTGAAGCTATCATATACCCTATTTGGGGCCGAAACCTTCCCGCCCAGACCCAGGTGCATCTGGGCTGAACAAAAGGGATCCAAACTGTCCCCATTGTCTGTGATGGGTTTGGATGAATTACCCATTTATCGTGATGGGTTTGTGAATGTATTCCCATTCATCATACTGAGTTTGAATGGAGCTGTCTTGGTTTGAAAAAAAAGCATGTCTTTCTATAATTGCTGAGTAAACAGCTTTGGAAGTTTATGTAAGCACAATGATTGTCCTGTGGTCAAACTGAAACTGCCGTCTCAAGTGGTTAATCCTTTGGGTAAACATAGTAGCAGTTTCTGTCGATTGTCTCTGCAGGGTGGGGAACTCCCTGAACTGCCTTTGATACGCAGTTTAGTCAGCCATTTTTGAACTTCCCTTTTCATATGTCCACAGGCTGTGTCCTGACACAAGGTCGGGCAGCCATCATTGATTACCCCGTTTTCACAGACAAATGCAAGCTACCTTTTCAATGTATTTTGTCTTCTGCAACGAGGTCTGACGGCCATTTTGATCCCTGGATTTTAAAGGTATATTACCCAGGTATTCTTTAATCAAAATTCAATCTTCAGAAGTGTAGGAAATCTTGAAATTATTGAAAAATCCTTACATAGTGTTTGTGCTGTGTGTTCACTGAATTAAGTAGTGTGGTCGCATTGTGTTGTCTGAACTCAGTAATTTGAGTGCTGTGTGTTCTCTGAATTCAGTAGTGTGGTCGCTGTGTGTTCTCAGAACTCATTAGCGTGAGCGCTGTGCGTTCTCTAAACTCTGTATTTGAGTGCTGTGTGTTCACTGAACTCAGTAGTGTGATCGCTCTGTGTTCTACGAACTCAATAGTGTGAGCGCTGTGTGTTCTATGATCTCAATAGTGTGATCGATGTGTGTTCTCTTAACTCAGTAGTGTGAGTGCTGCATGTTCTCTGAACTCGCTAGTGTGAGCGCTGTGCATTCTCTAAACACAGTGGCGTGAGCGCTGTGTGTTCTCTGAACTCAGTAGTGTGAGCGCTGTTTGTTCTCTGAACTCAGTAGTGTGAGCGCTGTGTGTTCGCTGAACTCAGCAGTGTGAGTGCTGTGTGTTCTCTGAACTCAGTAGTGTGAGCACCGTGTGTTCTCTGAACTCGCTAGTGTGAGCGCTGTGCATTCTCTAAACACAGTGGTGTGAGCGCTGTGTGTTCTCTGAACTCAGTAGTGTGAGCAATGTGCATTCTCTGAACACAATAGTGTGAGCGCTGTGTGTTCACAGAACTCAGTAGTGTGAGCTCTGTATGTTGTCTGAACTCAGTAGTGTGAGCGCTGTGCATTCTCTGAACTCAGTAGTGTGAGCACTGTGTTTTCTCTGAACTCTGTAGTGTGACCGCGGTGTGTTCACTGAACTCAGTAGTGTGAACGCTGTGTGTTCTCTGAACTCTGTAGTGTGAGCTCTGTGTGTTCTCTGAACTCAGTAGTGTAAGCGGTACATGTTCTCTGAACTCTGTAGTGTGAGTGCTGTGCATTTACTGAACTCAGTAGTGTGATCGCTCTGTGTTCTACGAACTCAATAGTGTGAGCGCTGTGTGTTCTATGATCTCAATAGTGTGATCGATGTGTGTTCTCTTAACTCAGTACTGTGAGCGCTGCATGTTCTCTGAACTCGCTAGTGTGAGCGCTGTGCATTCTCAAAACACAGTAGTGTGAGCACTGTGTGTTCTCTGAACACAGTAGTGTGAGCGCTGTTTGTTCTCTGAACTCAGTAGTGTGAGTGCTGTGTGTTCGCTGAACTCAGCAGTGTGAGCGCTGTGTGTTCTCTGAACTCAGTAGTGTGAGCAATGTGCATTCTCTGAACACAGTAGTGTGAGCACTGTGTGTTCTCTGAACTCTGTAGTGTGAGCGCTGTGTGTTCTGTGAACTCAGTAGTGTGAGCGGTACATGTTCTCTGAACTCAGTAGTGTGAGCGATGTATGTTGTCTGGACTCAGTAGCGTGAGTGCTGTGCTTTCCCTGAACTCAGTAGTGTGAGCGCTGTCTGTACTCTGAACTCGGCAGTGTGTTCGCTGTGTGTTCTGTGAACTCAGTAGTGTGCGCGCTGTGAGTTCTCTGAACACAGTAATGTGAACGCTGCGTGTTCCCAGAACTCAGTAGTATGAGCGCTGTTTGTTCAATGAACTTAGTAGTGTGAGCACTGTGTGTGCTCTGAAATCTGTCGTGTGAGCTCCGTGTGTTGTCTGAACTCAGTAGTGTGAGCACTGTGTGTTCTCTTAACTCAGTAGTTTGAAAGCTGTGTGTTCACTGAACTCAGAAGTGTGATCGCTGTCTGTTCTCTGAACTCAATAGTGTGAGCGCTGTGTGTTCTCTGATCTCAGTAGTGTGATTGCTGTGTGTACTCTGAACTCAGTAGTGTGAATGCTGTGTGGTCCCTGATCTCAGTAGTGTGAGCATTGTGTGTTGTCTGAACTCAGTAGTGTGAGTGCTGTGTGTTCTCTGAACTCGGTAGTGTGAGTGTTGTGTGTTCTCTGAACTCAGTAGTGAGAGCACTGTGCGTTCTCTGAACTCAGTAGTGTGAGCACTGTGTGTTCTCTGAACTCACTAGTGTGAGCGCTGTGTGTTCTCTGAACTCAGTAGTGAGAGCCCTGTGTTTTTTCTGAACTCAGTAGTGTGAGCGCAGTGTGTTCTCTGATCTCAGTAGTTTGAGAAATGTGTGATCTCTGAACTCAGTAGTGTGAGCGCGCTGTTTTCTCAGAACTCAGTAGTGTGAGGGTGGTATGTTCTCTGAATGAAGTAGTGTGAGTGCTGTGTGTTCTCTTAACTCAGTAGTGTTAAGTCTGTGTATTCTAGTTATTGTTAATAAGAATCACTGCACACAGACCACAAGAATAAATTCAACAGGTCTTTACTAGTCGAAGGTCAGGCTGAACTGCCCAATAAATCATTACACAGCACTTATATACCGGTGTGGTCACCACCGGTATTACAGTATACAGCAGCCAAGATAAAGTAGTGCATCTCTTAAAATAGTTCTCTTAAAGGTGGAACGGTTACATACACCACAATCCTCCCTTTTTAGCTTAACAGTATATATTCCCCATTTAACATGGGCCAGAAATTCATGAACAGGGCTTGCCGCGCGTGCAAGGTCCCGATTTGCACTTACCCGACGCGCCTGCCGATCACCTCCAGGGACGCCTGGGATTCCATTTTGAATCTGAAGAATCCCGGGCAGCGTTTGACGTCACGCCGCCCAGGAGTGCAGCCAGCGCGAAGTCTGGAGTGCGCTGTGCAACTGAGACACGCCCCTTGAGGTCTCAGTTTAACAGGACACGCCCCCAATGTTTCTGCCAAGCTGCTAAGCATTTTTACATGCAAAGCAGCAGTTTAAATAGGTTTTTGGAAGTTTTTTGAAGCTTTTGGTAACTTTTATAAACTTTTAAAAACGTTTAAATTATTTTGAAGAATCTGAAGTAGTTTTAAACAGAATTAAAGCAATTTAAAGACATTTAAAAGCCCTAAAAGATTTTTTTAAATTCCATTTATTTATTTAGCAATGTCGTCGTCATACGTGTCTTCACACTGCTCCCTTTGGGGAACTGTATGAAGTGGTGGAAGGATTTATGCCCATGATTAACGCTCATTCCGTGACCGTAACCATCATTGAACCAGCCATTAGGGCGGTTAGTCCTATGGCGGGAGGGTTTTATGGGCTCCCACAAGCTATACAAGGAGGGGGGGCCACCAACACCCACGGACGCAAATATCCCACTGGATGTCAACCCAGAATTTAGAGCCGGAGCTTCGACTCCACTTGCCGGGACTGTCTGGAGCGGGGTTCGAAACCCTACCCTGATCTGGCCCAGCGGCGGGGATCCTACCGCTATGCCAAAGGCCCAATCCGATTAGCAACGTGAAATGGCTGGAATGAGCACAATTCACGGCATTAAAAGAACTCACAATTGAACTGATGATGACCTCAGCAATCTCCTCAAGGAGGTGGAGGCGCAGCGCCTGCTCATCATTGGTAATGAGAAGTCAAAGGCGCCGCAATAAGGTCAGATGATAGCTTGGTCTTTCAAGTGGCAGCATAGGGCTCCAGTCACGGGGAGGGAAAAGGCGCAGGAAACGTATGGGTGTCACCTTTTGTGCGGAGTGGGCCTTTTGCGTAGCAGTAAGCATCCCCGCCGCTGGGCCAGAAGGAGTAGGGTTTCGAACCCCACTCCAGACAGTCCCGGCAAGTGGAGTCGGAGCTCCAACTATAAATTCTGGGTGGACATCCAGCGGGATACTTGCGTCCGTGGGTGTGGGTGGCCCCCCCCCCCCCTCAGATGGGTTGTGGGAGCCCGTAAAACCCTCACGCCATAGGACTAACCACCCTAATGGCTGGTTCAAAGATGGTTACAGTCACGGAATGAGCGTTAATCACGGCCATAAATCCTTCCACCACTTCATACAGTTCCCGAAAGGGAACAGTGTGAGGATACGTACGACGATGACCTCTTGCGCAATGCACCTCCTTGGACCCTCAGTCGCAGATGCGAGGGGGCAAATCGTGCAATTGTTAAATTTTTCATTTTGTTGACATGTAAAATGTTGGCCCAGTAATTCCCTTCCAAATGCGCGAGTACAATCGGGGTACTTACGCGTCTGGCCGGAGGAAATGCCAGTTTTCAGCATGCACAGTGCATGTGGGGAAAAGCGGCATTTCCTGTCCTCTGTACGAAGGGGTTCAGAGGCAGAACGCGTGCGACTGCACAGGCAGCGCGTGCGCAGTAAAATTCGCCGCTTTCATTCATGCTTTCAGTGAGGTCAAGTCCTTACAACTTACACATGAAAAAAGCATGGGTACAGTTGCTCCAGAGGCTGCGGAGGAAGATATTTCTTATCGTGGAGCTTCTGAAAGTATGTATGTCTGTATATATTCCTTTGCGTGTTATGTATATATTCCTTTACTTATGTGTATGAATGTATTATTTAATTATGACTTTCAGAGAAAGTAACTTATTGGAAAATCATAATTAAAAACATACATTCATACACATAAGTAAAGGAATATAAAACATACATACATATACATAAAGGAATATATGCGGACATACATACATAATTACTTATTACTGAGGAAAAGTTTCTTTCTTAAAAGTGCTGGAAATGTTACATTACTCATTTTAGAACACTCATTTTCACATTCAATTCACACAGCCACAATTGCTCCTTCTACCTACCGTTCTGAAAACCCATTTAAAAAAAAAAATTAAACTTTAAAACTTACTTAAAATTTCTTAAAATAACTTCCCTCCCTTTCCCAAACAAAAATATTGCCTTTCAGAAGCTCCACGATAAAATATATCTTCCTCCGCAGCCTTGGAACAACTTTACACATGCTTTTTTCAAGTGTAACTTGTAAGGACTTACCTTCACTGAATCCATGAATGAAATCTATGAAGTTCACTGCGCAAGCGCTGCCTGTGCAGTCGCACGCGCTGTGCCTATGAACCCCTTCGTTCCGAGGTCTGGAAATGCCGGCGTTCCCCGCATGTGCTGTGCATGCTGAACGCCGGCATTTCCAACGGCCAGATGCATGAGTACCCCGACCGTACTCACGCATTTGGTCACGAATTTCTGGCCCAACATAATAACATATATACACAACTTCATGTAAAAACAGTTCACAGATTCAGTCTCTGAGGAGGCCTCCTTATCCGAGACGGATAACGCCTTTCAGGGGTCTCTGGTTCTCGTTGCTGGGGTGACTCATCTAGTTGATCCCCTATGGATAGGACATCATCATCAGGTATATTCACTTCTGAGGTAGATGCTTCAGGTTCACTAACTTCCTCCACGGTTGTCTCTGTCGTAACCATGGGCTCGACCCTTGTTCTCGATCCCACCAGTTGGTCAGCATGACGTCGCATTACGTTTTCACCAACATCTACCGTGTACATCAGGGGTCCTTGTCTGGCCCGAATTGTTCCAGATTGCCATTTCTCGTTTTTATAGTCCCTGGCTAACACCGGTTGTCCTATTTCAAAACTCCGAGTGGGCTTGTTATTGATATGCTGGAACTGTTTGTTTTCGACTTCCCTCCGCACATTTGGTTTTAACAAGTCCAACCTGGACCGCAACCTCCTGTTATAGAACATCATGGCAGGACTTTGGTTTGTTGTTGCATGGGTGGCGTTTCGATATGCCAGTAGGAAATTGTCCACCTTGTGTTGCAGTGGAATCTGATCTTCGCTCATGGCCTTTATTGCCTTTTTGAACGTCTGTACAAACCTCTCGGCCAGCCCATTCATAGCTGGATGATATGGGGCAGAGGTATAATGTTTCACCCCATTCTTCTTCAGGAATTTCTGGAATTCCTCTGACATGAACTGTGGTCCGTTGTCTGAACATATTTGCTCTGGCAATCCATTTCTTGCAAATATCGTTCTTAGCACCGCGATCGTCTTCTCCGAGGTAGTGGTAGTCATCTTAATCACTTCTGGCCATTTAGAATGTGCGTCCACCGCAATTAAAAACATGGAGTCCAGCAAAGTCAATATGTACACGTTGCCATGGGGTTGAAGGCCATTCCCATGGATGCAGTGGTGCAATTGGAGTTGCATTTTGGACTTTTTGGCACCCTGAGCAGCTTTTCGTCAGATCCTCTATCTGTTGGTCGATACCCGGCCACCACACATAAGCCCTAGCAAGGCTTTTCATCTTGACTCCCCCCAGATGACCTTCATGTAGTTCTTTTAGAACTCTCTCTCTTAACTTAGGAGGGATAATCACCCTTGTTCCATACATCAATGTTCCCTGACAGATGGACAGCTGTTCTCGTCTTGCTGAGAATGCCGGTAACAGTGGATCACCATGGGCTGGCCATCCCTTTACTGTCAATTCGTAGACCCGGGACAGTGTCGGGTCATTCCTAGTCTCCCTTTCAATATTTGCATTGGTGACAGGTAAACATTCGATGATGGTCGAGTGAAATAACTCCATCGGGTCAACCGTCGGTGCCTCCTCCTCAGTAGGTAGTGGCAGGCGTGACAGCCCATCAGCATTACCATGCTGCTTTGTACCTTTGAATTCTATCTGATATTGATGTGCCCCTAGGAAAAGGGACCATCTCTGGAGCCTCTGTGCTGTCATCACCGAAACACCCTTCTTAGGGTTAAAAATGGATACCAACGGCTGGTGGTCTGTCAGCAGTGTAAACTTCTGGCCCTGCAGGTAATGATTAAACTTCTTTACTCTCCACACAAGGCTGAGAGCCTCCCTATCTATCTGAGCATAGTTGCGCTCAGTGGAGGTCAATGATCTGGATGCAAATGCGACTGGCCTTTCCAAGCCATTTGGCAACTTGTGTGAGAGTACTGCTCCAATACCATAAGGAGAAGCATCACAAGCTAAACGAATAGGTAGCGTTGGGTTGAAGTGAGCCAACACTTCCTCTGAGGTGATCAATGCCTTGCTTTTGCGAAAGGCCTTCTTACAGTCCTCGCTCCACTTCCATGGTACTTCTTTCTGCAAAAGAGCGTTCAGCGGGTGCAGCACCGTGGATAGATTTGGCAGAAACTTATGGTAATAGTTAATCAACCCTAGGAACGACCTCAACTGGGATACATTTTCCGGAGCGGGAGCCTTCACAACAGCTTCGATCTTGTCAGGTGACTTGTGCAGCCCCTCCTGGTCAATGACATGACCACAGTATGAGATCCGTTTCTGAAAGAACTCACATTTCTGGTGATTAACTCGAAGTCCATATTCCTTCAATCTGGTGAGCACCAGTTTCAAATTTGCAAGGTGTTCCTCATCGTCATCTCGTGTAATCAGGATATCGTCCAAGTAACATTGAGTGCTTGGAATTCCCTGTAATACCTGCGCCATGGCCCTCTGCCAAATTGCTGGAGCCGAAGCCACTCCAAAAACCAGTCTATTATATCGATACAAGTCTCTGTGCGTGTTGATTGTGAGATACTGGCGCGACTCTTCCTGAACTTCCATCTGTAAGCACGCTTGCGCCAGGTCTATCTTGGTGAAGTGTTTCCCGCCAGACAATGAAGCAAAGATATCCTCAATCCGCGGAAGCGGATATTGCACCGTGTGAAGCACCGGATTAACTGTGATCTTGAAGTCTCCACAGATGCGGACCTTCCCCGGTTCCCCTGGCTTGTTACTCAATGAACGCTTCATGACGGGAACAATGGGCGTGGCCCACTCACTCCAGTCCACCTTAGGCAGTACTCCTGAACGTTCTAGCCCTTCCAGCTCAGCTTCCACAGCAGGTCGTATCGCATAAGGTACCGGTCTGGCTTTGAAAAATTTTGGGTTTGCATGTTCTGCAATCTTGATTTTTGCCGTAATTCCTCTCAGTGTTCCCAGTCCCTGTTGGAACACCTCTTTAGCCTCATCCAATATTCTGGACAATCGTTCAGGTTTGACATCTTTTTTTCCGGAATCTACCGTTATTGCTTTTAGGGAGTGCCAGTCCATATTTATTTTCCTGATCCACTCCCATCCCAGAAGTGGTGGACCTCCCTCAGGTAGTGCGTATAAGTCCATTCCTTGGTGTTCTTTGCCCTTGTGTACCACCTTGACTTTTATCTTTCCGATGGGGTATACTCTTTGCCCCGTGTATGTCTGCAATACTATCTCCGTATCCCATAGGGGAATATGTGTGAATAACCTTTTGTAATCTTGCTTATTCATGACCGTCAACGCCGATCCGGTGTCCAATTCCATCTTCACTTGGACTCCTGCTATCTGAAGTGTGACCCAGATAGTTTGTAGGTCAGCTTCCTTACTCACATTGTGAATTCTCAGACAACCCAGTTCCTTGCTGTTGGAGTCTGAATCCGAATTCTGTTCATCCAAACTCTTCTCAGCCACCTTATGTACCTTTCTGCAATTTTCCTGCGGTGACTTTTTGTTGCTGGTCTTCTTTCCTGACCGGCATACTTTAGCTATGTGACCAAGCTTGCCACATTTTCTACATTCCTGATTTTTAAACCAGCATTGGTTCTGATCGTGTGTTGTCTTTCCACAACAATAACATTTCGCTGTACCCAAAGCCATTTGATCTACGCTGAGTACCGCTGCCTTCAGCTGCATTTCCGCAGTGCCTCTCGCTGCGGCTTCATGCGATGCTGCAATAGTGACAGCCTTATCAAGTGTAAGATCATTCTCTTCAAACAGCCGCTTTTGTGTTCCTTCTTTCGACAATCCACACACGAATTTGTCTCTCAGTGCCTCTGTCAGTCTTTCCCCAAACTGACAGTATTTCGCTAGCTTACGCAGTTCAATTAAATACTCCACGTTGCTTTCCTCTTTCAGTTGCGTTCTCGCATAAAATTTAAATCGTTCCGCTAACATCAGCGGTGTGGGGTTCAAATGATTTCTCAGGACAGCAACAATATTAGCGAAAGCCTGATCCGCCGGTTTAGCTGGTGATAGAAGATGCTTCAATAGCCCGTATGTCTTCGCACCCATTGAGTTTAGTAAGGTTAGTGCTTTATCTTCATCTGATATTTTATTTGCCTTACTATAAATCTCTATGCGTTCTACATATGTGGCCCAATCTTCAACATCAGCATCGAAATCGTTGATGTTACCACGCTTAGGCATCCTCGCAACCTTCTTGAGAAACAAAAAGAAATTTTTCTTTTTTTTTTTCAAAATGGCGGTTTCCTGCGCTTGTCTTCTTCCCCCGCCTACGAAAATGGCGGCTTCCCGCGTTTGCCTTTCTCCCCTGCTGGCTGTAATGGCGATTGCCATATTGCTTCGTTCGCCCTCCCCAGCGGTTCTCAAATCGTGCCTCCCAGCCCCTCTTGCAGTCCGGTCCTTCCCCCCGGCTGCGGCTGAGTTCTCCGCGTTTTTTAAATTTTTTTTATCATTTTTATTTTCTCCCGCGCCTCGCGGCCTCGGTAGCTGCCCGGCCTTTTTCGCCGGTCGCGGTCGAGCTCTCTCTCGACGCTGTTGCGTCTCCCAGCCCGCTTGCAGCCCGGTCTTTTACACCGGCTGCATTTGCATTCACCGCGGCTCCCGTGCCTTACGCTGCCCCAGTCTCAGCGCCTCTGGCCCCGACTTCTGTCCGGCTCTTTTCCCCGGCCGTGGTCGAGTTCTCCGCCCTTATATCCTCCGTTTTTCCCTCCCCTACTTCACAGCCAACGTGGCCGACTTGCTGCTCGTCGCTGATCGGCTTACCTACCACCGTGATAGAAGGGATGATCACTGCCTGTTGCTGATGGAAGGCTTCATGTCAGGATTCTTCCTTGCTCTTCAGACCCGAGTCTTTTCTCAGCAGGATGATGAGGGCGGATGCCTCTTCTCGACACCCATTAAACTGCCTTGGATATATCTCTGCCGCAGGGTAAGATCGTCATCGTCGCCACTGTTAAGTCTGTGTGTTCTAGTTATTTTTAATAAGAATCACTGCACACAGACCACAAGAATAAATTCAACAGGTCTTTACTAGTCCAAGGTCAGGCTGAAATGCCCAATAAATCATTACACAGCACTTATATACCGGTGTGGTCACCACCGGTATTACAGTATACAGCAGCCAAGATAAAGTAGTGCATCTCTTAAAATAGTTCTCTTAAAGGTGGAACGGTTACATACACCACAAGTAGTGTGAGTGCTGTGTGTTCTCTGAACTCAGTAGTGTGAGCGCTGTGTGTTCTCTGAACTCAGTAGTGTGAGTGCTCTGCGTTCTCTGAACTCAGTAGTGTGAGCGCTGTGTGTTCTCTGAACTCAGTAGTTTGAGTGCTGTGTGTTCTCTGAACTCAATAGTGTGAGCGCTGTGAGTTCTCTGAACTCAGTAGTGTGAGCGCTGTGTGTTCACTGAACTCAGTTGTGTGAGTGCTGTGTGTTCTCTGAACTCAATAGTGTGAGCGCTGTGTGTTCTCTGATCTCAGTGGAGTGAGCACTTTGCATTCTCTGAACTCAGTAGTGTGAGCACTGTGTGTTCTCTGAACTCAGTAGTGTGAGCGCAGTGTGTTCTCTGAACTCATTTGTGTGGTTGCGGTGTGTTCTCAGAGCTCAGTAGTATGAGTGCTGTATGTTCTCTGAATTCAGTAGTGTGGTCGCTGTGTGTTCTCTGAACTCAGCAGTGTGGTCGCTGTGTGTTCTCTGAACTCATTCGCGTGAGCATTGTGTGTTCTCTGAAATCAGTAGTGTGAGTGCTGTTTGTTTTCTGAACTCAGTAGTTTGAGCGCTGTGTGTTCAGTAAACTCAGTAGTATGATCGCTCTGTATTGTATGAACTCAATAATGTGAGCACTGTGTGTTCTCTGATCTCAGTAGAGTGATTTTTGCGTGTTCTCTGAACTCTGTAGTGTGAGCGCTGCGTGTCCTCTGAACTAGATAGTGTGAGCGCTGTGTGTTCTCTGAACTCAGTAGTGTGAGCGCTGTGTGTTTTCTGAACTCAGTATTGTGTGCGCTGTGTGTTGTCTGAACTCAGTAGTGTGAGCGCTGTGTGTTCACTGAACTCAGTAGTGTGAGCGCTGTGTGTTCACTGAACTCAGTAGTGTGAGCGCTGTGCGTTCTCTGAATTCATTAGTGTGAGTGCTGTGTGTGCTCTGAACTCATTAGTGTGAGCGCTGTGTTTTCACTGAACTCAGTAGTGTGAGCGCTGTGCGTTCTCTGAACTCAGTAGTGTGAGTGCGGTGTGTTCTCTGAACTCAGTATTGTGAGTGTTAGATCCGTGATTCTGAGAGTATGATGTTTATCAATAACCACACGGATGCTGTAACTTAACAATCAACAGGTATTTACTGGAGTAGGGTAGTCTCAAGACTGGGGTACAGAGGCATGCTCAAGGCTTATATACAGGTGTGGTCACTGCCGGTACTAAAGTATACAGGAGCTGTAAAAGTAGTTCTCTCTTAAAGGTACAGACACTACAATTCCTCCCCTTTTAGATTAGTAGTACCCATAATATTCAAATAACAATTAACACTTTAACATGTACATTAAACAACAATAGTCCATTTATAGATTCAGTCTTTGGGGCGGCTTCCTGATCCTTTCGGGATAGCGCCTTTCCTGAGGTTCTTGTTCTTGGTGCAGAGGCGATTCTGGCCCCTTTTCATCGGTTAGTTCATCGGGTTCCACTGCTACTGGTTCAGAGGTAGATGCTACCGGTATGTCGGGTTCATCCCCAGGTACGCAAGACATGGGGTTGACTCGTTCCTGTGACGCTAAGATCTGATCAACGTGGCGTCTCACAATGTTCTCCCTGACATCCACTGTGTACATTAAGGGCCCCTGCCATGTGCATATCGTTCCGGGTTGCCATTTCTCTGTTTGGTAGTCACGGGCCAAGACTGGTTGTCCTACATTGAAGCTCCTTGTCGGCTTCTCATTGATGTGCTGGAATTGTTTATCCTCCACATTTCTTCGCACATTTGGTCTAAGCAAGTCCAGACAAGATCGCAACCTTCGGTAAAAGAACATCATGGCCAGGGTCTGGTTGGTAACTGCATGTGTCGCGTTTCGGTAGGCTAATAAGAAATTGTCCACCTTATGCTGTAGTGGAATTTCATCGTCGCACAAGGCCTTTATCGCCTTCTTAAAGGTTTGTACGAACCTCTCAGCCAATCCATTTGTGGCTGGATGATACGGGGCGGATGTGTAATGCCTTTCCCCATTCCTTCTCATAAATTTTTGAAACTCTTCGGGCACAAGCTGTGGTCCATTATCAGAGCAAATCTGCTCTGGCAAGCCGTTTCTGGCAAATATGGTCCATAGGACTGCAATCGTTTTCTCTGTAGTGGTTGAGGACATTTTTATCACCTCAGGACACTTCGAATGAGCATCCACTGCTATTAAGAACATTGAGTCCATGAATGGACCAGCAAAATCAATATGCACCCGTTGCCATGGAGAGGAGGGGCACTCCCATGGGTGTAGAGGGGCATGTGGTTGTGCATTTTGGACCTTCTGGCATCCTGAGCAGCTCTTGGTTAGGCCTTTGATTTGTTGATCGATTCCCGGCCACCACACATAAGCCCTAGCAAGGCTTTTCATTTTCACTCCCCCCGGATGACCTTCATGTAGCTCATTGAGCACTCTCTCCCTTAACTTGGGTGGAATCACCACTCTGGACCCACACATCACTGTCCCCTGGCATACTGACAGCTGTTCTCTTCTGTATGAGAATGCTGGCAACACTGAGTCGCCATGTGTTGGCCATCCCCTCACCGTCAAATCATATACCCGAGACAGCGTCGGATCATTGCGGGTCTCCTTCTCTATATCCGCGTTCGTTACTGGCAATCGTTCAATTATTGATGAATAAAATATCTCAATAGGGTCCACTGCTGGTGCTTCCTCCACAGTAGGCAGTGGCAGGCACGATAGCCCATCAGCGTTTCCATGCTGTTTCGTGCCTTTATATTCTATTTCATATTGATTTGCCCCTAGAAACAGGGACCATCTTTTCAACCGTTGTGCAGTCATCACTGGAACGCCCTTCTTAGGATTAAAGATGGAGACAAGTGGTTGGTGGTAAGGCAGCAAGGTGAACTTCTGCCCATGCAGATAGTGGTTGAATTTTTTTACTCCCCATACTAGGCTGAGGGCCTCCCTGTCAATCTGGGCATAGTTGCGCTCGGCTGAGGTTAGTGACCGAGACGCAAAGGCTACTGGCCTCTCCAACCTGTCTGGGAATTTGTGCGACAGCACCGCTCCAATGCCATACGGTGATGCATCACATGCCAAACGAATTGGTAGTGCTGGGTTGAAATGGGCCAACACCTCTTTTGATGTGATGAATTTTTACACTTCTAGAAAGCTCGTCTACATTCGTCATTCCACTTCCATGGTACCCCTGTTTGCAGTAGGGTGTTCAGTGGGTGTAATACCGTGGACAAATTTGGTAAGAACTTATGGTAGTAGTTTACCAGCCGGAGGAACGACCTCAGTTGTGACACATTTTCCGGTGCTGGAGCCTTGACTACTGCCTCAATCTTTTCAGGGGACTTATGTAACCCCTCTTCATTGATGACGTGGCCACAATACGAGATCTGCTTCTGGAAAAACTCACACTTGTGGCGATTAGCTCGTAGCCCATATTCCTTTAATCTGGTGAGCACCTTCTCCAAGTTGGCGAGCTGATCACTGTCATTTTTGCCCGTGACCAGGATGTCGTCCAAATAACACTGGGTCCCTGGAATCCCTTGCAGGACTTGATCCATCGCCCTTTGCCAAATAGCCAGAGCCGATGCTACCCCAAACGCCAGCCGGTTGTATTGATAAAGACCTTTATGAGTGTTAATCGTAAGGTATTGTTTCGAGGTTTCTTCTACCTCCATTTGCAAGTACGCCTGGTCTAGACCAATTTTGGTGAAGCGTTTACCTCCAGATAGCGAGGCGAAAATATCCTCAATTCGTGGAAGCGGATATTGTACCGTGTGTACGACTGGGTTTGCTGTCACCTTAAAATCCCCACAGATGCAGACCTTCCTTTGTTCCCCAGGCGTATCACTCAATGACCTCTTCATTACAGGAATGATGGGTGTAGCCCACTCGCTCCAGCCTACATTGGACAGTACTCCTGAACGTTCCAACCCTTCCAGCTCTGCTTCGACAGCTGGTCTGATCGCATAAGGCACTGGTCTGGCCTTAAGAAACTTTGGGCTTGCATTTTCCTCTATTTTAATCATTGCTGTTATGCCTTTTAGTGTTCCGAGTCCCTCCTGGAACACTTCTTTTGCGTCAGTTAGCATTTTTGACAGTCGTCCAGGTGTGACGTCGTCATCCTTTTTGGCCTCAACCTTCAGTGCCTGAATGGAATGCCAATCTAATTGTATCTTCTGGACCCATTCACGTCCTAGCAGTGGTGGTCCTCCATCTGGCAATACATATATATCCATTTTAGGTATTTCCTGGCCTTTATATATCACTTTCACCCTTATTTTTCCTTTGGGGTAGACTTTTTGCCCCGTGTACATCTTCAAGACAATCTCTGTAGCTTTCAAGGGTATATGTGAAAATAGCCGCTTGTTGTCCCTTTGGTTTATGACTGTTAGGGCTGATCCTGCGTCCAATTCCATTTTCACTTGGACTCCGTCTATCTTGAGTGTAACCCAGATAGTCTGGTGATCCTCCATTTTGGTTACTTTATGTAGTTTCAGACAACCCAGCTCCTTGCTTCCGGAGTCTGTGTCACTTTTCTGTTCATCTGAACTACTGTCCATCACCTGGTGTACCTTTTTGTACTTCCCCTGTGGAGATTTCTTACTGTTGGTTTTCTTCCCAGACCTGCAGACTCTTGCTATGTGTCCAGCTTTTCCACACTGTCTGCACACTTGGTCCTTGAACCAACAATCCTTCTGGTCATGTGTTGTTCTGCCGCATCGATAGCACTTCCCTGTTCCATAGGACATTTCATTGGTGCCATATTCTTGCGGTCTCCGTTGTATCTCTGCAGCGCCCCTTGCGGCTGCTTCGTGTGATATTGCCATACTGAAAGCCTTGTCCAGCGTAAGATCCTTTTCTGATAGAAGCCGTTTCTGGGTTCCTTCACTTTGCAGCCCACACACAAACTTGTCCCTTAACGTATCTGCTAGTCCCGCTCCAAACTGGCAGTGTTTCGATAGCTTGCGCAGTTCCGTTAGGTACTCAGCATTGCTTTCGTCTTTGTGTTGGTTCCTTTTATGGAACTTAAATCATTCTGCTATCAGCAGCGGTGTGGGGTTTAAGTGGTCCTGTAGGATTTCTACTATGCTTTCGAAATTCTTGTTCACAGGCTTCTCTGGGGTTATTAGGTTTTGCAGTAACCCATAAGTTTTTGCACCCATGGAATTTAACAAAACCAGTGCTTTCCTAGCATCTGGCACTTCATTCGCCCTGTAGTACACCTCAATACGTTCCACATATGTCGCCCAATCTTCAACTTCATTGTCGAACGTAGAGATACTGCCACTCTTCGGCATCCCTGGGTGTGATTTAACTGTCAAAAAGGGCATCTCCCGCGCTTCCCCTTCTTCTCCGCTGGCACAAAATGGCATCTCCCGCACTTTCCTTCCTTCCCGCGCTCGCCCTTCTTCTCCGCTGCGGCTTCTAAAAATGGCGTCTCCTGCGCTCTCCCTTCTTCTCCGCGCAGACACTGTTCAGCCCTTGAGCCCTGGCTGTGCACTGCGCGTTCTTTTTTTTTGTGCGCCTTTCCCGTTTCCGCCGCTCGGTCCTGAACCCAGCTGTTGCTTTACCCTCTCTCTCTCCATTTTGTTTTTCCTTGACGCCACTCGGTTTTCAACCCCCGGCTGTGCCCTGTGTGCTTCACCCTCTGTCTTACCCCGTTGATGCTGCTCAGCCTTCTCTCCGCCGTCGGTCGGCTCCAGCCGCCACTGTCCGGGAAGGGTCTGTGCTGTACCTGTCGTCAGCCTATTGCTGATCGTCGTGGCTGGGGAACCAAGCCCGGCTCTCCACAGCCTCCCCTGCGATGTTCACTCTCTGCTGGACGACTGGGCAGTTGCTCGTGGTCGACGCCTGTGTTTCTGGCATCGACTTTCTTCCACCGCCCTCCCGGAGCGAATCCTCGAAGAGAAATGCAGAGTTGCAGGTGGATTCGAATTGACACTCGTCGCCACTGTTAGATCCGTGATTCTGAGAGTATGATGTTTTTCAATAACCACATGGATGCTGTAACTTAACAATCAACAGGTATTTACTGGAGTAGGGTAGTCTCAAGACTGGGGTACAGAGGCATGCTCAAGGCTTATATACAGGTGTGGTCACTGCCGGTACTACAGTATACAGGAGCTGTAAAAGTAGTTCTCTCTTAAAGGTACATACACTACAGTGAGCACTGTGTATACTCTGAACTCAGTAGTGCGATCGCTGTGTGTTCTCTGAAATCTGTAGTGTGAGTGCTGTGTTTTCTGAACTCAATTGTGTGAGTACTGTGCGTTCTCTGAACTCAGTATTGTGAGCGCAGTGTATACACTGAACTCAGTAGTGTGAGCACTGTGTGTTCTCTGAACTCTGTAGTGTGAGTGCTGTGTGTTCTCTGAACTCAGTAGTGTGAGCTCTGTGTGTTCACTGAACTCAGTAGTGTGAGCGCTATGCGTTCTCTGAACAAAGTAGTGTCAACGCTGCGTGTTCCCTGAACTCGGTAGTGTGAGCGCTGTTTGTTCAATGAACTTAGTAGTGTGAGCACTGTGTGTTCTCTTAACTCAGTAGTTTTAAAGCAGTGTGTTCACTGAACTCAGTAGTGTGATCGCTGTCTGTTCTCTGAACTCAATAGTGTGAGAGCTGTGTTCTCTGACCTCAGTAGTGTGATTGCTGTGTGTACTCTGAACTCAGTAGTGTGAATGCTGTGTGTTCCCTGATCTCAGTAGTGTGAGCACTGTGTGTTGTCTGAACTCAGTAGTGTGAGTGCTGTGTGTTCTCTGAACTCAGTAGTGTGAGCGCTGTGTATTCTCTGAACTCAGAAGAGTGAGCACTGTGTGTTCTCTGAACTCAGTAGTGAGAGCACTGTGCATTCCCTGAACTCAGTAGTGTGAGTGCTGTGTGTTCTCTGAACTCACTAGTGTGAGTGCTGTGTGTTCTCTGAACTCAGTAGTGAGCGCACTGTGTTTTCTCTGAACTCAGTAGTGTGAGCGCTGTGTGTTCTCTGAACTTCGTAGTGTGAGTGCTGTGTGTTCTCTGAACTCAGTAGTGAGAGCACTGTGTTTTCTCTGAACTCAGTATTGTGAGCGCTGTGTGTTCTCTGAACTCAGTAGCGTGAGTGCTGTGTGTTCTCTGAACTCAGTAGTCAGAGCACTGTGTTTTCTCTGAACTCAGTAGTGTGAGCGCTGTGTGTTCTCTGAACTCAGTAGTGTGTGTACGGTGAGTTCTCTGAACTCAGTAGTGAGTGCATTGTGCGTTCTTTGAACTCAGTAGTGTGATCGCTGTATGTTCTCTGAACTCAGTAGTGTGAGTTCTGTGCTTTGCCTGAACTCAGTAGTGTGAGCGCTGTGCTTTCCCTGAACTCAGTAGTGTGAGTGCTGTCTGTACACTGAACTCGGTAGTGTGAGCACTGTATGTTCTCTGAAATCAGTAGTGTGTTCGCTGTGTGTTCTCTGAACTCAGTAGTTTGAGAAATGTGTGATCTCTGAACTCAGTAGTGTGAGCCCGTTGTTTTCTCAGAATTCAGTAGTGTGAGAGCGGTGTGTTCTCTGAACTCTGTCGTGTGAGTGCTGTGTGTTCACTGAACTCAGTAGTGTGAGCGCTGTGTGTTCTCTGAACTCAGTAGTGTGAGCGCCGTGTGTTCTCTGATCTTAGAAGTTTGAGCGCTGTGTGTTGTCTGAACCCAGTAGTTGTAGGAATTAATAATAACTGGGTTGGGGTTATGGATATTGTCTCTGCCCAGTCAGAAGCCTCTGAGCTGCTCCAGGGACCCCTGTGCGGTTTCGAAGCGCTCCCCTATTCCTGTTTCTGGCCGCTGTACTTATTCGGTAGCGATGTAGACAGAAAAACGTGACTCATGGTTCGGGTGCAAAACAGATCAGTATTTATTGAAACAAAATAAAGAAACAACTTAAAAATAATCGATACAACACACCTATGCCATGTACAGCACTTTTGCTTAACACATTTCACTTATCGTTTACTGCAGCACTCTTTTGCTTAGTGGCTTTACATAAATACAGTACCTTTAACTAGAGCAACATACCTTTAATACAGTACACTTTGCTCACTACAGCACCTCTGCTTAGTGGCTTTTACTTAAATACAGCCCTTTAATACAGCTGCTTAGTGTCCACTGAAGCACCATTCTGCTTAGCGCAACACTGTTACTCAAATACAGCACTTTACTTCTTACAAATCACTTAATGTTCACTACAGCACTTCCCTGCTTAGTGCAACACTTTTATTTAAATACAGCACTTTACTTCTTACTAATCACTTAATGTTCACTGCAGCACTTCCCTGCTTAATGCAACAATTTTATTTAATACAGCACTTTTAATACAGAACTCAGTGTTCACTACAGCACTTCTCTGCTAGTGCAACACTGTTACATAAATAGGGGAGGAGAGAAAGGACACAACGAGGGAAAATTGACTAAAATTACAGTTCTAACAAAATTCCCACCCCTATACCTATTCTAAGTTGCCTTGTAATGGGCCAGAAAATTATATGCTCACCAATGAATGCCTGCCCCGTGCCCTTGCAGTTTTAGATTCTTCACCAACCTGAAGATGGAGACACCTCAGAGTTTAAAAATAACTGCTGATGTTCCACTCCCTTGGGCGGGCTCCTGAGTTGTAGAGGGCATGGAGGCGAGGCTGCAAAAAGAGAGAGATGGCTTCTTGACAAGCTATCTTATCCCCCATTTGGGGCCAAAGCCTTCCTGCCCAGATCCAGGTGCATCTGGGCTGAACAAAAGGGATCCAAACTGTCCCCATTGTCTGTGATGTGTTTGGATGAATTACCCATTTATCGTGATGGGTTTGTGAATGTATTCCCATTCATCATACTGAGTTTGAATGGAGCTGTCTTGGTTTGAAAAAAAAGCATGTCTTTCTACAATTGCTGAGTAAACAGCTTTGGACGCTAGTGTAAACAAAAGTCATTGTCCTGTGGTCAAACTGAAACTGCAGTCTCAAGTGGTTAATCCTTTGTGTAAACATAGTAGCAGTTTCTGTCGATTGTCTCTGCAGGGAGGGGAACTCCCTGAACTGCCTTTGGTTGGCAGTTTAGTCAGCCATTTTTGATCTTCCCTTTTCATATGACCACAGTCTGTGTCCTGACATGATGTTGGGCAGCCATCTTTGATTACCCCTTTTTCACAGACACACACAAGCTGCCTTTTCAATGTCTTTTGTCTTCTGCCATGAGGTCTGACGGCCATTTTTATCCCTGGATTTTAAACGTATATTACCCAGGTATTCTTTAATCAAAATTCAATCTTCGGAACTGTAGGAAATCTCGAAATTATTGCGAAATCCTTACAGTCCCCCATCGGATACTAAAACTTGCTTGTAGTATCCTGTCCAAAAGTGAGCAATAATTTTGGACACCCCACAAACAACCTTCCCTTAATACTTATCTAAATCTGTCTATGATCCCCTGATACCTCCATCTCCCCTGCCCAGAGAGAATCGCAGTACGGTAGGCATCTATCGACAGAAAACAAGATTAATTAAATAATCAATACATGGAGGGTCCAATGCCCCTGCACCACTTATATTCACAATAAGTCAAGCATGGAGGGGGTCTGACACCCCATGCACCACTTGTAACATAATTTTAACATAATGCAACACCTTTAATGGGATTGTCACCCAGCCAACATATCTGCTAAAAATACACATGGAAGACAATGAGCTTCCCTTTTTTTTATTACAAGGCAATTGCCTGGCACTTTATTGAATGGCACTATTCTTCAGCCATAAATGTATTTTAAATTTTCACAATGCAATCATAACAATTCATAGTCATATGCAATTTGTTCCCTTAACTCCAAGCAAGCAGTAAAATAATTAACAAGTTTTGTAAATTCTCTTAAATTGAATTTCCAGTCTTAATCTTAAATTGAATTTCCATTAACATTTTAAATGTTGTGGGCATCCGCCTCCTGCAGACCCCATCCTTCGCGGGCTGGGAGTGCTCCTTCCTTGAGCACTCATCGACACGCTGGTCCTCTGTGCCTTCCGGAACTCTGATAAAGACTAAAAAAAAAATCTCGCCAGGTCCCCTGGCTCTGGGGGTGGGGTTGTAATCAGGTCCTGCGATCTCGATTCACAATACAATTCTGGAATGGTACCATATTTAAAACTCATACACTAATAATATCACTACTGAATTACAATTGAAAAAATTAAAATTAACACATCCTACCTTAATCCTCATACACACTACTTGAACAAAGCTACCTAAAAGCGCCGCTCATCTCCGGGCGGCCAGCCTAATCCTTGGTTGAGCTGCCACAGGCAGCTCCCTGCGGCATGGCTGGACTGATTCCAGCTTCAGGTCCATCGCAGCTTATGGCTGCTGGTTGGGGACCTCTGCCCTTTGGCCTCTACCTGACTCGGGAGACCGCCCTACTCCACTGGAAAGTGGGTGACCATACTTTCTTGAGCTGGGGTACCCAAAGAGATCTCCTAGGGAGTGTCACTGGTGGGGCTACCCCGGCAACCAGACCCTTGGCTCGCGTCACACTCCCTGCTGGCTGGGGACCTCCTCCTTCGGGTCCCTCCCTTCCCAAACCTGGGCTGGGGACAGGCAATCCCTTGCCACCGGCTGCCGGTGGCTGAGAGCCTTCCCCTTCAGTCCAGAACCTAGTTCAGGCTCCTCCCCGGAGTCCCACAAGAGAGGGGGAATCGCTCGGGCCAAGTGCTGGGGGACTTCTCCTCTCATACACCCGACTGCGCCTGCGTGTGCAGTCTGTGTGTGCATACTCACTGTAGGCTTGGGATTTCTAACCTCAGGTACAATCCCAGCTGCCTGTTCCCCTGCCCCTTGTTTAAACAAACCACATTTTTTGATATAACTGGCTGCCTGCCAGTAATCCTGTTCAGAATCCATTTCTCTTACCAGGGTGGCCTTAAAGGTGGAGTCTGGGGCTAGGACTTGCTTTTGGTCTGGGTCCAAAACTATCCATTGTGTGCCTCCCTTGTCCTGGATTACTGCTGCCGGACCTGCTTTACAGGGGTCGCAGAACTCTCCTTCCCTTGTTCCCCTTCTTGAATAACTTACTCTGGTCATGAATGGCTCCTCCCCAGCACAAGCCACAGCACCTGCCTGTGCAGCCTTTGAGCTTGTACCTGCTGTGGGCTGCAGATTTCTGTCGTCAGGTTCACTCCCAGCTGCCTGTTTCCTTGCCTCCAGCTTAACCAACTTGCACTGATTCACATGGAACCATTTTGTGCGCCGGGGCAATTTTATCGCATAGACCATGGGGCTGGCTCTATCGACTATACTATAGGGTCCCATGTACAGTGGCTCTAAACTCCCCACCCGGGCGTAGTTCCTAACCATGACCTGGTCCCCTATCTCCCACTGATGGCTCTTGTTGGGCTTGAGCAGCAACCGATTATTCCGATGCTGCTTCCCCATACTACCTGCTGCCTGCCCATAAATTTGTTTTAGGCGCTCAAGGAGTTCTTGGGCGAACTTATCCCGATCTATTTCTCGAAGCTGCCCTTCCATAAGGACTGGGGCTAGGACATGGGTGGGGGTCCTCATAACCCTACCGGTGCGGGGAATACTCTGTACTCTTGGACTGGCTGGCCCGGTTCCCCATGAGGACTAGAGGGAGGGCTTCTGCCCATTTTTGGGGTGACCCCACTGTCTCTTTCCTCAGCCTTTCCTTAATGGTGCGGTTCATGCGCTCCACAATCCCTGAGGACTGGGGATTGTGAGCTACATGCCACTTCCCCTGAATACCAAGCAGCATGAGGGTGTCCTGTATAAGGGGTTTTTCTCTCTGAGATCGCAGAGGTTTCTCTCACCAGAGGCCTCTCTCTCTCTTTTGCACAGTAAAACCTTGAGTGGTTTGACCCACTCACCCCTTAGGTTCTAGATACTGGACTTAGTTGCAGGAACTACAATGCAGAGAAGACTCTTATAGACCAAGTTTGATGAAACAAAATGAAATTTTATTGCATGTGGAAAAACAAATCAAATGCAAGCAAATAAGAGGGTACATGGGAGGGAAAAACAAATCATAACAATACAGTACTAGCTAAAATAGATACAGGCACATTATACCTTACATCAGTCATTATGAAATGGGGAAACACATGGAACATCGAGGGACAACAACTCATGTTAATTATACCCAAAATGACCACCCACTTTACCCTCTCTGGATCCGATTATGAAGGGCCAGAAACATGCTCACCAATCCAGTTGGAAAAGTATAGAGTTTTGAAACAGGTCTGCGTTTTGATCCCCTCAGGCGTCCTGTTTCCTCGTGGTCAGTGGAGCCGCAGCGGGCTGCGCCACACCTCACTCTCTCTCTCTCTCTCTCTCTCTCTCTCTCTCTCGAGGTGAAGGTCATGGACAGGCTGGACACTGACGGGCCTGGATGTCGGCGGAGATCATCTGCTTGACCACGGTTGGAAGCCCCTAGCCAGCTTTCATATAGGTTTCTTCGGTAGATTTTCTACCCTCCCGTTTCGTCAACGGCCCGGGGTTGGTCGATGATCTCCCGATGTTTTACCCTGGGGCGCGACGTTGACTCGAACCGTCTTCTTCTCTGAACTCCAGCTGCTATCGAAGGTAATGGCTATTACCGAAGGTCCTATGAAGATGATGAAGAAAAAAGGAACCTCTCTCTTCCCAATATCTAAGATGAATCTTTTTTTTTTCGCTACCCCGGGTGTCTCCAATTATACTTCTCAGAAGAAGCCTCCATCTCCCGCCAAATCAAGGTTAGTCTTTGTTTAACTTTTGGTGGGCTTATAGCACAGCGGGATAGTTATTATATTTAAACTGCTTTCGGGATGGCCGGTGATGGCCATCCCTGGTCTGGAATGACCTGGTAATGTTTTAATGTCTTCTTGATGTCTTTAACGGGTCCCTGATGCGTTCTTTATGAATATGGAACTGTTCCCCTTTGTCTGGGTAAACATTTAGATGGCCTTTATCTACAGGCCGATCTGACTGGATCTGCATCCAATCTATATGTATGTGTAGGTGTCTGGTTTTGTTCTTTCAGAAACGGCTTCCAGAACTTACTTTGGATTGAATCCACAAAGGCTGTCTGGGGACTGCAGGAACCATTTTAAAGTGTCCCAATAAGCTAGTCACGGGGTCTGGTGGCCATTTTATGTGCCCCTTTTCTGGGCTTCTTTTAAAACAGTCTTTTAAAACTGAAGGCCTCTTCTGCCAGAGGACCCTTATAGTACAATATTAATTTTGCGAATTCTACACCTGCATGACCTGGCCGGTGAAGTGGCTTCCCTAGTCGGACTCCACAAGCCGGGGGAGTCCACACCGTGAGAACACCTCCTGTACCAAGATCTTTGCAGTCCCCAGTGCTGTGGCTGTTTACAGGGGAAGGCTTCCATCCATTTCGAAAACAAGTCAACCAGGATGAGACAGTATTTGTGGCCTCCCTGGGCGGTGGGCAGGGGCCCAATGTAGTCGATCTGGATTGACTGCCGTGGTCCCTCTACCCTCCTAATGTGACCCTTGGGCACCTTCCTTCTGTGGGGATCGGGGTTATTTGCAGCACACACGAGACAGCTAGCACAGAACTCGCAGGCGTCCTCCCGGAGTCCTGGCCACCATCCTGCCTGTTCCACCCGTTGCCAGGTGGTCTCAGGCCCGGGGTGTCCCACTCCCGGCCCCTCATGGGTGAGCTGAAGGAACTCCCTCCGGTGTTGCTGGGGTACTACCCACTGTTCCTCTATGAACAGCATGCTTTCCCTTTTGGAGAGGGGGGCTGCGCTGTAAAGGACTTCTAACTTCCTGCCCTCCATTACTGCACTCATGACAATTTTCAGGACTGGGTCCTGGGCTTGGATCGTCTTAAGGTCTGGGGCTAACACTACCCCTAAGCTCCCTTGGGTCCCATCCCTGCCTCTAACTGCCGCCACGGGTCCGGACTCATACGGGTCCCAGAAAGTGCCTGTGTGTGCACCCTCCTTGGCCAGCATGTCGGCTTGCTGGTTACCCTGGCTGCGGGGTTCTGTGGAGGAATGGGCCTTCACTTTGTGGATGAAGACCTCGCCTTCCTCCCCCACAGCTTCCAGTATTTTCTCCAGCAGGGGCTTTACAGTTAAGGGCTTCCCGTCGGCAGAGGTATATCCATGATGGGACCAGATGGCCAGGTATTCCGTACATGAGTTGCAAGTGAACATGCTGTCAGAGCAAATCATGTACGGGGTAGGGAAGATTTCGGGGTGGGTAACCACGCACATCACCGTGGACAGTTCAGCCTGTTGGGCGCTCATGGTGTTGGGGAGCTTGATTGCCAAGGCAATGTTTGCTGTTGGGTCATAGACTCCACAACCCGTGAGTCGTTCACAAGCAGATACCATGCTGGAACCATCTACATAGATCTCACGGCCTGAGGGATGTATCCCGGCCCATAAACCAATGTTCACCTCCCATACCCCTTCTATGGAACACCGATGGGCTGTTCCAGGATATACCATATTGGCCGCGAGCTTTGGCTTGCAAAGGCCCCTCATCTTCAGATCAATCTGCGAGAGCAGGAGGGTCCAGTGCACAGTACGGGCACTGCTCACCATCCAATCTTTAATCCTCCCATCCAGAAGCATCTGAGTGGGTGTGTGGTGTGTGAGCAGGGTGATAGGAGAGGTGACTGTGAAAATCAAAGATCTTTTCCCAGCCCAATGTGTGGCCAAAATGTGCCGTTCACAGTTGGAGTAGCTACTCTCCACATCCGTGAGGACTCTGGAGGAGTAGACCACGGGCCTTAGCCTGCCATGCCGCTCCTGGAGCAGCACAGCACTGAGACTACCCCCGCTGGCTGCTACCTCCAAGAACAACTTTTTCCCCCCATCTATGGCCCCTAGAGCTGGTGCAGTCTGCAAGTCTCACTTGAGTTTAACAAACGCAGCCTGCCAACACTCATTCCATAGCCACTCCACTCCCTTATGTAGGAGTCGGAGCACAGGGGCTGCTCTGGCTGCATAGTCCTCAATGAAGTCTCTGCAGTACCCCGTTAGCCCTAGAAAAGACCTCACACCCCTGAGTGCTGTGTGTTCCCTGAACTCAATAGTGTGAGTACTGTGCGTTCTCTGAACTCAGTGTTGTGAGCGCAGTGTATACCCTGAATTCAGTAGTGTGAGCGCTGTGTGTTCTCTGAACTCGGTAGTGTGAGTGCTGTGTGTTCTCTGAACTCAGTAGTGTGAGCACTGTGGGTTCTCTGAACTCAGTAGTTTGAAAGCTGTGTGTTCATTGAACTCAGTAGTGTGATCGCTGTCTGTTCTCTGAACACAATAGTGTGAGTGCTGTGTGTTCTCTGATCTCAGTCGTGTGATTGCTGTGTGTACTCTGAACTCAGTACTGTGAAAGCCGTGTGTTCCCTGATCTCAGTAGTGTGAGCGCCGTGTCTTGTCTGAACTCAGTAGTGTGAGTGCTGTGTGTTCTCTGAACTCAGTAGTGTGAGCGCTGTGTGTTCTCTGAAATCAGTAGTGTGAGCACTGTGTATTCTCTGAACTCAGAAGGCTGAGCACTGTGTGTTCTCTGAACTCAGTAGTATGAGCACTGTGTGTTCTCTGAACTCACTAGTATGAGCGCTGTATGTTATATGAACTCAGTAGTGAGAGCACAGTGTGTTCTCTGTACTCAGTAGTGTGAGCGCTGTGTGTTCTCTGAACTCAGTAGTGTGGGCGTGGTGAGTACTCTGAATTAAGTAGTGAGAGCACAGAGTGTTCTCTGTACTCAGTAGTGTGATCGCTGTATGTTCTCTGAACTGATTGGTGTGAGTTCAGTGCTTTCCCTGAACTCAGTAGTGTGAGCGCTGTGCTTTCCCTGAACTCAGTAGTGTGAGTGCTGTCTGTACTCTGAACTCGGTTGTGTGAGCACTGTGTGTTCTCTGAACTCAGTAGTGTGAGCGCGGTGTGTTCTCTGAACTCAGTAGTTTCAGAAATGTATCATCGCTGAACCCAGTAGTGTGAGCACGTTGTTTTCTCAGAACTCAGTAGTGTGAGAGCAGTGTGTTCTCTGAACAAAGTAGTGTGAGTGCTGTTTGTTCACTGAACTCAGTAGTGTGAGCGCTGTGTGTTCACTGAACTCAGCAGTGTGAGCGCTGTGTGTTCTCTGAACTCAGTAGTGTGAGTGCTGTGTGTTCTCTGAACTCAGTAGTGTGAGTGCTGTGTGTTCTCTGAACTCAGTAGTGTGAGCGCTGAGCGTTCTCTGAACTCAGTTGTGTGAGTGCTGTGTGGTCTCTGAACTCAGTAGTGTGAGTTCTGTGTGTTTTCTGAACTCAGTAGTGTGGTCGCGGTGTGTTCTCTGAACTCAGTAGTGTGAGCGCTTTGCGTTCTCTGAATGCAGTGGTGCCAGCAGTGTGTGTTCTCTGATCTTAGTAGTATGAGCGCTGTGTGTTCTCTGAACTCAGTAGTGTGAGCGCTGTGTTTTCTCTGAACTCATTAGTGTGAGCGCAGTGTGTTCACGGTAGTGTAAGCACGGTGTGTTCTTTGAACTCTGTAGTGTGAGCGTGTTGTGTTCTCTGAACTCAGTAGTGTGAGCACGGTGTGTTCTCTGAACTCAGTAGTGTGAGCTCTGTGTGTTAACTGAACACAATAGTGTGAGCGCTGTGTATTCTCAGAACTCAGGAGTGTGATCACTGTGTCTCCTCTGAACTCAGTAGTGTGAGCGCTGTGTGCGTTCTCTGAACTCAGTAGTGTGAGCGTTGTGTGTTCTCTGAACTCAGCAGAGTGAGTGCTGTGTGTTCTCTGAACTCAGTAGTGTGAGCACTGTGTGTTCTCTGAACTCAGTAGTGTGAGCGCTGTGTGTTCTCTGAACTCAGTAGTGTGAGCACAGTGCATTCTATGAACTCAGTTGAGTGAACGCGGTGTGTTCGCTGAACTCAGTAGTGCGAGCACAATGTGTTCTCTGAACTCAGTAGTGTGAGTGCATTGCATTCTTTGAAAACAGTAGCGTGAGTGCTGTGTGTTCTCTGAAATCAGTAGTGTCAGCACTGTGTGTTTTCTGATCTCAGTAGTGTGAGCGCTGTGTGTTCTCTGAACTCAGTAGTGTGACTGCTGTGTGTTCTCTGATCTTAGTAGTGTGAGCGCTGTGTGTTCTCTGATCTTGGTAGTTTGGTCGCTGTGTGTTCTCTGAACTCAGTAGTGTGATCGCTCTGTCTTCCCTGAACTCAGTAATGTCAGCGCCATGTGTACTCTGAGCTCAGTAGTGTGAGTGCGGTTTGATCTCTGAACTCAGTAGTGTGAGTTCTGTGTGTTCTCTGTGCTCAGTAGTTTGAGCACTGTGTGTTCATTGTACTCAGTAGTGTGATCGCTCTGTGTTCTACGAACTCAATAGAGTGAGTGCTGTGTGTTCTCTGATCTCAATAGTTTGATCTATGTGTGTTCTCTGAACTCAGTAGTGTGAGCGCTGCATGTTCTCTGAACTCGATAGTGTGAGTGCTGTGCATTCTCTGAACTCAGTGGTGTGAGCACTGTGTGTTCTTTGAACACAGTAGTGTGAGCGCTGCATGGTCTCTGAACTCGATAGTGTGAGCGCTGTGTGCTCTCTGATCTCAGTAGTGTGAGCGATGTGTGTTCTTTCAACACAGTAGTGTGAGTGCTGCATGTTCTCTGAACTCGATAGTGTGAGGGCTGTGTGTTCTCTGAACTCAGTGGTATGAGCGCTGTGTGTTCTTTGAACACAGTAGTGTGAACGCTGCATGTTCTCTGAACTCGATAGTGTGAGCGCTGTGTGTTCTCTGATCTCAGTAGTGTGAGCGCTGTGTGTTCTCTGAACCCAGTAGTGTGAGTGCTTTGCGTTCTCTGAACTCAGTAGTGTGAGTGCTGTGTGTTCTCTGAAAACAGTAGTGTGAGTGCTGTGTGTTCTCTTAACTCAATAGTGTGAGCATTGTGTGTTCTCTGAACTCAGTAGTGTGAGCGCTGCGTGTTCACTGAAATCGATATTGTGAGCGACGTGCTTTCTCTGAACGCAGTAGTGTGAGCGTGGCCTGTTCTCTGAACTCGATTGTGTCAGCACTGTTCGATCTCTGTACTCAGTAGTGTGAGTGCTGTGTGTTCTCTGAATTCAGTAGTGTGAGCACAGTGCATTCTCTGAACTCAGTAGTGTGAGCGTTGTGCTCACTGAAGTCAGTAGTGTGAGCTTTGTATGTTCACTTAACTCAGTAGTGTGAGCGCTGTGTGTTCCCTGAACTCAGTATTGTGAACGCTGTGCGTTCACTGAACTCAGTAGTGTGAGCGCTGTGTGCGTTCTCTGAACTCAGTAGTGTGAGCGTTGTGTGTTCTCTGAACTCAGCAGTGTGAGTGCTGTGTGTTCTCTGAACTTAGTAGTGTGAGCACTGTGTGTTCTTTGAACTCTGTAGTGTGAGCGTGTTGTGTTCTCTGAACTCAGTAGTGTGAGCACGGAGTGTTCTCTGAACTCAGTAGTGTGAGCTCTGTGTGTTCTCTGAACACAATAGTGTGAGCGCTGTGTATTCTCGGAACTCAGGAGTGTGATCACTGTGTCTCCTCTGAACTCAGTAGTGTGAGCGCTGTGTGCGTTCTCTGAACTCAGTAGTGTGAGCGTTGTGTGTTCTCTGAACTCAGCAGTGTGAGTGTTGTGTGTTCTCTGAACTCAGTAGTGTGAGCACTGTGTGTTCTCTGAACTCAGTAGTGTGAGCGCTGTGTGTTCTCTGAACTCAGTAGTTTGAGCACAGTGCATTCTATGAACTCAGGTGTGTGAACGCGGTGTGTTCGCTGAACTCAGTACTGCGAGCGAAATGTGTTCTCTGAACTCAGTAGTGTGAGTGCATTGCGTTCTTTGAAAACAGTAGTGTGAGTGCTGTGTGTTCTCTGAACTCAGTAGATGGAGCAATTTGCGTTCTCTGAACACAATAGTGTGAGCACTGTGTTCTCTGAACTCAGTAGTGTGAGCGCTGTGTGTTCTCTGAACTCGATAGTGTGAGCGCTGAGTGTTCTCTGAACTCATTAGTGTGAGCGCTGAGTGTTCGCTGAACTCAGGAGTGTGAGCGCTTTGTGCGTTCTCTGAACTCAGTAGTGTGAGCGCTGTGACTTCTCTGAACTCAGTAGTGTGAGCGCTGAGTGTTCTCTGAACTCAGTAGTGTGGTCGCTGTGCATTCTCTGAACACAGTAGTGTGAGTGCTGTGTGTTCACTGAACTCAGTAGCGTGAGCGATTTGCATTCTCTGAACACAGTAGTGTGAGCACTGTGTGTTATCCGAACTCGGTAGTGTGAGCGCTGAGCATTCATTGACCTAAGTAGCGTTAACGCTGTGTGTTCTCTGAACTCAGTAGTGTGAGCGCTGTGGGTTCTCTGAACTCAGTAATGTGAGCGTGGTGTGTTCTCTGAACTCAGTAGTGTGAGTGCTGTGAGTTCTGTGAACTCAGTAGTGTAAGCGCTGTGTGTTCTCTGAACTCAGTAGTGTGAGCACGGTGTTTTCTCTGAACTCAGTTGTGTGAGCGCTGTGTTTCCTCTGAACTCAGTAGTGTGAGCGCTGTTTGTTCTCTGAGCTCAGTAGTGTGAGCGCTGTGTCTTCTCTGAACTCAGTAGTGTGAGCGTTGTGTGTTCTCTGAACTCAGCAGTGTGAGTGCTGTGTGTTCTCTGAATTTAGTAGTGTGAGCACTGTGTGTTCTCTGAACTCAGTAGTGTGAGAGCTGTGTGTTCTCTGAACTCAGTAGTGTGAGCGCTGTGTGTTCTCTGAACTCAGTAGTGTGAGCGCTGTGTTTCCTCTGAGCTCATTAGTGTGAGCGCAGTGTGTTCACTGTAGTGCACGCACCGTGTGTTCTTTGACCTCAGTAGTGTGAGCGTGTTGTGTTCTCTGAACTCAGTAGTGTGAGCACGGTGTGTTCTCTGAACTCAGTAGTGTGAGCTCTGTGTGTTCTCTGAACACAATAATGTGAGCGCTGTGTATTCTCAGAACTCAGGAGTGTGATCACTGTGTCTCCTCTGAACTCAGTAGTGTGAGCGCTGTGTGCGTTCTCTGAACTCAATAGTGTGAGCGTTGTGTGTTCTCTGAACTCAGCAGTGTGAGTGCTTTGCGTTCTCTGAACTCAGTAGTGTGAGTGCTGTGGGTTCTCTGAACTAGGTAGTGTGAGCACTGTGGGTTCTCTGAAAACAGTAGTGTGAGTGCTGTGTGTTCTCTTAACTCGATAGTGTGAGCACTGTGTGTTCTCTGAACTCAGTAGTGTGAGTGCTGTGTGTTCACTGAAATCGATAGTGTGAGCGACGTGCTTTCTCTGAACGCAGTAGTGTGAGCGTGGCCTGTTCTCTGAACTCGATTGTGTCAGCGCTGTTCGATCTCTGTACTCAGTAGTGTGAGTGCTGTGTGTTCTCTGAATTCAGTAGTGTGAGCACAGTGCATTCTCTGAACTCAGTAGTGTGAGCGTTGTGCTCTCTGAAGTCAGTAGTGTGAGCTCTGTATGTTCACTTAACTCAGTAGTGTGAGCGCTGTGTGTTCCCTGAACTCAGTATTGTGAACGCTGTGTGTTCACTGAACTCAGTAGTGTGAGCGCTGTGTGCGTTCTCCGAACTCAGTAGTGCGAGCGTTGTGTGTTCTCTGAACTCAGCAGTGTGAGTGCTGTGTGTTCTCTGAACTTAGTAGTGTGAGCACTGTGTGTTCTTTGAACTCTGTAGTGTGAGCGTGTTGTGTTCTCTGAACTCAGTAGTGTGAGCACGGAGTGTTCTCTGAACTCAGTAGTGTGAGCTCTGTGTGTTCTCTGAACACAATAGTGTGAGCGCTGTGTATTCTCGGAACTCAGGAGTGTGATCACTGTGTCTCCTCTGAACTCAGTAGTGTGAGCGCTGTGTGCGTTCTCTGAACTCAGTAGTGTGAGCGTTGTGTGTTCTCTGAACTCAGCAGTGTGAGTGTTGTGTGTTCTCTGAACTCAGTAGTGTGAGCACTGTGTGTTCTCTGAACTCAGTAGTGTGAGCGCTGTGTGTTCTCTGAACTCAGTAGTGTGAGCACAGTGCATTCTATGAACTCAGTTGTGTGAACGCGGTGTGTTCGCTGAACTCAGTACTGCAAGCGAAATGTGTTCTCTGAACTCAGTAGTGTGAGTGCATTGCGTTCTTTGAAAACAGTAGTGTGAGTGCTGTGTGTTCTCTGAACTCAGTAGATGGAGCGATTTGCGTTCTCTGAACACAGTAGTGTGAGCACTGTGTTCTCTGAACTCAGTAGTGTGAGCGCTGTGTGTTCTCTGAACTCGATAGTGTGAGCGCTGAGTGTTCTCTGAACTCATCAGTGTGAGCGCTGAGTGTTCGCTGAACTCAGGAGTGTGAGCGCTTTGTGCGTTCTCTGAACTCAGTAGTGTGAGCGCTGTGACTTCTCTGAACTCAGTAGTGTGAGCGCTGAGTGTTCTCTGAACTCAGTTGTGTGGTCGCTGTGCATTCTCTGAACACAGTAGTGTGAGTGCTGTGTGTTCACTGAACTCAGTAGCGTGAGCGATTTGCATTCTCTGAACACAGTAGTGTAAGCACTGTGTTTTATCCGAACTCGGTAGTGTGAGCGCTGAGCATTCACTGACCTAAGTAGCGTTAACGCTGTGTGTTCTCTGAACTCAGTAGTGTGAGCGCTGTGGGTTCTCTGAACTCAGTAATGTGAGCGTGGTGTGTTTTCTGAACTCAGTAGTGTGAGTGCTGTGAGTTCTGTGAACTCAGTAGTGTAAGCGCTGTGTGTTCTCTGAACTCAGTAGTGTGAGCACGGTGTTTTCTCTGAACTCAGTTGTGTGAGCGCTGTGTTTCCTCTGAACTCAGTAGTGTGAGCACTGTTTGTTCTCTGAACTCAGTAGTGTTGTCACTGTGCATTCTCTGAACTCAGTAGTGTGAGCGCTGTGTGTAATCTGAACATGGTCGTGAGAGCACTGTGTGTTCTCTGAACTCAGTAGTGAGAGCGCTGTGTGTTCCCTAAGCTCAGCAGTGTGAGCACTGTGTGTTCTCTGAACTCAGCATTGAGAGCGCTGTGCGTTCCCTGAACTCAGTAGTTTGACTGCTGTGGGTTCTCTGAAGTCAGTAGCGTGAGCACAGTGCATTCTATGAACTCATTAGTGTGAACACGGTGTGTTTGCTGAAATCGGTAGTGTGAGCACTGTGTGTTCTCTGTACTCAGTAGTGTATGCGCTGTGTGTTCTCTGAACTCAGTAGTGTGAGCGCGGTGTGTTGTCTGAACTCAGTAGTGTGAGTGCTGTGTGTTCTCTGTACTCAGTAGTGTATGCGCTGTGTGTTCTCTGAACTCAGTAGTGTGAGCGCGGTGTGTTCTCTGAACTCAGTAGTGAGAGCGCTGCATGTTCACTGAACTCAGTAGTGAGAGCGTTGTGTGTTCTCTGAACTCAGTATTGTGAGCGCTGTGTGTTCTCCGAACTCAATAGTGTGAGTGCTGTGTGCTCACTGAACTCAGTAGTGTGAGCGCTGTGTGTGCTCTGAACTCAGTAGTGTGAGTGCTGTGTGTGTTCTGAAATCAGTCGTGTGAGCGTTGTGTGTTCTCTGAACTCAGTAATGAGAGCGCAGTGTGTTCTCTGAACTCAATAGTGAGAGCGGTGTATGTTCTCTGATCTCAGAAGTTTGATCACCGTGGGCCAGAAATTCCAGGCCAGAAGCGTGAGTATGGTCGGCTTACTCAAGCTTCTGGCCGTTGGAAATGCCGGCGTTCAGCATGAACAGCGCATGCGGGGAACGCCGGCATTTCCAGACCTCGAGCGCGTGCGACTGCACAGGCAGCGCTTGCGCAGTGAACTTCGTGGATTTCATTCATGAAATCCATGAGGTTAAGTCCTTGGAAGTTACACTGAAAAAAAGCAAGTGTAAAGTGGTTCATTGGCTGCGGAGAAAGATATATTTTATCGTGGAGCTTTTGAAATGCAATATTTTTGTTTAGGAAAGGGAGGGAAGTTATTTTAAGAAATTTTAAGTAAGTTTTAAAGTTAAAATTTTTTTTTTTTTTTTAAATGGTTTTCAGAACGGTAGGTAGAAGGAGCAATTGTGGCTGTGTGAATGGAATGTGAGAATGAGTTATGTATGTATGTCCACATATATTCCTTTACGTATATGTATGTATGTTTTATATTCCTTTACTATGAATGTATGTTTTTAATTATGATTTTCCAATAAGTTACTTTCTCTGAAAGTCATAATTAAATAATACATTCATACACATAAGTAAAGGAATATATACATAATACGCAAAGGAATATATACAGACATACATACTTTCAGAAGCTCCACGATAAGAAATATCTTCCTCCGCAGCCTCTGTAGCAACTGTACCCATGCTTTTTTCATGTGTAAGTTGTAATGACTGGACCTCACTGAAAGCATTAATGAAAGCGGCGAATTATACTGCGCACGCGCTGCATGTGCAGTCGCACGCGTTCTGCCTCTGAACCCCTTCGTTCAGAGGACAGGAAATGCCGGTTTTCCCCACATGCACTGTGCATGCTGAAAACCGGCATTTCATCCGGCCAGATGCGTAAGTACCCCAACCGTACTAGCGCATTTGGAAGGGAATTATTGGGCCAACATTTTACATGTCAATAAAATAAAAAATTTAACACTTGCACGACTTGCCCCCTCGCATCTGCGACTGAGGGTCCAAGGAGGTCCATTGCGCAAGAGGTCATCATCGGACGTATCCTCACACTGTTCCCTTTGGGGAACTGTATGAAGTGGTGGAAGGATTTATGGCCGTGATTAACGCTCATTCCGTGACCGTAACCATCTTTGAACCAGCCATTAGGGTGGTTAGTCCTATGGCGGGAGGGTTTAACGGGCTCCCACAACCCATCTGAGGGGGTGGGGCCACCAACACCCACGGACGCAAGTATCCCACTGGATGTCCACCCAGAATTTAAAGTTGGAACTCCGACTCCACTTGCCGGGACTGTCTGGAGTGGGGTGCAAAACCCTACTCCTTCTGGCCCAGTGGCGGGGATGCTTACTGCTACGCAAAAGGCCCACTCCGCACAAAAGGTGACACCCATACGTTTCCTGCGCCTTTTCCCTCCCCGTGACTGGAGCCCTATGCTGCCATTTCACGTTGCTAATCGGATTGGGCCTTTGTCATAGCGGTAGGATCCCCGCCGCTGGGCCAGATCAGGGTAGGGTTTCGAAACCCGCTCCGGACAGTCCCGGCAAGTGGAGCCGGAGCTCCGGCTCTAAATTCTGGGTTGACATCCAGTGGGATATTTGCGTCCGTGGGTGTGGGTGGCCCCCCCTCCTTGTATAGCTTGTGGGAGCCCGTAAAACCCTCCCGCCATAGGACTAACCGCCCTAATGGCTGGTTCAAAGATGGTTACGGTCACGGAATGAGCGTTAATCACGGCCATAAATCCTTCCACCACTTCATACAGTTCCCCAAAGGGAACAGTGTGAAGACACGTATGACGACGACATTGCTAAATAAATAAATGGAATTTAAAAAATTCTTTTAGGGCTTTTAAAAGTATTTAAATTGCTTTAATTCTCTTTAAAACTACTTCAGATTACTCAAAATAATGTAAACATTTTAAAAAGTTTATAAAAGTTACCAAAATCTTCAAAAAACTTCCAAAAACCTATTTAAACTGCTGCTTTGCATGTAAAAAAGCAAAGCAGCTTGACAGAAACATTGGGGGCGTGTCCAGTGAAACTGAGACCTCAAGGGGCGTGTCTCACTTATACTGCACGCTCCTGGGTCCGCGCTGGCTGCACTCCTGGGCGGCGTGATGTCATACGCTGCCCGGGAATGTGCTTTCTATTTCTCCAAGGTCAGGCGTCCCAGAAGCTGATCGGCAGGACCGCGGGGTAAGTGCAAATACGGGGCTTGCACGCGCTGCAAGCCCCGTTCTGGAATTTCTGGCCCGATGTTTTTACAGTGTTTAACACAGGGTCCTCTGTCATCAACAGTTTGGATGACATAGAGTTGCAGACTCAGATAAACAGTTTAAAAACACAGTTAAGGAAGATATTGATGGATGAGAATAAGGTAGCAGGCTCGGAGTTACATGAGGACCAGGCCATGATGGTCCATTTAAAAGAAATTATGGCAGAGCTGGAAAGACACGCCAAGACTGTAAATGCCCTCATAAGAGAGGACAGAAATGCTTCTGACCAGGCTGCAGAGAATGAGGTGTGCGTGCTGTACGGGCATGGTTGCTGGGCGAGGGCCGCAGTAATCTGGAGGATTTAAAACAGGGTTTAGTCCCCTCCTGGATCAGCAACAAACACCTCGCAGCCCTCCATCCATTTGACAATGCATTAAGCCCGTGTCAACTCCGGCTAGCTTCTGAGGCCTACCCCGTCCCAGTAGACTGTGGACGGTCCAACCACACCATCATGGGTATAGTAGTAAGGATGCCGGTCATGGGTAGGACAGCCCGACCCGCAGCAGTATACAGGGTAGAGAACATTGGAGTCATTCAAGGGAGTGCACACATTCGTTTCACAGCGGTCCCACCTTATGTCATTAAGTGGGAGCACGCTATGACAGGTACTGATCTCTCGGGGTGCTGGATCCGGGGAGCACACATAATACTGTGTCCCCAGCACTTGAATGCCTATTCAAAACCACAGTGTGGGTTTAAAGCCACTGGCGCAAAACCTATAAATTGTACCATGGAGGTAATGGCACAAGACCATGTTCCCCCACAGGTAGCATATATAGGGGGTGGGACATATTGTGTCACCACAGGTGCGCCCAACTACCAGCATGGACAGCATAGCTGGTGTCTGGTAAGTGACAGCAGTTTCTGCTTTAAACCCGAGACAGAAGTTCAAGTGGCCCAGGAACGAATTGTCCCCATTCCTGAACCCTCCACTGTTCACCTCACTGTAAAGGAGAATTTCACCAACCTGCAAAAGTATGTAGCGCATTTTAGCTATGAAATTCCCCCTCTCCCAGAACACTTTACCAAAATACTCAAAGCAGTAATAGTCTCGCAGAAACATTTCTACACTCTGGAGCAGAAGACGGTAGAGACAGGGGCTAAGATACTGGACATTGTAGTTCCACCCTAGTGGGACATTTTCAAAAATATAGAGGTCCCTTCGTGGATTAGACTGGCTTCCCACATCCTCGTGGTTTGCCAGCTGGGCATAGTATTGTACCTTGTATGCACTCAGTGCAAGGGAAAAGGTCAAATACTAGAATTCTGAAACCAAAGGACCTGGAAGGAACATTATGTGAAGGTGGAGGGAGATACACCCGTTTGAATTTTCTTATATTTCTGAATAAAGATTGTTGTGTTTTTTGTGTTTTTGTTGTTTTTAATAAAGATTTTCAACGTGTTGTTTTAATAAAGACCTATGTGTACCAAGTGGTGCAGGGGTGTTGGACCCCCTCTATGCTTGGATGTGTGTAAATGACTGTAATTATTCTATGTATGCTTATGTACACTACATTTTTACAGAATGGGAAATGCATGTGTTGTGGGATCATGGATAGGTAATTACAGGGAAGATTGATTATGGAGGGACAGAAATTTTGCTCACCAAGTCAGGATGATACTTAAAGCAAGTTTAGTATCAACAGGGGGGAGTGTAGGGTTCACAAAATTCCCACATTCCCCAAAGTTATGGATAAAGGGACCCTGTATGGACAAGTTCTTAAAAAGACTACCCAAAATGGCTTCTGATAACTTGTGACCAAAACCGACAGGATTTTAAAAGCAAGGCCCTGCAAAAAGGCAGGCCCTGAAATGAAACCTAACATGCATGGATCTGTCAAAAAAACTTTGTAAAGCCAAACAGCTAGGTAAACACAGAATATGCATTCTTCACCTTGGAACAGATCAAGTCAGGATGGCCCTAATCTGAAGGCCATCAACTCTTCGCATAAATAATCGGTAACAGCTCACAAGTAGCTGCCAAGCCAGGAAAGACGATTAAGTCTCATAAATAACAAACAGCCAGGATATCGAAGCCATTATACAAGGAGACAACCGCCTCAGTAGTCGTTAAAGTAAATGGCTGTAATAACTTTAGACGAGCCCGCCAAAAGTTAGACAAAGGATTGACCTGATTTGGCGCGCAGATAAGGGCTGAAGAATCGGATATAATTGTAGGCCCACCAGTAGCCCTCGGTCTCTTGCCTCGGTCTCTTGTCGCTTGCCTCTCTTGCCTCCAAACTCTCGCTCTCGTTTCATGCCTCGTGGTGGGCCCTCTTCTCCCTCCCCGCGCCGCTCGACACCAAGGACGCCCATTACTACACCGGGGCCCAAACGCGGGAGGAGAACGAGACCCGAATCGAAAACGCACAGGACACACGGGGCCACGAATGAACAGACGAGACGAGATGAGAAAAGCGGTAAAACTGGTAAAGGCAGAGAATGACAGCGGAAAGACGCGTTGGGGGACAAACGGCCTGGTTATAAGCTGGCGTTTGATGAATAAGTTGGCGTTTGAAGCATGGACAGTGAAATCAAGACAAACGGCCTAGTTATAAACATAGAAACATAGAAACATAGAAGATAGGAGCAGGAGTAGGCCATTCGGCCCTTCGAGCCTGCTCCGCCATTCAACGAGATCATGGCTGATCATCCAAACCCTAGCACCCGGTCCCTACACCGACAGCCATCCCACACAAGCCCTATCCCCGTAACCCCATGTATTTAATCCCCCCCTAACACTAAGGGCCAATTTTGTCATGGCCAAACAACCTAACCCGCACATCTTTGGACTGTGGGAGGAAACCGGAGCACCCGGAGAAAACCCACGCAAACACGGGGAGAATGTGCAAACTCCACACAGACAGTCACCCGAGGCCGGATTTAAACCCGGGTCCCTGGCGCTGTGAGGCAACAGTGCTAACCACTATGCCACCGTGCTGGCGTTTGATGCTTGGACAGTAAAGCCCAATTAAGAATAAACTGGCGTTCGAAGCTTGGGTAGGAAAATCTCATTAACAGTAAAAACTGCCAACCAAACCCCAACCGCAATCATACTGTCGGCGACCGCCCGAAGAAGAAGAAGACCCATCGCGACAAAGTACTTAATGAAGATGTTAACGGAGGAAAAGGAGGGTGCTTCGCACAAACAACTCCATCGCCGCGCCCTGTGACCACGTGACAACGACGAACCACAAAGGACAACAAGATTAAACCTCAAAACCCACAATCAGTTAAATCAACAGGTTTTGAATTGGTGAACATGAATTCCTGGCCCCTCGTAGCTTAATCTAGTTAGGTATTGGGGGTGGGATAAGGATAAGGGGATTTTTAATGTATTTGTTTCCCTCGATGTGCCATGTGTTCCCCATTCCCATATAAGTGCAATTGTAAATGCCTGAAATTATTCCAGTAATTCTCAGTAAGATTGTGTTTTATTGTGTCTTTAATAAAAATTGCGGTTTTCTTGCACCAAACCGCTTGTCTACTCGATTTTCTGTATCGCCACCTGTACCTAAGTCCGGTGTCTAGAACCCAGGGGTGTGGGAGCGATTCGAACCGCTCAGAGAAGTCAGGGGCAGAGCTGACTGGGCACACGCCACCCCCTACACGATCTGCCAAGCCAAGATCTTTTATCTCTATCTTACCGATCTCATCCCTTATTAACAGCGCTACACCACCTCCTTTTCCTTTTTGTCTGTCCTTCCTAAATGTTGAGTACCCTGGAACATTCAGTTCCCAGCTTTGGTTACCCTGCAACCATGTCTCTGTATTGGCAATTACATCTTACCCATTTACTTCTATTAGTGCCATTAATTCATCCACCTTGTTGCGAATGCTACGTGCATTTAGATAGAATGCCTTCAACTTTGCCTGTTTAATATTTTTCTGCACTTTGACCCTCTTTACTGTTGGCCTTTGTTTCTGCTCCCTACTAGTTTTGCTGACTACTTTTCTAACTTGCACTTCCAGCTTTGTTTCTCTCCATTCTGGGCCCACACTTAGGTTCCCAGCCCCCTGACAAACTAGTTTAAATCCTTCCCAACAGCACTAGCAAACCCCCCTGTGAGGATGTTGGTCCCGCTTCGGCCGAGGTGTAACCCATCCAGCTTGTACAGGTCCCACCTTCCCCAGAATCGGTCCCAATGCCTCAGAAATTTAAATCCCTCCCTCCTGCACCATCTCTCCAGCCACACATTCATCTGGTCTATTCTCCTATTTCTGCTCTCACTATCACGTGGCACTGGGAGTAATCCTGAGATTACTATCTTTGAGGTCCTGCTTTTTAATTTATTTCCTAGCCCCCTATATTCTGCTTGCAGGACCTCATCCCTCTTTCTACCTATGTCGTTTGTACCGATATGGACCACGACCTCTGGCTGCTTACCCTCCCCCTTCAGAATGCCCTGCAGCCGCTCAGTGACATCCTTGACCCTGGCACCAGGGAGGCAACATACCATCCTGGAGTCACATCTTCGGCCAGAGAAACGTCTATCTGTTCCCCTTATGATAGAATCCCCTATCACTTTTGCTCTTCCACTCTTTTTCATCCCCTCCTGTGCAGCTGAGCCACTTGTAGTGCCACGGACTTGGCTCTTGCTGCATTCCCCTGAGAAACCATCTCCCCCAGCAGTAACCAAAATGGAAAATTTGTTGGAGAGAGTGATGGACCCATTGAGATAAAGGATCAGCCATGATCATATTGAATGTCGGAGCAGGCTCAAAGGGGCGAATGGCTTACTCCTGCTCCTATTTTCTATGTTTCTATGACATCGCTGCAGGAGTTCCTCAGGGCAGTGTCCTAGGCCCAACCATCTTCAGCTGCTTCATCAATGACCTTCCCTCCAACATAAGGTCATAAGAAATGGCGATGTTCGCTGATGACTGCACAGTGTTCAGTGCCATTCACAACTCCTCAGATAATGAAGCCGTCCATGCTCGCATGCAACAAGACCCAAACGATGTTCAGGCTTGGGCTGATAAGTGGCAGGTAACATTTGTACACAGAAATACAAGGCAATGAATATATCCAACAAGCGAGAGTCTAACCCCCTCCCCTTGACATTCAGCAGGATTAACATTGCCGAATCCCCCACCATCAACATCCTGGGGTTCACCATTGACCAGGTCAGAGGCTAGGTATTCTGTGGCGAGTGTCTCACCTCCTGACTCACCAAATCCTTCCCACCATCTACAAGGCACAAGTAAGGAGTGTGATGGAATATTCTCCACTTGCCTCGATGAGTGCAGCTGCAACAACACTCAAGAAGCTCGACACCATCCAGGACAAAGCAGCCCGCTTGATTGGCACCCCATCCACCACCTTAAACATTCACTCCCTCCGCCACCGGCGTACCGTGGCCACAGTGTGTACCATGTACAAGATGCACTGCAGCAACTCGCCAAGGCTTCTTCGGCAGCACCTCCCAAACCCACGACCTCTTCCACCTAGAAGGACAAGGGCAGCAGGCGCATGGGAACACCACTACCTCCAAGTTCCCCTTCAAGTCACACACCATCCTGACTTTGAAATATATCACCGATCCTTCATCATCACTGGGTCAAAATCCTGGAACTCCCTCCCTAACAGTACTATGGGAGTACCTTCACCACACGAACTGCAGCAGTTCAAGAAGGCAGCTCACCACCAGCTTCTCATAGGCAATTAGGAATAGGCAATAAATGCTGGCCTTGCCAGCGAAGCCCAGATCCCATAAGCGAATAAAAAAAAAGTGCAAATTAAACTTCACCACTGGGATCTCGTACTGCAGGTACTTTTTTTATTGATTGGGAAGCATAAATAAACAAACAAATGAGGAAGAGTGTCCAATTAATTAAATGTTAGCATGGTCATCTTTGTTGTACTGAAAATACTAACGACTGTAAGGGGTTTTCCTTGAGTGATGTCCCTGAGGTTTCTCTCTCTAGAGGCCTCTCTCTCTTGCACAGTAAAACCTTGAGTGGTTCGACCCACTCGCCCCTTAGATTCTATACTCTGGACTTTGGGGCAGGAACTACAATGTAGAGAAAACTCTTGTAGACCAAGTTTGATGAAACAAAATGAAATTTTATTGCATAAGGAAAAATATCAAATCAAATGCAAGCAGATAAGGGAGTACATGGGAGGGAAAAGCACACAAACAAACCATAACGACACAGTACTAAGGCAAATACAGGCATCTTATACTCTACAAAGATCATCATGAAATAAGGAAACATACGGAACATTGAGGGACAACAACTCATGTTAATTGTACCCTTAAATCCACCCCTTATTAAACCTATCTAGATCTGATTGTGAAGGGCCAGAAACATGCTCACCAATCCCACTAGGAAGTGCAAGGTTTTGAAATCTAGCCTGTGTTTGGTCCTTTCAGGCGTTTCGTCTCCACATGGATCGTGGAGCCCCTGCGAGTGGCGCCACACTTCTCTCCTGAGGTGGGGGTCGGGGGCGGCTGGACACCGGCGGGCCTGGATGTCGGCGGGGTCGAGGATCATTGGCTCGACCCTGGTCAGAGGAGCCTTGGGCTGGTTCCCTTCGCTTCTTCAGTTTCCTTTTCTCTCTGCTCCCGAGCCGGGGTGGCTGGAAGGTTTCTTCTCTTGGGGTTTTTATTTTTTTGTCTCTTCTTCCAAGCTGGGTCGATGGACTCTCTATCCGGCAACGGCCCGGAGATGGTCGATGATCTCCTGATGTGTTTCCCCGGGGCGGGACGTTGGGTTCGAGATGGCCTTCTCGATGTTGGCTTGGTTCTTCTTCCTTCTCCGAGTGCCTGCTTCTTCTTCTGAGTGTCCGGATTCAAAACTGCACACCAACTGCAACTGTCTCCAAGCTTTGTCTGTGTTCCAGCTCGCCCCAACTGCCGAAATGTCTCCCAGATATACCTTTCTTCCAGAAACTTCCGTCTCCCGCCCAAAATCAGGTTAGTCTTTGTTTTACTTTTTGGCGGGCTGGGAGCACAGCGGGGTAGTTATTATATTTTAAAATGTCTTAAATGGCCGGTAAAGGCCCATCTCTGGTCTGGAATTACCTTCATTGTTTTTAATGTCCTGCTGATCTCGTTATCTAGTCCTGGTGTTAAGCTAGATTAATCCCATACTGCCTTACCAATGATTCGCAAAGCATGATGGACTACTTGATATGCAGTGAATAGTTTAAATGTAAAAAGCTGATACAGGACTGTGGGAATGCAATACACATAGATAAGAAAGGACGAAACAGAATGTTTATAGAACAGAGTAGAGACAGTCTCAGGGCCGAATTTTGTTGAAAGCTAAAGTGAATTTTAAACAGAACTCTGTAAAAAAAAAATAAGTGACTCGTGGAGCGCGTGATTGCCTAGTTTTCTGTTTTCACATGACTTGCAATTTATGAAAATGTATAAATATTGTAGCCCCGTGAGTCTCGGGGCTCACTCTTTGGGAGGCATACTTGTGTGCAAACACAATTGGGTTTATTCAGAGTGAAGTCCAGGTACCTTAATAAAACTTTACTTATTTTACAGTTTCTGACTTTGTCTATTACTGAGAAAGTGATAGGCTGACTTTAGTCTCCTAAAGCAGCGAACCCTGATCCCCAAGTTAGGGGTAGATCCTCCTCACAGAAGCGAGGGGTTAACACTGGGTGCTGTTCTCATGAATATGAAATTGTCCCCTTTTGTCTGGGTCAACATTTTGATGGCCTTTGTCTCCAGGCCGATCTTGACTGGATCTGCATCTAATCCATATGCATACGTGTGGGTCTGCTTTCTTTCTCTCAGAAACGGCTTCCAGAACTTGCTGTGGGTTGAATCTACAAAGCTGTCTGAGGTTGCGCAGGAATCATTTTAAAGTGTCCCAATTATCTGGTCACATGGTATGGCGGCCATTATGTATGCCCCTTTTTCTGGGCTTCTTTTAAAACAGTCTTTAAAATCACGGCCTCTTCTGCCATTTGACCCTTATTAGTATAAAGTCCAATTTTGCGAATCCTACATTCCCCCCTGATGATACTGTAACTTGCTTGAAGTATCATAATTCTGGGTGAGCAAAATTTTCTGACTTTCCACAATCTAACCATCCCCAGTATTTACCTATCTATGACCCCATGACACATGCATTTCCCATTTCAGAAAAATCTAGTGTACATCAAGCATCTATAGATGGCAATACCTTGGGGTTAAAATCTAACAACTTACTTCCAGGCATGGAGGGGGGCCTTATACCCCTACACCACCTAGTGCATACACATTACCCTTTTAATAATAACAACACATCTAATTCAAATGCAATAATAAAATAAAATACACACGAAAAATTACAATGCACATCAATACATGTCAAAAATAACACAGAGGAGGGAGGGAAAACTTTAACTTTATACAAAGCAGCAAAATCTAAATGAGTGTCTCTTCTTCTACCCGCACATAATGCTCCCTCCATTCCCCTCTATTCTCATACTGTAGGGGGTTTCTGTTGCTCGTTTTGGTCTCCTACCAGGCTTCGTGCAATAATTACCCTTGAGTGGTTCGACCCACTCTTCCCTACAGTTCTAGACCTTGGACTTAGGTGCAGGGAACTGTAGTGCAGAGAAAAACTCAATAGACCAGGTTGAATAACCCGAAATGGAGGCTTTTATTATAAAACAGTTTGCAGCATTGTAAAATACATGTCATAAACACAGATCAAAATAACTACAATCATGCACATATCTATAAACTTAACTCTATAGAAATGGGGAACACACGGCACGTCGTAAAAGGGGAAACACATTACGATTTCCCTTAACCCCCTCCCCTAGACCTAAATTAAGTTTCGACTTGAGGAACTCGGAATCATGCTCACCACTTTCAGGAGGTTCGCAAAAGAAGGGGTTCACAGCCTTTTGGCACAGCTTTCCGTCATCACATGGATTTGGAAGCTTCTGGCGCAGTTTGTTTTTCTCTCAGGCGGTGGAGCAGCAGATATAGTCTCGATGAGCGCTCATCATGGCTGAATCCGTTACCGAAGTGCCTTTTAAGAACTGGATGCCCATGGAAGACTTAGTCACCGATGTGATGTTGCAGAACTGCACAGGGAAAGTTCCTGGTTGAATGGTATGTTGAGGCCCTGGAGGGCTAGGCCCGGAGTGTCCTTTTATTTCTCCCTCCGGCCTGGCTCTTCGGTTTTCCTGAGGGTGTCTTCTCCTTCGGCCTGGGTCGTCGATGATTTCCCGACAAAAGTACCCGGGCCACCCTCGTCGTCTTCCCGTCGTCGCCGAGCCTTGCCTGGCCGAACACCGACCACGCTGCCTTAACCGAAGAGTCCATCCCGAAACGTCCTACTTGAATTCCGAAGCTACCGAGGCAGAAGAAGCGTGTCCCGAAGCGTGAATCTGAAGCGAAGCTGAAGTCAAGCCCAAGCCACCACCGATGGACTTTTCAATCCACAGTTATACCTTTTTGGGACAGTCTTATCTCCCGCCAAATCATAGTCCTGTCTTTGTAATATTTTTGGCGGGCAGAAATCTCTGCAGGGGCGCTTTGTCTTACAACGGGAGCTGGTGATAGCTTAACTGGCCTTCCTGGCCGATAATGTCTTTTACTTTGTCACCGTAACTTGGTTCGTATATTGATCGGTCTGGAGATTGCCCTTGATGGCTGTTAAACGGTTTTTCCTTTGTACAGTAAATGGGTTTAAGTGTTCATTCAAAAGTCCACCCATTTTTTGATGGGCCCCATCCTGTTACCTGAAACTGTCTTGTACTTAGAATCCAATTAATATGTATGCTCAGTTCCCTGAGTTTCGTTTTCCCGATACTGGCTTTCGCGGGCTTACTGTCCTCAATCCACAAGCCTGTCTGGCTTGCAGTAACAGAAATCAAATGGTCCCAGAAACTGATCACGAGGTCCGGCGGCCATTTTGTATGGCGTTTTTATCAATGGTTTTTCTGTACAAGCTTCTTTTGGTCAATAAAACTGTTTTATCAACCCTGTTTTCTTACGTGATTAAAATTACTGAAAATTTCGAATCTTACAGTCCCCCCTGTGATACTGATAGCTTGCTTAAAGTATCAATAATCCTTGGTGAGCAAACTTTCCCTGATTCCTCACATCCAAACATTCCTGGTAATTAACTATCTATGGCCCTCACGACACATGCAGTTCCCATTTCAGAAAAATTACCTTGTGCAAACTGTTGGACAATCATAGGCAGTATTATCTTACGCTATAACACATTCATCTTTCAGATGTGAAGGGGGCCAATGCCCCTTGCACCACCTGCATACACCTTTTAATAATCAAACAAAACAAAACTTTACCAACGGCTATAACGCCACAGTATTCACACACTTAAATCATGCAGTGGCTGAAATCCAAAAAAATGGAGGGACGCTTTAACTTTTAATACTAGCCGCTTACACTGGGGTGTCCTCTTCCCCCACTCGTACATAGCGTTCTCTCCATTCTCCTGTGTTCTCATGCCTCTGGAGGCGTTTGCCTCTCTTGCAATGCACGAACAATAAAAATATTACAATTAAAACCTGACACACTACTAGGATGTGGGATGCTATTCTAATCCAGGCCGGGATCTCTATATTGGTGAAAAGGTCCCACCATGGTGGGGTGACTATGTCCAATATGTCTTTCCCTATCTCTAATGTCTTCTGCTCCAGTGTGTAGAAATGCTTCTGTGAAACTATAACGGCTTTTAAAATCTTGGTGAGGTGTTCGGGGAGAGGGGGAATGACATAACCAAAATGCGCGACGAATCGCTGCAAGTCCGTGAAATTCTCTTTTACAGTGAGGTGAACGGTGGAGGGTGCAGGAATGGGGACAATCCATTGTTGTGCCACTTGAACTTCAGCCCTGGGTTTGAAACAGAAACTGCTGTCACTGACCGGACACCACACGTGCTGTCCGTGGCAGTAGTGAGGCGCTGCAGTGGTGACACAGTATGTCCCACCTCCGATATATGCTACCTGCGGGGGCACATGGTCCTTTGCCATTGCCTCCATGGTGCAATTTATCGGCTTTGCGCTAGCGGCTCTGAACCCACACTGTGGTTTCAAAAAGGCATTCAAGTGCTGGGGACACAGGATGATGTGTGCTCCCCGGCTACGACACCCCGAGAGGTGGGTGCCTGTCATCGTATGCTCCCATCTGATGACGTAAGGCGGGACCACTGTGTAACGAATGTGCGCACCCCCCTGGATGACTCCAATGTTCTCCACCCTGTATACCGGGGCGGGCTTTGCTGCAGGACCCAACACCGGCATCCTTACCACTATTCCCATAATAGTGTGGTTTGAGCGTCCGCAGTCCATTGGGACTGGGTACGCCTCTGCAGCTAGTCTGAGCTGGCATGGGATTAATGCATTGTCAAAAGGGTGGAGCGCTTGCAAGTGCTTGTTGCTGATCCAGGACGGGACCAAACCTTGTTTTAAATCCTCCAGATTACTGTGGCCCTCGCCCAGTAACCACGCCCCATATAGCACACAGGCCTCGTTCTGCGCAGTCTGATCAGACGCATTCCAATCCTCCTTAATGAGCGCATTTACCGTTCTAGCGTGTTTCTCCAGCTCAGCAATTATTTCTTTTAAGTGTAGTGTCATGGCTTGGTCCTCATGTAGCTCAGAACCCACTACCTTATTCTCACTTGTCAGTATGTTCCTTAACTGGGCTTTTAAACCATTGATCTGTGTCTGCAGCTCCACGTTGTCTAGAGCGTTGACAACAGACGTCCCGGTATTAAAAGCAGTGAAAATGTCATTTACAGTACCCCTTCTTTGCCTCCCTACCCGATCCAAAACTTCCTGTGGTGTGGTGTATAATTTGGCTTTGTCGATGTTGGCAAAGTCAAACTCGTAAAATTGTCTGAACATTCGGGTTAACAGGGCCTGGTACAATTGTTCCTTTTCCCTGGGACACCACTCCGGCAATCGTACCTCAGTGAGGTTTAAAATCACTGAGGCCACCACGTAGTGTACCCCTTGGTACAGCACCTGACCGGTGGGTACCAATACTAAACCGTTCCCGGGTCCCTTTGTGGTGGTGGGGCACCCTTCCTTCTGGGCTAGCGCTACCGGAATCGTGGGCAGGGGCTTGCGTGGGCGGGTGATGAGTTCAGTGGCGTTTACTTGAATCGGGGAGTATGGGACTCCGCACGCTCGAGTGCTGACATCCCATCTCATCCCCTTTCCTTCATCCTGCCACTGCCTCTGGAAAAAGATGGATACGCCCTTGGGGCAAACGCGTTTTGAACCCCACATACAGACATATATGCCTTCATCTGGTTCCCACCATTTGTCCCAACACACACGTAATTGTCCGTGAGTCCCCGTAATTGTCCGATGGGTATTGTTACCCAGTCGTTCCCACTCGATAGTAGAGTTCTTCATGTCCTTTCCCAGCTTTCGTAACCACCACCATCTACTTAACGGCATGTTCCCATTACACACCAAACAGATCCTCTTTCCCAGGGTAACGCTGACTCTGGATGCAAGGATCCTCACCCGAGGGCACATTAACGAAGTCTCTTGGTAGGCGAAACCGAAATTGCTGGAGTATTCCGTAGAATTCGTCCCCAGCCATCCTGGACATCTTCCTTGGTGGAAATAGGTGGCGGTTTCCTCAACCTCTCGCTTCCCCGTCCCATCCGTCGCAATGGGGGCTGTGTCCCCGGAACATCCAAACACGATGACGTCCTTGGTGCGGCCCCGGTAGGCCAGCCCGCACCCGATCGCCGCGAGTATCACGAGAATCCTCTCCATTGTATTCCTGGTTTCTGTAACCGATAAGATGATGTAGCCAGGCTCCCAATAGGTGCTGGCTTAATTAAACGGACGCGCGGGTCCTCTGACCCCGCTTCCAAACAACCACACATTCTGGGCAGTCTCCGAAAACTACCTTTTAAACATCCCCATCATCTTAAACTTTACACACCTTAAACTATCATTACAATTACCTAATTTAACTCATCATTTCCTAACACCTATGTACAGCGCCGCCCTCCTCTGGGCAGCCTACTTAATTCCTGTGAGGGCTGCAGCGTGCCGCTCCCTGTGGCAGGGCTGCACTGACCTTCGGCTTTGATTCCCCGCAGCCTGTCGCTGCTGAACGGGAATCGTGCTTTTCTCGGGCTGCTCTGCACTGAGGTTGGGGAAGATAGGGAGAATTTGGCCATTGCTTTCTGGGCTGGGGCGTTCGAGTCGACCTACGAGGGGCTGCCTTGGGTGAGGCTCCCAGGGCTGACGGACCATGGGGTTGTGGCTTTCACCGTCACAGCCTGTGGTTCCACCACAGCTGCCGGCTCCGGCTCCCTTCCCTCAGGCTCCGCCCCCCCGGGGCCGGGATTTGTGGCATCCGACTCCACCTCACCTGTCCCTACAGGCAGTGAGTCTCCGCCCCCAATCCCTACCTCCCCTAAGCTTGAGTCGAGGGCGGGATCTTCGTCCTCTGACTCTTCCTCCTCCGTGATCGGGTCAAGGGCGGGGTCGAGCTGTTCGGGCCCTTTCTCGTCCGAATCCCAAATCAGAGGGGAGACCTCCCACTCCAATGGGATGACTCCTCCCTTCACGCAGACTACTGTTCCAGCCTGTGTGGTCTGTGACTCTGTCGCAGGCTGAGGATTTTTGTCCTCAGACCTGGCCACTGTTGTCGGCCCTTGTGCACCCGACTTAAACAGTTTGCATTGGTTAATGTGAAACCATTTAGTACGTCGGGGCACCTTCACTGCATACACCATGGGGCTGGCCTTGTCTACAATGTTATAAGGCCCCATGTACAGTGGTTCAAAGCTCCCCACCCGGGCATAGTTCCTAACCATGACCTGGTCTCCGACTTCCCACTCTTGTTGCTTACGAGGTTCCAGCAACAGTCGATTCCCCTGATGCTGTCTCCCCATGTTCCCAGCCGCTTGCCCATAAATCTGTTTCAGGCGCTCCAAAAGGGTTTGGACGAACTTGTCTCGCTTCACCTCTTGGAGCTGGCCCTCAGTGAGCACCAGGGCTAGTACATGGGTGGGTGTTCGCATGATCCTTCCAGTCATTAATTCGTGCGGGGAGTACCCCGTACTTTTGGACTGGCTGGCCCAGATCCCCATGAGGACTAGAGGCAGGACCTCCGCCCATTTCTGGGGCGAGCCCATTGCCTCTTTCCTCAGCTTTTCCATGAGGGTCCGGTTCATGCGTTCAACAATCCCGGATGACTGGGGATTGTACGCTACGTGCCACTTCCCTTCAATGCCCAAGAGCATGAGGGTGTTCTGCATCACTTGACCGGTGAACTGACTCCCTTGGTCGGACTCAACAAAATGGGGGAGTCCCCACCGTGAGAATACTTCCCGGATCAAGATCTTGGCAGTACCCAGCGCCGTAGCTGTTCTGCACGGGAAAGGTTCTGCCCATTTGGTGAACACATCCACCAGGACAAGGCAATAATTATAGCCTCCCTGGGCGGCGGCAGCGGCCCTATGTAGTCGACCTGAATTGATTGCCATGGTCCCTCTACCCTCCTGATGTGCCCCATGGGCGCCTTCCTTTTCTGGGGGTCTGGGTTGTTCGCAGCGCACACGAGACAGCTTGCACAGAACTCGCGGACATCGTCTCTAAGTCCCGGCCACCATCCCGCCTGCTCTACCCATTGCCAGGTAACCTCAGGCCCAGGGTGTCCTGCCCCTGGACCCTCATGGGCCAGTTGAAGGAGTTCCCTCCGGTGCTGCTGCGGCACAACCCACTGTTCCTCTCAGAACAGCATGCCTTCCTTGACTGTGAGGGCTGCCGTACTGTATGGACCCTCTACCTGCTTGCCCTAAGTAATGGCTTTTAGGACTGTTTTTAGGGTGGGATCCAGGGTTTGGACGGTCTTTAGTTCTGGGGGCGGTGTCGCCCCTGTGTTCCCTGGAGTTCCCTCCCTGTCTTGGATCGCTGCCACGGGTCCGGGTCCATAGGGGTCCCAGAAAATGCCGTTGCGGGCACCCTCCCTGGCTAGCGCATCTGCCTGCTGGTTGCCCTGGCTGCGGGGTTCTGTGGTGGAATGAGCCTTCACCTTGTGGATGAACACCTCCCCTTCCTCCCCCACAGCTGCCAGGATCTTCTCCAGCAAGGGCTTAACTGTTAAAGGTCGTCCGTCCGCGGAGGTGTATCCGCGGCGGGACCAGATGGCGAGGTACTCCGTACACGAATTGCACGTGAACATGCTGTCCGAGCAAATCGTGTATGGGGTTGGGAAGATCTCGGGGTGGGTAACCACGTACGCCACCGCGGACAGTCCAGCTTGCTGTGCGCTCATAGTGCTGGGGAGCTTAATTGCCAAGGCAATGTCTGCCGTAGCGTCATAAACTCCACACCCTGTGAGTCGCTCGCCAGCAGATACCGTGCTGGAACCATCTACGTAGATCTCATGGCCCGTGGGGTGTATCCCGGCCCGCAAACCTATGTCGACCTCCCATATCCCTTCTACGGAACACCGATGGGCTGTTCCGGGATATACCATGTTGGCTGCGAGCTTTGGCTCGCAGAGACCTTTAACTTTGAGATCCATCTGGGAAAGGAGGAGAGTCCAGCGCGCAATCCGAGCGCTGCTTACGGTCCCATCCTTAATCCTTCCATCCAGAAGCATCTTTGTGGGGGTGTGATGGGTGAGGAGAGTGATGGGAGAGGTTCCTGTGAAGATCACTGATCTGTTCACAGCCCAATGCGTGGCCAGGAGATGCCGTTCGCAATTGGAAAAACTCCTCTCCACATCCGTAAGTACCCTGGAGGAATAGACTACTGGTCTCAGCTTGCCGTGTCGCTCCTGGAGCAGCACGGCGCTCAGGCTGTCTCCACTAGCGGCTACTTCCAGGAAAAACTCCTCCCCCCCATCTATGGCCCCTAGGGCTGGCGCGGTCTGCAGATCCCTTTTCAATTTCTCGAATGCTGCCTGACAACCCTCATCCCAAGACCACTCGATTCCCTTGTGTAAGAGTCAGAGTAGCGGGGCTGCTGTGGCTGCATAGTCCTCGATGAAATCCCTGCAGTACCCGGTCAATCCCAAAAAGGACCTGCGTTAGGGATCGGTAGATCATGCACCGATTCCAGTCTAGCCTTATCTATGGCTCTTTCCCCAGCGCGGATGGCCAGACCCAGGAATTTCACCTCCTGCTGGCCGATCTGTGCTTTCTTTGGGTTTACTTTGAAACCCTTCCTTTCCAGCAGCTCCAATAATTCGGCTAATAGTGGGCCGTGCTCCTCCCTTGAGTCCGTGAATAGGATTAAGTCGTCCACATACTGCACTATCTGATTGGGCTGGCTAAATTCTTTTAAACTTCCCACCATGCATTGATGGAAAATGCTGGGGCTGTTGTGAAAACCCTGTGGTGAGCAGTTCCAGGGTACTGTTGCCCTTTAAAAGTAAAGGCAAACTTGTACTGATCCTCCCGCCACAGCGGAATGGACCAGAAACCGTTCGAGATATCCAGCACCGTGAACGTGGTCGCGGATGCTGGAATACTCCCTATTAGGTCGGCAACTGCTGCTACCGTGGACGCGCAGGCTGGGATGTTACTGTTGAGGACTCTATAGTCCACCGTGGCCCTCCACGAATTGTCCGGCTTCTTTACCGGCCATAATGGGGAGTTCACGTGAGTGGCTATTGGTCTCAACACACCCTGCTGCACCAAGGAAGATATTGCTGTCTCCATGTCGGGTTCTGCCTCCTTGGGGAAGTTATACTGTTTTTGGGGTCGGATCATGGGGTCCCCGTCTACGCTGACCTCAAACCCGGTGAATCTCCCACAGTCGTGCTTGTGGGTGGCAAACGCGGTCAGGTTTTCCGACACACACGCTTGCAAGTCCGTTGGGACGTCCGCGACCAGAAGCTCGAGGTCGTAACCCCCTGACGGCTTCATGGTGCACAGGGTCCCCTTTTCTCCTCTTCCTGGGATTACAACTACCTTGCCCAACCCATTCTCGGCTCCCCAGAGACAGTGATTTCTAAGGTCCACGAGGATCCCGTGTTCCACCAAGAAATCAGCCCCGAGGATGCCTTTCCCACCCATCTCATTCCACTTCAATAGGATGCACGTCCATGTGGTGTGGAGTGCTCCCAAATGAATGGAGAGCGGGATGGAGTACGCGCCAGCCTGTTCTCTGCCTGTGAAACCCGCTACTGAGAATGGAGCCTGGGTAGGTAGAGGTGAGGCAAAAGGCTTAGCTGTGTGGATCACGGTGCATGATGCTCCCGTATCCAACAGGTAACTACCCTTTTCCTTCTCCACCTCCATCTCCACAACGGGTCTTCTCCACGCGTCATAGCGGAGCGGACACAGGTAGACGGGCTGCGCGGGCTTCAGGCATTTCGGCGCTTCGGTTGGGGTTGGGGAAGCAACAGGGCTGTTGACGACTGCCACTTTGCCCTGCGAGGTCATTAGAGACCGCATTGCCTCTAAAACCGACTCGATTGTATCGGGATGGATCGACACATCGGCTCCCTTCTCCCAGACGGGCGCTTGGGCTGGGGCTGGGGTAGTTTTTCCCTTTAAATCCTTCCAGGGATTTTTACAGTCTCGGCGCCAATGACCCTCCTTCCCACACCCGTAACAACTGCTCTTGGCTTGGGGAGGGCGATTCCCCTCCTGATGCCATTCCTTTTTAGCAGGAGCTGCTGGCCTTGCCTCATGCACCTTTCCCTTTGAGGAAGGCACATCCCTACTCTTGTTGTTCCTGTAACTTATCGTGAGTTGATCAAGTACTACTTCCTCCATGGAGCGGGGGTTAGTGGGGTCAAACCATGCTTTTGCCTTCTCCCTCACCGGTGGCAAGCAATTGGCGACCAGACACCGGAGCCAATGAGCCCTTTGGTCATCATTTAGCGCGTTCCGGTCCGGTCCTCCCAGGCAGCTGCGCCGATACACTGGCCACAACCTTCCGGCGAAAACCCATGGGGGTTCTCCCTCTAGCTGTACCGTCCTTTCCAATCGGAGGAACGGAGTTCCGTCACCCTCCCCTATAATCTCCAGGATCTCGTCCCGTACCTCCTCATACGTCTTGCGCCCTCTCTTGCTCTCGTCAGGGAGACACTGGAGAAGCGAGCTGTCCAGGGAGAACAGGAGCATTTTGGACAGTTCGGCCCCGTCGCAGTCATTAACTGCTGCGGTTTGCTCCACGTCCCTAAAATGCACGGAGGGATCTCCTGACTCGGAGAGCTTTGGGATGTTACTGATCATTTCCCTTAGCTGTCGTGCACTATGGGGCATTATGATCTGATTCACGAGGGGTCCATCATCGCCATTCGCTTGTTCCGGACCGTGCCTTCGGTGTCGAGCGGGACACATCGGTGCCGGCTTTGACTCGACTACCTGGGGCTGCTCTACCTCAGGAATCTCTTCGTCTAACTCTACCGTTTCCTCCCCCGGAGTCCAAGACTCAGTATAGGCGGGAGGTGCTGAGGGCTCGGGGGTTGGTACCCTAACTGCCTCCTGTGGAATTGGTCTTTTTGATTCCTTGGCTAACAGTAACTGGCCCGCTGGCGGGTTTATGAGACACACCAAGCCGTTTGCCTTTGCTAGGGCCGTTCTCAGGTCCTCTAGCTCCCTGTGGCAAGCGCTATGATCGGTGTTCTCAGACCTATCCTCCATGGCCATCTTATATGCTGCCCTAGCCCCCAAAATTCTTTCCTCCTGTGTCGCTATCTGCTTAGCTAGGCGGAAACACCTCTCTTTCATTCTACCTTCACTGGCCTTGGCCTCAATGACCTGACATTCCAAATACTCGATCCGGGTCTCATGGCGGTGAGTTGCGGATTGGCGTTCCTGATTCAGCGCGTTAAGCGATTGAATCAGTTTCTGACCTCCCGCAACCTTTTCCTCTACTTCTGTAACTAGCCCTTTGATCTGGGCTGTCTGTGCTACAACGACCTGGTCCAAAAGCTGGACTTGCTTCTTGTAACACATCAGCCAGACAGCCTTTTCTACCGATTTCTTATGCTCTTTACTTTCTGTCCACTTGATGGCTGCGTCTAGCGGGCGCCTATCTCTTAATAGGTCAGATATCCACTGTTTTGTAAGGTTTACCTTCCCAAAAACATAATCCGCTATTCTCTCATCCATCACATTTCGTTTATTCAGACCTTTATAACACACTACATTCCTGCTGCCAAGGTCCTGCCGTGGTCGCCATCTCTGTAGGGGGTTTCTCTTGCTCGTTCTGGTCTCCTACCAGGCTTCGTGCAATAATTACCCTTGAGTGGTTTGACCCACTCTTCCCTACGGTTCTAGACCTTGGACTTAGGTGCAGGGAACTGTAGTGCAGAGAAAAACTCAATAGACCAGGTTGAATAACCCGAAATGGAGGCTTTTATTATAAAACAGTTTGCAGCATTGTAAAATACATGTCATAAGCACAGATCAAAATAACTACAATCATGCACATATCTATAAACTTAACTCTATAGAAATGGGGAACACACGGCACGTCGTAAAAGGGGAAACACATTACGATTTCCCTTAACCCCCTCCCCTAGACCTAAACTAAGTTGCGACTTGAGGAACTCGGAATCATGCTCACCACTTTCAGATTCGCAAAAAAGGGGGTTCGCAGCCTTTTGGCACAGCTTTCCGTCGTCACGTGGATTTGGAAGCTTCTGGCGCAGTTTGTTTTTCTCTCAGGCGGTGGAGCAGCAGATACAGTCTCGATGAGCGCTCATCATGGCTGAATCCGTTACCGAAGTGCCTTTTAAGAACTGGATGCTCATGGAAGACTCAGTCACCGATGTGATGTTGCAGAACTGCACAGGGAAAGTTCCTGGTTGAATGGTATGTTGAGGCCTGGAGGGCTAGGCCCGGAGTGTCCTTTTATTTCTCCCTCCGGCCTGGCTCTTCGGTTTTCCTGAGGGTGTCTTCTCCTTCGGCCTGGGTCGTCGATGATTTCCCGACAAAAGTACCCGGGCCACCCTCGTCGTCTTCCCGTCGTCGCCGAGCCTTGCCTGGCCGAACACCGACCACGCTGCCTTAACCGAAGAGTCCATCCCAAAACGTCCTACTTGAATTCCGAAGCTACCGAGGCAGAAGAAGCGTGTCCCGAAGCGTGAATCTGAAGCGAAGCTGAAGTCAAGCCCAAGCCACCACCGATGGACTTTTCAATCCACAGTTATACCTTTTTGGGACAGTCTTATCTCCCGCCAAATCATAGTCCTGTCTTTGTAATATTTTTGGCGGGCAGAAATCTCTGCAGGGGCGCTTTGTCTTACAACGGGAGCTGGTGATAGCTTAACTGGCCTTCCTGGCCGATAATGTCTTTTACTTTGTCACCGTAACTCGGTTCGTATATTGATCGGTCTGGAGATTGCCCTTGATGGCTGTTAAACGGTTTTTCCTTTGTACAGTAAATGGGTTTAAGTGTTCATTCAAAAGTCCGCCCATTTCTTGATGGGCCCCATCCTGTTACCTGAAACTGTCTTGTACTTAGAATCCAATTAATATGTATGCTCAGTTCCCTGAGTTTCGTTTTCCCGATACTGGCTTTCGCGGGCTTACTGTCCTCAATCCACAAGCCTGTCTGGCTTGCAGTAACAGAAATCAAATGGTCCCAGAAACTGATCACGAGGTCTGGCGGCCATTTTGTATGCCCTTTTTATCAATGGTTTTTCTGTACAAGCTTCTTTTGGTCAATAAAACTGTTTTATTAACCCTGTTTTCTTGTGTGATTAAAATTACTGAAAATTTCGAATCTTACAATACTTTTGCGAATGTTTGACCTTTTTACAGTGTACAAACAGTAAATAAACTACAATGACAACGTGGCACACTGCAAGAATGTGGGAGACTATCCTAATCCAGGAAGGGACTTCTATATTAGTGAACAGGTCCCACCACGGTGGGGTCACTATATCCAATATGTCTGCCCCTATCTCTAGAGTCTTCTGCTCCAGTGTGTAGAAGTGTTTCTGTGAATCAACAACGGCTTTTAATATGTTGGTGAGGTGTTCAGGGAGAGCGGGAATGATATATCCAAAATGTGCAACGAATCCCTGGAGATCGGTGAAATTCCCTTTTACAGTGATGTGAACAGTGGAAGGTTCAGGAATGGGGACAATTCGCTCTTGGGCCACTTGAACTTCTGCCCTGGGCTTGAAAAAAAAGCTGCTGTCACTAACCGGACACCAACCGTGCTGTCCATGCTGGTAGTGGGGCGCTGCAGTGGTGACACAGTATGTCCCACCTCCTATATATGCCACCTGCGGGGGCACATGGCCTTGTGCCATTGCTTCCATGGTGCAATTTATAGGCTTCGCGCCAGCAGTTCTGAACCCGCACTGTGGTTTTGAATGGGCATTCAAGTGCTGGGGACACAGGATGATGTGTGCTCCCCAGCTCCGGCACCCCAAGATGTCGGTACCCATCATTGCATGCTCCCATCGAATGACGTAAGGTGGGACCCCCGTGTAGCGAATGTGCGCACCCCCCCTGAATGACTCCAATTTTCTCCACCCTGTATACCGGGGCGGGTTTTGCTGTCTTTCCCATCACCGGCATTCTTACCACTATACCCATAATGGTGTGATTAGACCGTCCACAGTCCACTGGGACTGGGTAGGCCTCTGAAGCTAGTCTGAGCTGGCTCGGACTCAATGTATTCTCAAAAGGGTGGAGGGCTGCGAGGTGCTTGTTGCTGATCCAGGAGGGGACTAAACCTTGTTTTAAATCCTCCAGATTACTGCGGCCCTCGCCCAGTAACCATGCCCCGTATAGCACACAAGCTTCGTTCTGCGCAGCCTGATCGGACGCATTCCGATCCTCCATCCTGAGGGCATTTACCGTTCTGGCGTGTTTCTCCAGCTCAGCTATAATCTCTTTTAAGTGTAGTGTCATGGCCTGGTCCTCATGTAACTCAGAACCCACTACTTTATTCTAATCAGTTAGTATCTTTCTTAGCTGTGTTTTTAAACCATTGATTTGGGTTTGCAGCTCCACGTCATCCAGTGTGTTGATGACGGAAGTTCCGGTGTTAAAAGCTGTGAAAATATCTTTGTCTCCCTACTCTGCCCAAGACCTCATGTGGTGTGGTGTACAAATCGGCTCTGTCGACATCGGCAAAGTCGAATTCGTAAAAATGTTTAAACATGTTTGTTAACAGGACCTGGTATAATTGCTCCATTTCCTTCGGGCACCACGCTGGCAACCTTACCTCAGTGAGATTTAAAATCACCGAAGCCACCGCGTAGTGGACCCCTTGGTACAGTACCTGACCTGTGGGTACCAATACCAATCCGTTCCCGGGTCCCTTTGTCATGGTGGGGCAACCTTCCTTGAGGGCTTTAGCTACTGGAACTGTGGGCAGTGGCTTGCGGGGTCGGGTGATGAGCTCAGTGGCGTTTGCTGGGATCTGAGAATATGGGACTCCGCACGCCCGTGTGCTGACATCCCACCTCATTCCTTGTCCAGCATCCTGCCACTGTCTTTGGAAAAAGATGGAGACGCCTGTGGGGCAAGCGCGTTCTGAACCCCACATACAGATGTAGATCCCCTCATCTGGTTCCCACCATTTGTCCCAACAGACACTCAACCTCCCGTGAGTTCCCGTTATTGTCCGATGGGTGTTATTACCCAATCTCTCCCATTCCACCGTTGAATTCTTCATGGTGCTGCTCAACTTGCGCAGCCACCACCAGCGGTCCAAAGGTACATGTCCATGGCAAACAAGGCAAATCTTCTTGCCCACGGTGCTGCTGATCCTGGGTGCAATGATCCGCACCCTGGGGCACATCAGAGACGTTTCTCTGTATGCAAACCCTGGCTGGCTGGAGTATTCAGTAGAGTTCGACCCCAGCCAGCCTGGCCATCTCCCTTCATGGAAGTAGGCAGCAGTCTCTTCAGTGTCCCCTGAGCCGGTTCCGTCAGTCGCGATGGGGCCTCTGTTTCCAGAGCACCCATAGATCGTGGAGTCCTTGGTGCGGCCCCGATAGGCCCAGCTCCATCCGATCATCACGAACGCGACGAGGATCCCTCTCATCTTTCTTCTGGTTCCTGCAATAAATCAAACAATATAGCCAGGCTCCCGAGAGTTTCTGGCTTAGGTGACGGCATGATCGGGTCTTTCGACCTCGATCCAAAAACACACACACACATACTGGGCAGCTTTAAAACTACTTAAACTCTAATCATTTTAATATTTACACACCTTAAACTTAAACCTAAACTTATGTACAGTGCCGCCTGTCCCCGGGCAGCTTGCCTAATCCCTGATTGGACTGCAGCTCTGTGGCGGGGCTGCAGTGACCTGTGGCTCTGGTTCCCCACAGCCTTTTGCTGTTAATCGGGTCTGTGTTTTTTCAAGGATTTCTGAAGTCGGCGTCTACTGGGAGCGGGGGAATCGGGCCAAGGTTTTACAGGCTGAGGCGTTCGAGTCGACCTGCGAAAAGGTACTTTGGGCGTGGCTCCCTTAGCGAGTGGACCTTCGGGTGGGATCTTAGCTCTCACAGTCCGTGGCTCTTCCACGACTGTAGGCTTCGGCTCCCTTCCCTCAGGCTCCGCCCCTTTGGGATTTGGGCAGGCTCCCTGCGAGTGGACCTTCGGGTGGGACTTCAGCTCTCACAGCCCGTGGCTCCTCCACGACTGTGGGCTTCTCCGTCCTCCGACTCCACCTCCTCCAGAATCGTGTCGAGGGCGGGACCTTGTTGGTCGGGCCCCTCCTCGTCCGAGTCCCAGGCCATCGGAGAAACCTCGCCCCAGGTGGGCGGGACTGCTTCTCCTTCCAAGCAGGCTACAACGCCAGCTTGTGTGGTCTGTGACTCATCGCGCGCCTCAGGCTGAGGATCTTTATCCTCAGACCTGGCTTCGGTTGCTGATGCTCTTGCACCCAGTTTAAACAGTTTGCACTGATTGATGTGAAACCATTTAGTGCGCCGGGGCAACTTCACTGCATATACCATGGGGCTGGCTTTGTCTACAATGCTGTAGGGCCCCATGTACAGTGGTTCTAGATTCCCTACTCGGGCATAGTTTCTCACCATGACCTGATCTCCAACTTCCCACTCGATTGTCTTTCGGGGTTCAAGCAGCAATCGGTTGCCCTGATGCTACCTCCCCATGTTCCCAGCCGCTTGCCCATAGATCTGTTTCAGGCGCTCAAAAAGGTTCCGGGCAAACTTGTCCCGATTCACCTCTTGGAGCTGCCCCTCAGTGAGCACCGGGGCTAGTACATGGGTGGGGGTTCGCATGACCCTTCCAGTCATTAATTAGTGCGGGGAGTACCCCGTACTTTCAGACTGGCTAGCCCGGATCCCCATGAGGACTAGAGGCAAGGCCTCCGCCCATTTCTGGGGCGAGTCCCTCGTCCCCTTCCTCAGCTTTTCCTTTAAGGTGCGGTTCATACGTTCCACAATCCCAGATGACTGCGGGTTGTGGGCCACGTGCCACTTCCCTACAATGCCTAAGAGCATGAGCGTGTCCTGCATCACTTGGCCAGTGAAATGAGCCCCTTGGTCAGGCTCCACAAATCGTGGTAGTCCCCACCGCGAGAACACCTCCCGGACCAAGATCCTGGCAGTACTAAGTGCCGTGGCTGTTCGACATGGGAAGGTTTCCACCCACTTGGTGAACACATCCACCAGGACAAGGCAGTACTTATAGCCTCCCTGGGCGGTGGTATAGGATTTGCAAAATTGCACTTTATATTAATAGGGGTCAAATGGCTTTGTGGATTCAACCTACAGCAAGTTATGGAAGCCGTTCCTGAGAGAACGAAACCAGACCCACACGTATGCATATGGATTAGATGCAGATCCAGTCAAGATCGGCCTGGAGACAGAGGCCATCAAAATGTTGACCCAGACAAAAGGGGACAATTTCATATTCATGAGAACAGCACCCAGGACTAGATAACGAGATCAGCAGGGCATTAAAAACAGTGAAGGTAATTCCAGACCAGAGATGGGCCTTTACCAGCCGTTTAAGACATTTTAAAATATAATAACTACCCCACTGTGCTCCCAGCCCGCCAAAAGTAAAACAAAGACAAACCTGATTTTGGGCGGGAGATGGAAGTTTCTGGAAGAAAGGTATATCTGGAGAGACTTTTCAGCAGTTGGGGCAAGCTTGGAAAGTTACTGAGTTGAAAGGAAGCTTGCAGCTTGAGCTCAGACGGAAGACACAGCCAGAAGAAGAAGCAAGCACTCGCAGGAGGAAGAAGAAAGCCAACATCAAGAAGGCCATCTCGAAGCCGGCGTCCCACCCGGGGAAACACATCGGGAGATCATCGACCATCCCAGTGCCATTGCCGGAACGAGAGGCCATCGACCCAACTTGGGAGAAGAGACAAAAAAATGAAGGTCCCAAGAGAAGAAACCTTCCAGCCACCCCGGCTCGGGAGAACATAAGAACATAAGAAATAGGAGCAGGAGTAGGCCAATCGGCCCCTCGAGCCTGCTCCACCATTCAATAAGATCATGGCTGATCTGTTCCCAACCTCAAATCTACTATAACTCTACATCCACCCGAACACAAGGGGAGAAGAGATAAAAAACTGAAGAAGCGATGAGAGCCAGCCCAAGGCTCCTCTAACCAGGGTCGAGCCGACGATCCTCGACCCCGCCGACATCCAGGCCTGCCGGTGTCCAGCCGCCCCCGACCCCCACCTCAGGAGAGAGGTGTGGCGCAGCTCGCAGGGGCTCCATGATCCATGTGGAGACGAAACGCCTGAAAGGACCAAACACAGACTCGATTTCAAAATCTTGCACTTCCTAGTGGGATTGGTGAGCATGTTTCTGGCCCTTCACAATCAGATCTAGATAGGTTTAATAAGGGGGTGGATTTAAGAGTACAATTAACAAGAGTTGTTGTCCCTCGATATTCCGTGTGTTTCCTTATTTCATGATGATCTTTGCAGAGTATAAGATGCCTGTAGTTGCTTTAGTTAATACTGTGTCATTATGATTTGTTTGTGTGTTTTTCCCTCCCATGTACTCTCTTATCTGCTTGCATTTGATTTGATATTTTTCCTTATGCAATAAAATTTCATTTTGTTTCATCAAACTTGGTCGACAAGAGGTTTCTCTACATTGTAGTTCCTGCACCTAAGTCCGGAGTATCGAATCTAAGGGGCGAGTGGGTCGAACCACTCAAGGTTTTACCGTGCAAGAGAGAGAGGCCTCTAGAGAGAGAAACCTCAGGGAAATCTCTCAAGGAAAACCCCTTACAGTGGGCAGGGGCCCGATGTAGTCAACCTGTATCAACTGCCATGGTCCCTCTACCCTCCTGATGTGCCCCATGGGCACCTTCCTTTTCTGGGGGCCTGGGTTGTTTGCAGCGCACACTTGGCAATTGGCGCAGAACTCGCGGACGTCGTCCCGAACTCCCGGCCACCACCCCGCCTGTTCCACCCGTTGCCAGGTGACCTCATGCCCGGAGTGTCCTGCTCCTGGACCCTCGTGGGCCAGTTGAAGGAATTCCCTCCGGTGCTGCTGTGGCACAATCCACTGGTCCTCTCGGAACAGCATGCCTTCCTTGATGGAGAGGGCTGCTGTACCGTATGGACCCTCTACTTCCTTGCCCTCAGTGATGGCCTTGAGGACTGTTTTTAGGGCGGGATCTAGGGTTTGGACGGTCTTGAGGTCTGGGGGCAGTGTTACCCCTGTGGGACCCTGAGTCCCATCCCTGCCTCGGATCACTGCCACGGGTTTGGACCCATAGGGATCCCAAAAGGGACCGGTGCGGGCACCCTCCCTGGCTAGCGTATCCGCATGCTGATTACCCTTGCCGCGGGGTTCCGTGGAGGAATGGGCCTTTACCTTGTGGATAAAGACTTCCCCTTTCTCTCCCACTGCAGCTAAGATCTTTTCTAACAGGGGCTTCATGGTTAATGGTCGCCCGTCCGCAGAGGGATATCCGCGGCGGGACCAGATGGCTAGGTTCTCCGTACACGAGTTGCATGTGAACATGCTGTCCGAGCAAATCGTGTATGGGGTGGGGAAGATTTCGGGGTGTGTAACGACATACACTACCGCAGCCAGTTCAGCCTGCTGGGTGCTCATGGTGCTGGGGAGCTTAATCGCCAGGGCGATGCTTGCCGCAGGGTCATAAACTCCACACCCTGTGAGTCGTTCGCCAGCTGGTACCATGCTGGAACCGTCTATGTAGATCTCGCGGCCCGTGGGATGTATCCCGGCCCGTAAACCTACGTTCACCTCCCATACCCCTTCTATGGAACACCGATGGGCTGTTCCGGGATATACCATGTTGGCCGCGAGCTTGGGCTCGCAGAGACCCTTTACCTTCAGCTCCATCTGTGAAAAGAGGAGGGTCCAGCGCGCAATGCGTGCACTGCTTACTGTCCCATCCTTAATCCTTCCGTCTAGAAGCATTCGGGTGGGTGTGTGATGGGTGAGGAGAGTGATGGGCGAGGTGCCTGTGAAGATCAGAGATCTTTTCACAGCCCAATGCGTGGCCAGGAGATGCCGCTCGCAATTGGAAAAGCTCCTTTCCACATCAGTGAGTACCCTGGAGGAATAGACCACTGGCCTCAGCTTGCTGTGTCGCTCTTGAAGCAGTACAGCGCTCAAGCTAGCCCCGCTAGCCGCTACCTCCAGGAAAAACTCCTCTCCCCCATCTATGGCCCCCAGGGCTGGCGCGGTCTGCAAGTCTCTCTTGAGTTTCTCAAATGCTGCCTGACAACCCTCATCCCAGGACCACTCCACTCCCTTGTTTAAGAGTCAGAGCAGCGGGGCTGCTGTGGCCGCATAGTCCTCAATAAAGTCTCTGCAGTACCCGGTCAGTCCCAGAAAGGAACTCACACCCGTTACGGTGTTGGGGATCGGTAGAGTTTGCACCGACTCCCACCTGGCCTTGTCTATGGCTCTCTCACCGGCGCGGATGGTCAGACCGAGGAATTTCACTTCCTGCTGGCCAATCCGTGCCTTCTTTGGGTTTACTTTGAAACCCTTTCTTCCTAACAGCTCCAGTAACTCGGCCAATAGTGGGCCATGCTCCTCTCTCGAGTCTGTGAACAGGAGCAGGTCATCCACATACTGCACTAGCTGATTGGGCTGGCTGAACTCTTTTAAACTCCCTGCCATGCATTGATGGAAAATGCTGGGGCTGTTGTGAAAATCCTGTGGCAAGCAGTTCCAGGTGTACTGTTGCCCTTTAAACGTAAAGGCAAACTTGTACTGATCCTCCCTCCGTAAAGGGATGGACCAAAACCCATTAGAAATATCCAGTACCTTGAACGTGGTCGCGGAGGCTGGAATACTTCCTATCAGGTCGGCAACTGCTGCTACCCTCGGCGCACAGGCTGGGATGTTGCTATTGAGGACTCTGTAGTCCACCGTGGCTCTCCAGGAATCGTCCGGCTTCCTCACCGGCCATAACAGAGAGTTCACATGGGTGGCTATCGGTCTCAACACGCCCTGCTGCACCAGTGAAGATATTGCTGTCTCCATGTCGGGCTCCGCTTCCCGGGGGAAGTTGTACTGTTTTTGGGGTCGGGCCATGGGGTCCCCGTCTACGCTAACCTCAAACCCGGTGACCCTCCCGCAATCGTGCTTGTGAGTGGCAAACGTCGCCAGGTGGTCGCACACGAATGCCTGCAAATCTTGTGGGGCGCCCGTGACCATGAGCTCGAGGTCGTAGCCCTCTTTTGGCTTCACGGTACACAGGGTCCCTCTTTCTCCTTCCCCTGGGATGACGACTACCTTGCCCGGCTCACCCTTACCCGCTCCCCAAAGACAATGGTTTCTTAGGTCCACGAGGATCCCGTGTTCGACCAGGAAATCGGACCCGAGGATCCCTTTCCCATTCTCCACCTCCCACTTCATCAGTATACACCTCCAATTGGTGCGGAATGGTCCTAAATGAATGGAGAGGGGAATAGAATGTGCGCCAGCCTGTTCCTTGCCTGTGAAGCCATACAGAATATATGGAACCCCGGTGGACAGAGGCAAGGTGGCGGGGTTACCTGTGTGGATCATGGTGCACGATGCCCCCGTATCCAACAAATAGGTCCCTTTTACCTCCTGCACTTCCATCTCCATGAGGGGTCGCCTCCATATATCATATCGAAGTGCACACAAGTAAACGGGCTGCGCCGGCTCTAGTCATTTGGGTGTGATGAAATATTCCATTCATCACTCATCAGTAGTTCTCTGCCTGTGACTGTGGTTGGTTTCAGTTTCATTTCCATTGTATTGTACTGTGTGTAGGGCTCCGCCCATACCTGGCTCCTATGTAAGCTGGCCCAGCCTGTAGCACATCCAGTGCGGCAGACCTCTGGATGGAAGATACATTCTCCTCTGTGTGTTACCTTCTAAGTCAATAAAAGCCTTGTTTTGTTTCGCTAACATCGAGTCTCGGATTTATTGAGGCACATCATTGGGCACAGCGGTTGGGGCTTCGGGCACGACAAGACCAGTGGTGACGGCTACTTTCCCCTGCGAAATCATCAGAGACCGCAGCATCTCTAAAATTGATTCAATCGCAGCGGGATCCATAACTGCACCAGCTCCTTGTGCTGGGGCAGGAGCTACGGCTTGGGTTTGGGCTGGTGCTGGGGCGGCGGTCTGGGCTTGGGCTGCGGGAAATCTCCCTTTACTATCCTTCCACGGATTTCTACAGTCCTTGCGCCAATGTCCATCCTTCCCACACCCATAGCAATTGAGCTTGGCTTGGACAGGGCGATTCCCCTCCTGATGCCACTCCTTCTTGCTTGGGGCTGCGGGTTTTGCCTCATGCACCTTTCCCTTCTGGGGAGGTGTTTCCTGACCTCTACAATTCTTGTACGCTACATTGAGCTGACGGAGTACCGCCTCCTCCGTGACGCCGGGACCTTAGGGATCGAACCATGATCTGGCTAGGGCTGTAACGGCTTCAGCGGCACTTCCCTCTGCTCGCTGCCTGAGGGCGGTTTTTGAGGCTTCGGTGCGCTGCTGCCGTACCTTTGGACCCCTCTCCTCACCTGTTTCTCGAGTAATTGATCTCATTAGAGTAATCAGGCTAGTTAATAAAGTTGTTCGGTTTTGTCCCTATGCCTCTGGCCTCACCTGTGTCTTGTTAATGTATTTGTCTCCTGTCTCATTTGATTAATTATGTCACGTGACCACTCTGGCCTGTATTTAAGCTTCCTGTTTCCTGTCCTCTTTGCTCAGTCCTGGGTTTGCCTGCCTGCAGGTAGCAGCTCTCTTGAGTCTCTCTGTGTTTTCGAGGTTCAAGGAATCGCCTTTCGAGTGTTACTATGTCTCTGTGTTTTCGAGTCTCAAGTGAATCTCCTTTCGAGTGTTACCCTGTTTCTATGTTCTCGAGTCTCAAGGAAGCATCTTTCAAGTTCTACCTGGTCTCGAGTCCTTGGATAGGTTTCCTGCACTTGGGTCCACCACTACCGAAAACCCTAGCAAAACGGCCCCGTGAATGCACGGCCCCGTGACAAGGGCTCGTATCTCTGGCAAACTGTTGGTAACCAAGCAACGGAGCCAATGAACCCGCTGTTCGTTGCTCATTAGAGCCCATTCAGGCATACCCGGACAGCTGCGTCGATATACTGGCCACAGCATTTCTGCGAAAACCCTTGGGGGTTCTCCAGATAACTGCACGGTCCCTTCTACACGGTCGAACGGACTACCGTTGTCCACTCCCATTACTTCTAAAACTTCCTCCCTGAGCTCAGCTCAGCTATAATCTCTTTTAAGTGTAGTGTCATGGCCTGGTCCTCATGTAACTCAGAACCCACTACCTTATTCTCATCAGTCAGTGTCTTTCTCAACTGTGTTTTTAAACCATTGATCTGGGTTTGCAGCTCCACAGCATCTAGTGTGTTGATGACGGAAGTTCCTGTATTAAAAGCTGTGAAAATATCATTTACTGCACCCCTTCTTTGTCTCCCTACTCTGTCCAAGACCTCACGTGGTGTGGTGTACAATTCGGCTCTGTCGACATCGGCAAAGTCAAATTCGTAAAACTGCTTATACATGTTTGTTAACAGGACCTGGTATAATTGCTCCGTTTCCCTGGGGCACCACTCTGGCAATCGTACCTCGGTGAGGTTTAAAATCACCGAAGCCACCGTGTAGTGCACCCCTTGGTACAGCACCTGACCCTGTGGGTGCGAATAACAATCTGTTCCCAGGTCCCTTTGTCGTGGTGGGGCACCCTTCCTTGAGGGCTTTAGCTACTGGAATTGTGGGCAAGGGCTTGTGGGGTCGGGTGATGAGCTCGGTGGCGTTTACTGGGATCTGAGAGTATGGGACTCCGCACGCCCGTGTGCTGACTTCCCACCTCATTCCTTGTCCAGCATGCTACCACTGACTTTGGAAAAAGATGGAGATGCCTGTGGGGCAAGCGCGTTCTGAACCCCACATACAGATGTAAATCCCCTCACCTGGTTCCCACCATTTGTCCCAACAGACACTCAACCCCCCGTGAGTTCCCATAATTGTCCGATGGGTGTTATTACCGAATCTCTCCCATTCCACAGTGGAATTCTTCATGATGCTGCTCAACTTGCGCAGCCACCACCAACGATCCAAAGGTACATATCCATGGCAAACAAGGCAAATCTTCTTGCCCACGGTGACGCTGATCCTGGGTGCAATGATCCGCACCCTGGGTCACATCAGAGACGTTTCTCTGTATGCAAACCCCGTCTGGCTGGAGTATTCAGTAGAGTTCGACCCCAGCCAGCCTGGCCATCTTCCTTCATGGAAGTAGGCAGCAGTCTCTTCAGCGTCCCGTGGGCAGGTTCCGTCAGTCGCGATGGGGCCTCTGTTGCCAGAGCACCCGTAGATGGTAGAGTCCTTAGTGCGGCCCCGATAGGCCCAGCTGCACCCGATCGTCACGAACGCGACGAGGATCCCTCTTATCTTTACTGGCTTCTGTAATATATCAAACAATATAGCCAGGCTCCCGAGAGATTCTGGCTTAGGTGAGGGCATGATCGGATCTTTCGACCTCGATCCAAAAACACACACATACTGGGCAGATTTAAAACTACTTAAACTCTAATCATTTTAATATTTACACACCTTAAACTTAAACTTAAACTATGTACAGCGCCGCCCGTCCCCGGGTGGCTTGCCTAATCCTTGATTGGACTGTAGCTCGCCCGCCGCTCCCTGTGGCGGGGCTGCAGTGACCTGTGGCTCGGGTTCCCCGCAGCCTTTTGCTGTTAATCGGGGACTGTGTTTTTTCATGGATTTCTGAAGTCGGCGTTTACTGAGAACGGGGGACTCGGGCCAAGGTTTTACTGGCTGAGGCGTACGAGTCGACCTGCGAAAAGGTGCTTTGGGCGTGGCTCCCTTAGCGAGTGGACCTTTGGGTGGGACCTTAGCTCTCACAGTCCGTGGCTCTTCCACGACTGTGGGCTTCGGCTCCCTTCCCTCAGGCTCCGCCCCTTTGGGATTTGGGCAGGCTCCCTTGGCGAGTGGACATTCGGGTGGGACTTTAGCTCTCACAGCCCGTGGCTCTTCCACGACTGTGGGCTTCGGCTCCCTCCCCTCAGACTCTGTCCTTTTGGGAATTGGGCCTGTGGCAGACGGCTCCTCCTCACCTGTCCCTACAGGTGGAGAATCGCTGCCCCCAATTTTTACCTCCCCCACGCTTGAGTCGAGGGCGGGACCTCCGTCCTCCGACTCCACCTCTTCCAGAATCGTGTCGAGGGCGGGATCTTGTTGTTCGGGCCCCTCCTCATCCGAGTCCCAGGCCATCGGGGAAAGCTCCCCCCAGGTGGGCGGGACAGCTTCTCCTTCCAAGCAGGCTACAACGCCAGCTTGTGTGGTCTGTGACTCATCGCGCGCCTCAGGCTGAGGATCTTTACCCTCAGACCTGGCTTCGGTTGCTGATGCTCTTGCACCCGGTTTAAACAGTTTGCACCGCTTCATGCGAAACCACTTGTTGCGTCGGGACACCTCCACTGTGCGACTGGCGTAGACCGGTGGATTTTCCACCGATTCCGGCCTATCCTCCTGGTCTACGGCTCTCTTACCAGCGCATCGGGTTAGACCCAAGAATTTTTCTTCTCGCCGGCTAGCCCACGCCTTCGTAGGGGCATCCTTAACACTCTCTATCTCCTTCACACTCGTACCCGCTCCCCAGAGACAATGATTTCTCATGTCCATGTGGATCCCGCGGGACACTAAGAAATCAGACCCCAGGACTCCCATTCCACCTCCCACCTCCCACTTCATTAGGGTACACGTCCACGTGGTGCGGAGTGGTCCTAAATGAATGAAGAGGGGAAGGGAATGTGCGCCAGCCTGTTCTTCGCCCGTGAAGCCCGACAGAAGGTATGGGACCCCGGTGGACAGAGACGAGGCGGTGGGGTTAACTGCGTGGATTACGGTGCACGATGCTCCCGTATCCAACAGATAGGTTCCCTTCACCTCCTCCACCTCCATCTCCATGGGGGGTCGTCTCCATGCATCATATCGCAGCGCACACAGGTAGATGTGCTGCGCCGACTCTAGTCACTTGGGTACAGCGGTCGGGGTTTCGGGAGCGACAAGACCAGTGGTGACGGCTATTTTCCCCTGCGAAATCATCAGAGACTGCATTGTCTCTATGATTGATTCAATCGCAGCGGGATCCATAACTGCACCAGCTCCTTGTGCTGGGGCAGGAGCTACGGCTTGGGTTTGGGCTGGTGCTGGGGTGGCGGTCTGGGCTTGGGCTTGGGCTGCGTGAAATTTTCCCTTATTATCCTTCCACGGATTTCTACAGTCCTTGCGCCAATGTCCACCCTTCCCACACCCGTAGCAATTGAACTTGGCTTGGACAGGGCGATTCCCCTCCTGATGCCACTCCTTTTTGCTTGTGTCTGCGGGTTTTTCCTCATGCACTTTTCCCTTCTGGGGAGGTGTTTCATGACCTCTACAATTCTTGTACGCCACATTGAGCTGACGGAGCACCGTCTCCTCCGTGACGCCGGGACCTTGGGGATCAAACCAAGATCTGGCTAGGGCCCGTATCTCTGGTAAGCTGTTGGTAACCAAGCAACGGAGCCAATGAACCCGCTGTTTGTCGCTCATTACAGCCCGTTCAGGCATACCCGGACAGCTGCATCGATACACTGGCCACAGCCTTTCTGCGAAAACCCGTGGGGGTTCTCCAGATAGCTGCACGGTCCCTTCCACATGGTCGAACGGACTACCGTCGTCCACTCCCATTACTTCTAAAACTTCCTCCCTGAGATCCGCATACCCTTTCCGTCCCCTCTTGCTATCCTCTGAGAGGCACTGAAGGATTGTGCAATCCAGGGAGAAAAGCAGCAGTTTCACCTGTTCCTGATCATCACAGTCATTAATGGCTGCTGTTTCCTCTATCTCCCTGAAATGAAGTGAGGGCTCTCCCTTTACTGTGAGTCGTGCGAGGTGGCTCACCATGGACCTTAATTGCGGGCCGGCGTAGGGCACCATGAGCTGGTTCTGGTGGGGTCCAATACTGCCATCGGCAGCGTTGGGACCGAGCCTCTGGTGCCGAGCGGGACACATTGGTGCCTGTCCTGGCTTTGCTACCAGTGGTTCTTCCTCACACTCCACCTCGGCTACCTCCTCTTTCACTACCCCCTGTTTTTCCGGTCAAGTCTCACTATAGCTCGGCGGTGCTGAGGGCTCGGTGGCTGGTACCAAATTACCTCAGCTGGAATCAGCTGTTTTGATTCCTTTAAAAAGTCCATGTGACTGGCTTTCTGGCTGACGAGACACACCATGCCACTTGCCTTAACCAGGGCCATTCTTAGGTCCTCTATGGTCTTTTGGCAGGGGCCGTGGTCTGTGCTCTCAAACCCGTGCTCGAAGGCCAGTTTGTAAGCTGCCTTAACCTCCACTACTCTCTCCTCCTGTGCTCTTAGCTGTTGTGCGAGGTGGGCGCATTTCTCCCGTATCCTCGTTTCATTGATCTTTGCCTCAGTAACCTGGCACTCCAGGTACTCTATCCTGGCCTGATGTTGACTAGCTACCACTTGGCGTTCCTGATTCAGCGCGAGAAGCACTGTGATGAGTTTTTCCCCTCCCATGGCCTTTTTCTCTATCTCTGCTGCCTGGTTTGTGATCTTGGCTGCCTGTGCTGCAACGACCCGGTCCAAGATCTGGACCTGCTTCTTGTAACACATCAGCCACACTGCCTTCTCCACTGACTTCTTAGGCTTTTTGCTCTCTGTCCACCTGATGGCTGTGTCCACCGGACGCCCATCCAGTAAGAGATCAGAAATCCACTGTTTAGTGAGATTTACCTTGCCAAAGACATAATCCGCTATCCTCTCATCCATTGCATTTCGACCATTTAAACTTGAATCTACTACATTGCAATCCTGCGGCCAGAGTCCTGCCGCAGTCGCCATTTTCTGTAAGGGGTTTTCCTTGAGAGATGTCTCTGAGGTTTCTCTCTCTAGAGGCCTCTCTCTCTTGCACAGTAAAACCTTGAGTGGTTCGACCCACTCGCCCCTTAGATTCTATACTCTGGACATTGGGGCAGGAACTACAATGTAGAGAAACCTCTTGTAGACCAAGTTTGATGAAACAAAATGAAATTTTATTGCATAAGGAAAAATATCAAATCAAATGCAAGCAGATAAGAGAGTACATGGGAGGGAAAAACACAAACAAATCATAACGACACAGTACTAACTAAGGCAAATACAGGCATCTTATACTCTACAAAGATCATCATGAAATAAGGAAACACACGGAACATCGAGGGACAACAACTCATGTTAATTGTACCCTTAAATCCACCCCCTTATTAAACCTAGCTAGATCTGATTGTGAAGGGCCAGAAACATGCTCACCAATCCCACTAGGAAGTGCAAGGTTTTGAAATCAAGTCTGTGTTTTGATCCCTTCAGGCGCTCCGTCTCCTCGTGGATCATGGAAACGCTGCGAGCTGCGTCACACCTCTCTCCTGAGGTGGGGGTCGGGGGCAGCTGGACACCGGCGGGCCTGGATGTCGGCGGGGTCGAGGATCGTCGACTCGACCCTGGTCAGAGGAGCCTTGGGCTGGCTCCCATAGATTTCCTTGGTTCGTTACTGTCTCTTTTCGAGCCGGAGTGGCTGGAAGGTTTCTTCTCTTGGGGTTTTAATTTTTTGTTTCTTCTCCCAAGTTGGGTCGATGGCCTCTCCTTTCGGCAACGGCCCGGGGATGGTCGATGATCTCCCGATGTGTTTCCCCAGGGCTGGACGCTGGCACGAGCGGCCTTCTTGATGTTGGCTTAATTCTTCTTCCTCCTCCGGTGGTGGAGAGAAGTTTGCTGATCTTCTCCCGAAGCGACTCCTCTTCACCCACCGCTGTCTCCGCAACTACAACTCCGGTGTCTCCTTCAGAGTTCCCCGAGTGTCTGTGTGAGTGTCTGTACAACTCCAACTCCTCCAGTTATACTTTTCCCCCAGAAGCTTCCACTTCCCGCCCAAAATCAGGTTAGTCTTTGTTTAACTTTTGGCGGGCTAGGAGCACAGCGGGGTAGTTATTATATTTTAAAACATTTTCGATGGCCGGTAAAGGCCCATCTCTGTTCTGGAATGGTGTGGAGATGCCGGAGTTGGACTGGGGTGGACAAATGTAAGAAGTCACACAACACCAGGTTATAGTCCAACAGCTTTATTTGAAATCACAAGCTTTCGGAGCACTGCTCCTTCTTCAGGTGAAGTGGAGAAATGCATAAAGACAGAGCTTATATAGTCAGAGAATCATGTCAGATGTTTACAGGTAACCTTTCCAACTGCCATTTATCACACCTCGGCAGAGAGATAATCACAGCAGTCAAAGGTGTGAATGGTGTCCAAACAGGTCAGTCGGGGAAACATTACATCAAAGAACAATGAGGTGGGGTCACGAGGGGTCAAATATTGCAGATGCTGGGGTCTGTATGAAAAACAAAAAAACAGACAAAAAACATTTTTTTTGGCTGGAAATCACAGCAGGTCCGGCCGCATCTGTGTAGAGAGAACAAGCCAATGTCGACTCGAGTCTGGATGACCCTGCATCAGGTGGGGTTACATGTAGCGTGACACGAACCAAGATCTCGGTTGAGGCCGTCCTCATGGGTGCGGAACTTGGCTATCAGTTTCTGCTCGACGATTTTGCGTTGTCGTGTGTCTCGAAGGCCACCTTGGAGAATGCTTACCCGAAGATCGGAGGCTGAATGTCCTTGACTGCTGAAGTGTTCCCCGACTGGGAGGGAACACTCCTGCCTGGTGATTGTTGCGCGGTGTCCATTCATCCGTTGTCGCAGTGTCTGCATGGTCTCGCCGATGTACCATGCTTCGGGGCATCCTTTCCTGCAACGTATGAGGTAGACAACGTTGGCCGAGTCGCATGAGTATGTACCATGTACCTGGTGGGTGGTGTCCTCACGTGTGATGATGGTATCTGTGTTGATGATCTGGCATGTCTTGCAGAGGTTGCTGTGGTAGGGTTGTGTGGTGTCGTGGTCGCTGTTCTCCTGAAAGCTGGGTAATTTGCTGTGAACGATGGTCTGTTTGAGGTTAGGCGGCTGTTTGAAAGCGAGTAGTGGAGGCGTGGGGATGGCCTTAGCGAGGTGTTCATCGTCATCGATGACATGTTGAAGGCTGCAAAGAACATGGCGTAGTTTCTCCGCTCCGGGGAAGTACTGGACGATGAAGGGTACTCTGTTGGTTGTGTCCCGTGTTTGTCTTCTGAGGAGGCCTATGCGATTTTTCGCTGTGGCCCGTCGGAACTGTCGATCGACGAGTCGAGCGTCATATCCCGTTCTTACAAGGGCGTCTTTCAGTGTCTGTAGGTGTCCATCGCGTTCCTCCTCGCCTGAGCAGATCCTGTGTATTCGCAGGGCTTGTCCATAGGGGATGGCTTCTTTAACGTGGTTAGGGTGGAAGCTGGAGAAGTGAAGCATCGTGAGGTTGTCCGTGGGCTTGCGGTAGAGTGAAGTGCTGAGGTGTCCGTCTTTGATGGAGATTCGTGTCTCCAGGAATGAGACTGATTCTGAGGAGTGGTCCATGGTGAGTTTGATGGTGGGATGGAACTTGTTGATGTTATCGTGTAGTCTTTTCAGTGATTCTTCGCCGTGGGTCCATAGGAAGAAAATGTCGTCGATGTATCTGGTGTATAGCGTTGGTTGGAGATCCTGTGCAGCGAAGAAGTCTTGCTCGAACTTGTGCATGAAGATGTTTGCGTATTGGGGTGCGAATTTGGTCCCCATGGCTGTTCCGTGTGTTTGGGTAAAGAACTGGTTGTCGAAGGTGAAGACATTGTGGTCAAGGATGAAGCGGATGAGTTGCAGGATGGCGTCTGGAGATTGGCTGTTGTTGGTGTTGAGTACTGAGGCTGTCGCAGCGATGCCGTCATCGTGGGGGATACTGGTGTAGAGTGCCGAGACGTCCATCGTGGCGAGGAGTGTTCCTGGTTCAACTGGTCCGTGGGTGCTGAGCTCCTGTAAGAAGTCTGTAGTGTCGCGATAGAAGCTGGGGGTTCCCTGTACGATGGGTTTCAGGATGCCCTCGACATATCCAGAGAGGTTCTCACACAGGGTTCCGTTGCCTGATGCGATAGGACGTCCAGGTGTGTTGGCTTTGTGTATCTTTGGGAGGCAGTAGAAGTCTCCCATGCGGGGAGTACGTGGGATGAGAGCATGTAGGATGCTTTGAAGGTCTGGATCGAAGGTTTTGATCAGTCTGTTGAGTTGGCGGGTGTGTTCTTTGGTCGGATCTGCGGGTAACTGTCTGTAGTGTTCCTGGTTGTCCAGTTGTCGGTATACTTCTTTGCAATAGTCCGTTCTGTTCTGTATGACGATGGCACCTCCTTTGTCTGCTGGTTTGATGACGATGTTGCGGTTGGTCTTGAGAGCGTGGATGGCGTTGCGTTGTGCTCGGGTGACATTCTGGACTGTCTTGTGAGTGCAGCTGATGAATCTGGCGTTGATGCATCTCCTGACAGCTTGAGCATACATGTCAAGCTTAGGGCAGCGACCCTCCGGAGGGGTCCAATTTGACTCTTTCTTCTTCGGTTGCTGCACTGCGGATCCCTCTGTCTGCTGTTCCGGATCATTGATTGTCTCATTGGGTTCGCTGCTGACATCTTGGGATTTGTGGAAGAATTCCCGGAGCCTCATTCTCCTGATGAATTCCTCTGTGTCTGCCGCGAGACCGATGGGGTCCATTTTGGTGGTGGGGCAGAAATTGAGCCCTCGGCTGAGAACTTCAATTTCGTCTGGTTGAAGGGTGTGGTCGGACAGGTTGACGATGGATTTCCCTGTGGTTTCAACCGTGGTCCCAAGATGTCAGCAGTGAACCCAATGAGACAATCAATGATCCGGAACAGCAGACAGAGGGATCCGCAGTGCAGCAACCGAAGAAGAAAGAGTCAAATTGGACCCCTCCGGAGGGTCGCTGCCCTAAGCTTGACATGTATGCTCAAGCTGTGAGGAGATGCATCAACGCCAGATTCATCAGCCGCACTCACAAGACAGTCCAGAATGTCACCCGAGCACAACGCAACGCCATCCACGCTCTCAAGACCAACCGCAACATCGTCATCAAACCAGCAGACAAAGGAGGTGCCATCGTCATACAGAACAGAACGGACTATTGCAAAGAAGTATACCGACAACTGGACAACCAGGAACACTACAGACAGTTACCCGCAGATCCGACCAAAGAACACACCCGCCAACTCAACAGACTGATCAAAACCTTCGATCCAGACCTTCAAAGCATCCTACATGCTCTCATCCCACGTACTCCCCGCGTGGGAGACTTCTACTGCCTCCCAAAGATACACAAAGCCAACACACCTGGACGTCCTATCGCATCAGGCAACGGAACCCTGTGTGAGAACCTCTCTGGATATGTCGAGGGCATCCTGAAACCCATCGTACAGGGAACCCCCAGCTTCTATCGCGACACTACAGACTTCTTACAGGAGCTCAGCACCCACGGACCAGTTGAACCAGGAACACTCCTCGCCACGATGGACGTCTCGGCACTCTACACGAGTATCCCCCACGATGACGGCATCGCTGCGACAGCCTCAGTACTCAACACCAACAACAGCCAACCTCCAGACGCCATCCTACAACTCAACCGCTTCATCCTTGACCACAATGTCTTCACCTTCGACAACCAGTTCTTTACCCAAACACACGGAACAGCCATGGGGACCAAATTCGCACCCCAATACGCAAACATCTTCATGCGCAAGTTCGAGCAAGACTTCTTCGCTGCACAGGATCTCCAACCAACGCTATACACCAGATACATTAACGACATTTTCTTCCTATGGACCCACGGCGAAGAATCACTGAAAAGACTACACGATAACATCAACAAGTTCCATCCCACCATCAAACTCACCATGGACTACTCCTCAGAATCAGTCTCATTCCTGGACACACGAATCTCCATCAAAGACGGACACCTCAGCACTTCACTCTACCGCAAGCCCACGGACAACCTCACGATGCTTCACTTCTCCAGCTTCCACCCTAACCACGTTAAAGAAGCCATCCCCTATGGACAAGCCCTGCGAATACATAGGATCTGCTCAGACGAGGAGGAACGCGATGGACACCTACTGTAGGGGGTTTCTCTTGCTCTTTCTGGTCTCCTGCCAGGCTTCGTGCAATAATTACCCTTAAGTGGTTCGACCCACTCCCCCCTACGGTTCTAGACCTTGGACTTAGGTGCAGAGAACAGTAGTGCAGAGAAAGAACTCAATAGACCAGGTTGAATAGCACGAAATGGATGCTTTTATTTTTAAACAGTTTGAAGCATTACAAAATACATGTCATAGGCACAGATTAAAGTTACTACAATCATGCACAAATTTATGAACTTGACTCTATGGAAATGGGGAACACACGGCACATCGAAAAAGGGGAAACACATTACGATTTCCCTTAACTCCCTCCCCTATACCTAAACTAAGTTTCGACCTGGGGAACTTGGGATCATGCTCACCACTCTCGAAATCGCGAGAAAGGGGGTTCGCAGCCTTTTTGGCACCGCTTTCCGTCGTCACGTGGATTTGGAAACTTCTGGCGCAGTCGATATTCTCTCCTCCCTCGAGGCGGTGGGGTAGACCCAGCCTCGATGAGCGCTCGTTAAGGTTGAGATCCATTAAGTCAATTTGGGTTCATGGAGCAGACCCAGATGCAGGCTATGCACTTGGGAGAATCTTGTGGCATCGATCGCCGGTTCTCCAGAGGGTTTCTTCTCCGTCGGCCTGGGTCGTCGATGATCTCCCGACCCCAGTACCCGGGCCACCCTCGTCGTCTTCTCGTCATGGCCGAGCCTTGTTTGGCTGAACACCGACCACGTTGTCCTTTTACCGAAACCGTCCGTCTTTAAAAAGACGAAAACGTTTTCATCGATCTGCCGAAGTGGAAGAGGCGCCGATCCGGGCACCGTCCGCCCTTCGTTCGTTCCTCGTAGAAGAAAGTTCTTGAAGAAATGGAAGCCTGAAGTCGCCCAACAAGAAGCCGTGGCAGTGAAGAAGAAGTTGTTCAAGTAACCCGAAGTCCGAAGTAACTTAGATGGACTTTCAATCCATAGTTATACTCTTTTGGGACAGTCTTATCTCTCGCCAAATCATAGTCCTGTCTTTGTATTAATTTTGGCGGGCAGAAATCTCTGCAGGGGCGCTTTGTCTTGTAACGGAGCCGGTGATAACTTAAACTGGCCTTCCTGGCCGATAATGTCTTTCAATGTCTTTTGCATTGTCACCGTGGCTCGGTTCGCATATTGATCGGTCCGGACATTTTCCTTGATGGCTGCTAAACGGTTTTTCCTTTGTACGATAAATGGGTATAAGTGTTTTTACATTGTCCGCCCATATCTTGATGGGCCCCATCCTGTACTTATAATCCATTGAATATGTATGCTGTTGCTCTGAGTTTCGGTTCCCAGATACTGGCTTTCGTGGGCTCACTGTCTTCAATCCACAAGCCTGTCTGGCTTGCAGTAACAGAAATAAAATGGTTCATAAACTGATCACGGGGCCTGGCGGCCATTTTGTATGCCCTTTTATCAAAGGTTTTTCTGTGCAAGCTTACTTTGGTCAATAAACAGTCTTATTTTATCCAGTTTTCTTGCGTGATTTTTGCTGAAAATTGCGAATCTTACAGGCCCCCCTGTGATACTGATAGCTTGCTTAAAGTATCAATAATCCTTGATGAGCAAATTTTCCCTGATTCCCCACATCCAAACATTCCTGGCACTTAACTATCTATGCCCCTCACGACACATGCAGTTCCCATTTCCGGAGAAAATGAAAATTACCTCATGCACATTTGGAATCATAGACAGCAAATCTTAAACTATAACACCTTCACCTGTCAGATGGGCAGGGGTTGATACCCTTTTGCGCCATCTGCATGCATCTTTTATTAATCCAAAAAAACTTAAGAACAACTAATAACATGACAATACTTATTTCCTTATAACCCAAAACAATCACAAAAAAAAAAAATTTTTAAATGGAGGGACGCTTAATCTTATACTAGCAGCTTAGAGTGGGTATTCTGCTTCCCCCATCCGCACATAGCGTTCTCTCCATTCTCCTGTGCTCTCGTGCCTCTGGAGGCGTTTGCCTCTTTTGCAATGCACGAAGAGCAAATATATCACAATCAAAACCTGACATACTACTAGGATATGGGATGCTATTCTAATCCAGGCGGGGACCTCTATGTTGGTGAACAAGTCCCACCATGGTGGGACGGTTATGTCCAATATGTCTTTTCCTATCTCTAAAGTCTTCTGCTCCAGTGTGTAGAAATGTTTCTGCGAAATTATAACGGCTTTTAAAATCTTGGTGAGGTGTTCGGGAAGAGGGGGAATGACATAACCAAAATGCGCGACAAATCGTTGTAAGTCTGTGAAATTCTCTTTGATAGTGATGTGTACGGTGGAGGGCGCAGGAATGGGAACAATTCGTTGTTGTGCCACTTGAACCTCGGCCCTGGGTTTGAAACAGAAACTGCTATCACCGACCGAACACCACTCGTGTTGTCCATATCGGTACTGAGGCGCTGCAGTGGTGACGCAGTATGTCCCACCCCCGATATATGCTACCTGTGGGGGCACATGGTCCTCTGCCATTGCCTCCATGGTGCAATTCACCGGCTTCGCGCTAGCGGTTCTGAACCCGCACTGTGGTTTCAAAAAGGCATTCAAGTGCTGGGGACACAGGATGATGTGTGCTCCCCGGCTCCGACATCCCGAGAGGTCGGTGCCTGTCATCGTACGCTCCCATCTGATGACGTAAGGCGGGACCACTGCGTAACGAATGTGTGCGCCCCCCTGAATGACTCCAATGTTCTCTACTCTGTATACCGGGGCGGGCTTTGCTGCGGGACCCAACACCGGCATTCTTACTACTATTCCCATAATAGTGTGATTCGAATGTCCGCAGTCCACTGGAACTGGGTATGCTTCTGCGGCTAGTCTGAGCTGGCACGGGCTTAATGCATTCTCAAAAGGGTGGAGCGCTTGCAAGTGCTTGTTGCTGATCCAGGACGGGACCAAACCCTGTTTTAAATCCTCAAGATTACTGCGGCCCTCGCCCAATAACCACGCCCCGTACAGCACACAGGCCTCGTTTTGCGCAGCTTGATCGGACGCATTCCGATCCTCCTTAATGAGTGCATTTACCGTTCTCGTGTGTTTCTCCAGCTCAGCAATTATGTCCTTAAAGTGTAGTGTCATGGCCTGGTCCTCATGCAACTCAGAACCCACGACCTTGTTTTCGTCTGTCAATATGTTCCTTAACTGGGCTTTTAAACCGTTGATCTGTGTCTGCAGCTCCACGTTATCTAGAGCGTTGACAACAGATGTCCCGGTATTAAAAGCAGTGAATATGTCATTTACAGTACCCCTTCTTTGCCTCCCGACTCGATCCAAAACTTCTGGTGGTGTGGTGTATAATTTGTCTCTGTCGATGTCGGCAAAGTCAAATTCGTAAAATTGTCTAAACATACTGGTTAACAGGACTTGGTATAATTGTTCCGTTTCTTTGGGACACCACTCCGGCAATCTTACCTCAGTGAGATTTAAAATCACTGAGGCCACCGCGTAGTGTACCCCTTGGTACAGCACCTGACCGGTGGGTACCAATACTAAACCGTTCCCGGGTCCCTTGGTGGTGGTTGGGCACCCTCCTTTCTGGGCTAGTGCTACCGGAAGCGTGGGCAGGGGCTTGCGTGGGCGGGTGATGAGTTCAGTGGCGTTCACCGGAATAGGGGAGTATGGGGCTCCGCACGCTCGAGTGCTAACATCCCATCTCATCCCCTTCCCTTCATCCTGCCACTGCCTCTGGAAGAAGATGGACACGCCCTTGGGGCAGACGTGTCTCGAACCCCACATACAGACATATATTCCCTCATCCGGTTCCCACCATTTGTCCCAACACACACGTAATTGTCCGTGAGTTCCCGTAATAGTCCGATGGGTATTATTACCCAGTCGCTCCCACTCGACCGTAGAGTTTCTCATGTCCTTTCCCAGCTTTCGTAGCCACCACCATCGCCTTGGTGGTACGTTCCCATTGCACACCAGACAAATCCTCTTTCCCACGGTGACGCTGACTCTGGGCGCTAGGATCCTCACTCGAGGGCACGTTAATGAAGTCTCTTGGTAGGCAAAACCGAAATTGCTGGAATATTCCGTAGAATTCGTTCCCAGCCAACCTGGCCATCTCCCTTGGTGGAAGTAGGTGGCGGTTTCCTCTACCTCTCGCTCCCCCATCCCATCCGTTGCGATGGGGGCCGTGTCCCCGGAGCACCCGAAAATGATGACGTCCTTGGTGCGGCCTCGGTAGGCCCACCCGCACCCGATCGCCATGAACGCGACGACAATCCTTTCCATCGTATCCCAGGTTTCTGTAACCAACAAAATGATGTAGCCGGGCTCCCGATAGGTGCTGGCCTAAATTAATTGGACGCGCGGGTTCCTGGACCCCGCTCCCTAACAAACACTCATACCGGGCAGACTTCAAAATTGTACTCTTAACACCATATACTTTACATTCCTTAAACTATGACCATAATTACCTATCTTAACTTATGTACAGCGCCGCCCTCCGTGGGGCGGCTTTCCGAATCCCTGTGAGGTCTGTCGTGTGCCACACCCTGCGGTGGGGCTGCATTGATCTTTGGCCTTGATCCCCCGCAGCCTGTCGCTGCTGAACGGGGATCATGTCTTCCTGGGGCTGCTTTAAACCGTGGTTGGGGAGGATGGGGAGAATCTGGCCAAAATTTTCTGGGCTGGGGCGCTCGAGCTGACCTACGGGGGGCTGCTTTGGGTTGGGCTCCCGGGGCCGATGGACCTGGGGTCGTGACTGTTACCGTTACAGCCTGTGGTTCCTCCACAGCTGCCGGCTCCAGCTCCCCTCCCTCAGGCTCCGCCCCCCCGGGGTCGGGATCTGTGGCTTCCGACTCCACCTCACCTGTCCCTACAGGTAACGAGTCTCCACCCCCACTCCCTACCTCCCCCAAGCTTGAGTCGAGGGCGGGACTGCCGTCCTCTGACTCTTCCTCCTCCGTGATTGGGTCTAAAGCGAGGTTGAGCTGTTCGGGCTCTCCCCTGCCTAAATCCCATTCAAAAGATGAGACCTCCCACTCCAATGGGATGGCCTCTCCCTTCACGCAGGCTACTGCTCCAGCCTGTGTGGTCTGTGACTCTGTTACAGGCTGAGGATCTTTGTTCTCAGACCTGGTCCCCTTTGGTGGCCCTTGTGTACCCGGTTTAAACAGTTTACACTGGTTGATGTGAAACCATTTGGTACGTCGGGGCGTCTTCACTGCATAAACCATGGGGCTGGCTTTGTCTACAATGCTGTATGGCCCCATGTACAGTGGTTCAAAACTCCCTACCCTGGCGTAGTTTCGGACCATGACCTGGTCCCCGACTACCCACTCTTGTTGTTTCCGAGGTTCCAACAACAGTTTATTTCCCTGGTGCTGTCTTCCCATGTTCCCAGCCGCCTGCCCATAAATCTGTCTCAGGCGCTCCAAGAGGGTTTGGGCGAATTTGTCCCGTTTCACCTCTCGGAGCTGGCCCTCAGTGAGCACCGGGGCTAGCACATGGGTGGGTGTTCGCATGATCCTTCCAGTCATTAACTCGTGCGGGGAATACCCCGTGCTTTTGGACTGGCTGGCTCGGATCCCCATGAGGACTAAAGGCAGGACCTCCGCCCATTTCTGGGGCGAGCCCATTGTCTCTTTCCTCAGCTTTTCCTTGAGGGTCCGATTCATACGCTCAACAATCCCGGATGACTGGGGATTGTATGCTACGTGCCACTTTCCCTCAATGCCCAAGAGCCTGAGGGCGTTCTGCATTACTTGACCGGTGAACTGACTCCCTTGGTCGGACTCTACAAAACGGGGGAGTCCCCACCGTGAGAACACTTCCCGAATCAAGATCTTAGCAGTACCCAGTGCCGTAGCTGTTCTGCACGGGAAGGCTTCTACCCATTTGGTGAACACATCTACCAGGACAAGGCAGTACTTATAGCCTCCCTGGGCGGCGGGCAGGGGCCCTATGTAGTCGACCTGAATCGACTGCCATGGTCCCTCTACCCTCCTGATGTGCCCCATGGGCACCTTCCTTTTGTGGGGGTCTGGGTTGTTAGCAGCACACACAAGACAGCTTGCGCAGAACTCGCGGACATCGTCCCGAAGTCCCGGCCACCATCCCACCTGCTCCACCCGTTGCCAGGTGACCTCAGGTCCGGGGTGTTCCGCTCCTGGACCCTCGTGGGCCAATTGCAGGAATTCCCTTCGGTGCTGCTGCGGCACAACCCACTGCTCCTTTCGGAACAGCATACCTTCTTTGACTGTGAGGGCTGCCGTACTGTACGGACCTTCTACCTGTTTGCCCTCTGTGATGGCTTTTAGGACTGCTTTTAGGGCGGGATCCAGGGTTTGGACGGTCTTTAGGTCTGGGGGCGGTGTCACCCCTGTGTTCCCGGGAATTCCCTCCCTGCCTTGGATCGCCGCCACGGGTCCGGGTTCGTATGGGTCCCAGAGAATGCCGTTGCGGGCACCCTCCCTGGCTAGCGCATCCGCCTGCTGGTTGCCCTGACTGCGGGGTTCTGTAATGGAGTGAGCCTTCACCTTATGGATGAACACCTCTCCTTTCTCCCCCACAGCTGCTAGGATCTTCTCCAGCAAGGGCTTAACTGTTAAAGGCCGCCCGTCCGCGGAGGTGTACCCGCGTCGGGACCAGATGGCGAGGTACTCTGTACACGAATTGCACGTGAACATGCTGTCTGAGCAAATCGTGTATGGGGTTGGGAAAATCTCGGGGTGGGTAACCACGTACGCCACCGCGGACAGTTCAGCCTGCTGCGCGCTCATAGTGCTGGGGAGCTTAATTGCCAGGGCAATGTTTGCCGCAGGGTCATAAACTCCACACATTGTGAGTCGCTTGCCGTCAGCTACAGTGCTAGAACCGTCTACGTAGATCTCGCGGCCCGTGGGATGTATCCCGGCCCGTAAACCTATGTTAACTTCCCATACCCCTTCTACGGAACATTGATGGGCTGTCCCAGGATATGCCATATTGGCTGCGAGCCTTGGCGCGCAGAGGCCTTTAACTTTGAGATCCATCTGGGAAAGGAGGAGGGTCCAGCGCGCAATCCGAGCGCTGCTTATGGTCCCATCCTTAATCCTCCCGTCCAGAAGCATCTTCGTGGGGGTGTGATGGGTGAGGAGCGTAATGGGAGAGGTCCCTGTGAAGATCACTGATCTGTTCACAGCCCAATGCGTGGCCAGGAGATGCCGTTCGCAATTGGAGAAACTCCTCTCCACATCCGTGAGCACCCTGGAGGAATAAACTACTGGTCTTAGCTTGCCGTGCCGCTCTTGGAGCAGCACTGCACTCAGGCTGTCCCCACTAGCGGCTACCTCCAGAAAGAACTCCTCTCCCCCATCTATGGCCCCTAGGGCTGGCGCGGTCTGCAGATCTCTTTTCAACTTCTCGAATGCTGCCTGGCACCCCTCGTCCCAAGACCACTCGACTCCCTTGTGTAAGAGTCGAAGTAGCGGGGCCGCTGTGGCAGCATAGTCCTCGATGAAATCTCTGCAGTACCCGGTCAATCCCAAAAAGGACCTTACACCCGTTACTGTGTTGGGAATCGGCAGATCTTGTATAGATTCCCGTCTGGCCTTATCTATGGCTCTTTCCCCAGCGCGGATGGCCAGACCCAGGAATTTAACTTCCCGCTGGCCGATCTGGGCTTTCTTTGGGTTTACTTTGAAACCCTTCCTTTCTAACAGTTCCAACAATTCGGCTAACAGTGGGCCGTGCTGCTCCCTTGTATCTGTGAACAGGAGTAAGTCGTCCACATACTGCACTATCTGGTTGGGCTGGCTGAACTCTTTCAAACTCCCCACCATACACTGATGGAAAATGCTGGGGCTGTTGTGAAAACCCTGTGGTAAGCAGTTCCAGGTGTACTGTTGCCCTTTGAAAGTAAAGGCAAACTTGTACTGGTCCTCCCGCCGCAGCGGAATGGACCAAAAACCGTTCGAGATGTCCAGCACCGTGAATGTGGTCGCCGATGCTGGAATACTCCCTATTAAGTCTGCAACTGCTGCTACCGTGGGCGCGCAGGCTGGGATATTACTATTGAGGACTCTATAGTCCACCGTGGCTCTCCACGAATTGTCCGGTTTCTTTACCGGCCATAATGGGGAGTTCACGTGGGTGGCTATCGTCCTCAATACGCCCTGCTGTACCAATGAAGATATTGCTGTCTCCATGTCGGGTTCTGCCTCCTTGGGGAAATTATACTGCTTTTGGGGTCGGATCATGGGGTCCCCGTCTACGCTGACTTCGAACCCAGTGACTCTCCCGCAGTCGTGCTTGTGGGTGGCGAACGCGGTCAGATTTTCTGACACACGCGCCTGCAAGTCCGTTGGGACGTTTGTTATCATGAGCTCGAGATCGTAACCTCCTGATGGCTTCATAGTGCACAGGGCCCCCTTTTCTTCCTTCCCCGTGATTACGACTACCTTACCTAAACCGCCCTCGGCTCCCCAGAGACAGTGATTTCTCAGGTCCACGAGGATCCCGTGTTCCAACAAGAAATCAGCCCCGAGGATGCCTTTCCCCCCCCCTCTTTCCACTTCAATAGGATGCACGTCCATGTGGTGTGGAGCGCTCCCAACTGAATGGAGAGCGGGAGGGAGTGCGCGCCAGCCTGTGCTCTACCTGTGAAACCCGCTACTAAATATGGAGCCTGGGCGGACAGAGGTGAGGCAAAAGGTTTGTCCGTGTGGATCACGGTACACGAAGCTCCCGTATCCAACAGGTAACTACCCCTTTGTTTCTCCACCTCCATCTCCACCACAGGTCTTCTCCAAGCGTCATAGCGGAGCGGACACAAGTAGATGGGCTGCGCGGGCGTCAGTCATTTAGGTGTTTCGGCTGGGGTCTCGGGGGCGATAGGGCTGTTAGCAACCGCTACCTTCCCCTGCCAGGTCATCAGAGACCGCATAGTCTCCAAGACTGACTCGATCGCAGCGGGGTCCACAACCGCACCACCCCCTTTATTCGGGGCAGAGGCTACGGTTGGGTTCTGGACTGGTGTTGGGGCAGCGGCCTGCACTTGTGGTTGTGCTGGTGTTGGGTAAACTCTCGGGCCGTTGGCGACTCGGGCTTGGGCTTGATCTTGGGCTGCGGCGAACGCTCTCTCCCTCTTATCCTTCCAAGGATTCCTACAGTCCTTGCGCCAATGACCCTCCTTCCCACACCCGTAACAACTGCTATTTGCTTGGGGATGGCGATTTCCCTCCTGACGCCATTCCTTTTTAGCAGAGGCTGCGGGTCTCACCTCATGCACCTTTCCTTTCACAACAGGCGTTTTCTTGCCCTTGTTGTTTCTATAACTGATCGTGAGCTGATCTAGTACTACTTCCTCCGTGGAGCGGGCGTTAGTGGGGTCAAACCATGCTTTGGCCTGTTCCTTCACTACTGGCAGGCAACCTGCTACCAGGCACCGAAGCCAGTGAGCCCTTTGTTCGCCATCCAGCCCGGCCCGGGCCGGCCCGCCCGGGCAGCTGCGCCGATACACTGGCCACAACCTGTCGGCGAAAACCCGTGGGGGTTCTCCCTCTAGCTGCACTGTCTTTTCTAAACGGAGGAACGGAGTTCCGTCCCCCTCTCCCATGATCTCCAGAATCTCATCCCGTAGCAACTCATAGTCCCTGTGCCCTCTCTTGCTCTCGTCAGGGAGACACTGGAGGAGCGAACTGTCCAGGGAGAACAGCAGCATTTTAGACTGTTCAACCCCGTCGCAGTCATTGACTGCTGCGGTCTGCTCCACGTCCCTGAAATGCACGGAGGGATCTCCTGACTCGGAGAGTTTTGGGATGTGACTTATCATCTCTCTTAGCTGTCGTGCGCTATGAGGCATTATGATCTGACTCTCAAGGGGTCCGTCATCGCCATTTTCTTCATTTGGACCGATCCTCCGGTGTCTCGTTGGACACATTGGCGCCGACCCCGACTCTACTGTCTGGGGTTGCTCTACCTCAGGGCTCTCTTCCTCTACCGTCTCCGTCTCCTGTCCCGGAGTCCAAGACTCCTCATAGGCAGGAGGCGCAGAAGGTTCGGGGGTTGGTACCCCAACTGCCTCTTGTGGAATCGGTCTTTTGGATTCCTTGGCTAGCAACAGCTGACTCGCTGGTGGATTTATGAGACACACCAACCCCTTTGCCTTCGCTAGGGCCTTTCTCAGGTCCTCTAGCTCCCGGCGGCAAGTGCTGTGGTCGGTGTTCTCAGATCTATCCTCCATGGCCATCTTATATGCTGCCCTGGCTCCCAGGAGCTTTTCCTCTTGGGCATCTACTTGTTTGGCTAGACGGGAACACCCCTCTCTCATTCTACCTTCACTGGCCTTGGCCTCAACGACCTGACATTTTAAATATTCTACCCGGGTTTCGTGGCAGCGAATTACAGAGCGGCGTTCCTGGTTCAGCGCGTCAAGCGATTCAATCAGTTTTTGACCTCCCGCAACCTTTTCCTCCACGCCTTTAAGCAAGCCGTTGATCTGGACTGTCTGTGCTGCAACTACCTGGTCCAAAAGCTGGACTTGCTTCTTGTAGCACATCAGCCAGACCGCCTTTTCTACAGATTTCTTATGCTCTCTACCCGCTGTCCACTTGATGGCTGCGTCTAGCGGGCGCCTATCCCTTAGTAGATCAGATATCCATTGTTTTGTGAGGTTGACTTTTCTGAAAACATAATCTGCTATTCTTTCATCCATCACATTTCGTTTATTCAGATCTTGATCTAACACACTACTTTCCTGCTGCCAAGGTCCTGCCGCGGTCGCCATTTCTGTAGGGGGTTTCTCTTGCTCTTTCTGGTCTCCTGCCAGGCTTCGTGCAATAATTACCCTTGAGTGGTTCGACCCACTCCCCCCTATGGTTCTAGACCTTGGACTTAGGTGCAGAGAACAGTGGTGCAGAGAAAGAACTCAATAGACCAGGTTGAATAGCACGAAATGGATGCTTTTATTTTTAAACAGTTTGAAGCATTACAAAATACATGTCATAGGCACAGATTAAAGTTACTACAATCATGCACAAATTTATGAACTTGACTCTATGGAAATGGGGAACACACGGCACATCGAAAAAGGGGAAACACATTACGATTTCCCTTAACTCCCTCCCCTATACCTAAACTAAGTTTCGACCTGGGGAACTTGGGATCATGCTCACCACTCTCGAAATCGCGAGAAAGGGGGTTCGCAGCCTTTTTGGCACCGCTTTCCGTCGTCACGTGGATTTGGAAACTTCTGGTGCAGTCGATATTCTCTCCTCCCTCGAAGCGGTGGGGTAGACCCAGCCTCGATGAGCGCTCGTTAAGGTTGAGATCCACTAAGTCAATTTGGGTTCATGGAGCAGACCCAGATGCAGGCTATGCACTTGGGAGAATCTTGTGGCATCGATCGCCGGTTCTCCAGAGGGTTTCTTCTCCGTCGGCCTGGGTCGTCGATGATCTCCCGACCCCAGTACCCGGGCCACCCTCGTCGTCTTCTCGTCGTGGCCGAGCCTTGTTTGGCTGAACACCGACCACGTTGTCCTTTTACCGAAACCGTCCGTCTTTAAAAAGACGAAAACGTTTTCATCGATCTGCCGAAGTGGAAGAGGCGCCGATCCGGGCACCGTCCGCCCTTCGTTCGTTCCTCGTAGAAGAAAGTTCTTGAAGAAATGGAAGCCTGAAGTCGCCCAACAAGAAGCCGTGGCAGTGAAGAAGAAGTTGTTCAAGTAACCCGAAGTCCGAAGTAACTTAGATGGACTTTCAATCCATAGTTATACTCTTTTGGGACAGTCTTATCTCCCGCCAAATCATAGTCCTGTCTTTGTATTAATTTTGGCGGGCAGAAATCTCTGCAGGGGCGCTTTGTCTTGTAACGGAGCCGGTGATAACTTAAACTGGCCTTCCTGGCCGATAATGTCTTTCAATGTCTTTTGCATTGTCACCGTGGCTCGGTTCGCATATTGATTGGTCCGGACATTTTCCTTGATGGCTGCTAAACGGTTTTTCCTTTGTACGATAAATGGGTATAAGTGTTTTTACATTGTCCGCCCATATCTTGATGGGCCCCATCCTGTACTTATAATCCATTGAATATGTATGCTGTTGCTCTGAGTTTCGGTTCCCAGAGACTGGCTTTCGTGGGCTCACTGTCTTCAATCCACAAGCCTGTCTGGCTTGCAGTAACAGAAATAAAATGGTTCATAAACTGATCACGGGGCCTGGCGGCCATTTTGTATGCCCTTTTATCAAAGGTTTTTCTGTGCAAGCTTACTTTGGTCAATAAACAGTCTTATTTTATCCAGTTTTCTTGCGTGATTTTTTGCTGAAAATTGCGAATCTTACACTACAGACACTGAAAGACGCCCTTGTAAGAACGGGATATGACGCTCGACTCGTCGATCGACAGTTCCGACGGGCCACAGCGAAAAATCGCATAGACCTCCTCAGAAGACAAACACGGGACACAACCAACAGAGTACCCTTCATCGTCCAGTACTTCCCCGGAGCGGAGAAACTACGCCATGTTCTTCGCAGCCTTCAACATGTCATCGATGACGACGAACACCTCGCTAAGGCTATCCCCACGCCTCCACTACTCGCTTTCAAACAGCCGCCTAACCTCAAACAGACCATCGTTCGCAGCAAATTACCCAGCTTTCAGGAGAACAGCGACCACGACACCACACAACCCTGCCACAGCAACCTCTGCAAGACATGCCAGATCATCAACACAGATACCATCATCACATGTGAGGACACAACCCACCAGGTACATGGTACATACTCATGTGACTCGGCCAACGTTGTCTACCTCATACGTTGCAGGAAAGGATGCCCCGGAGCATGGTACATCGGCGAGACCATGCAGACACTGCGACAACGGATGAACGGACACCGCGCAACAATCACCAGGCAGAAGTGTTCCCTCCCAGTCGGGGAACACTTCAGCAGTCAAGGACATTCAGCCTCCGATCTTCGGGTAAGCATTCTCCAAGGTGGCCTTCGAGACACACGACAACGCAAAATCGTCGAGCAGAAACTGATAGCCAAGTTCCACACCCATGAGGACGGCCTCAACCGAGATCTTGGGTTCATGTCACGCTACATGTAACCCCACCTGATGCAGGGTCATCCAGACTCGAGTCGACATTGGCTTGTTCTCTCTACACAGATGCGGCCGGACCTGCTGTGATTTCCAGCCAAAAAAAATGTTTTTTGTCTGTTTTTTTGTTTTTCATACAGACCCCAGCATCTGCAATATTTGACCCCTTGTGACCCCACCTCATTGTTCTTTGATGTAATGTTTCCCCGACTGATCTGTTTGGACACCATTCACACCTTTGACTGCTGTGATTATCTCTCTGCTGAGGTGTGATAAATGGCAGTTGGAAAGGTTACCTGTAAACATCTGACATGATTCTCTGACTATATAAGCTGTGTCTTTATGCATTTCTCCACTTCACCTGAAGAAGGAGCAGCGCTCCGAAAGCTTGTGATTTCAAATAAAGCTGTTGGACTGTATCCTGGTGTTGTGTGACTTCTTACACTGGTCTGGAATGACCTTCATTGTTTTAATGTCCTGCTGATCTCGTTATCTAGTCCTTGGTGCTGTTTTCATGAATATGAAATTGTCCCCTTTTGTCTGGGTCAACATTTAGATGGCCTCTGTCTCCAGGCCGATCTTGACTGGGTCTGCATCTAATCCATATGTATATGTGTGGGTCTGGTTTCGTTCTCTCAGAAACAGCTTCCAGAACTTGCTGTGGGTTGAATCCACAAAGCTGTCTGAGGATTTGCAGGAACCATTTTAAAGTATCCCAATAAGCTGGTCACATGGTATGGCGGCTATTTTGTATGCCCCTTTTTCTGGGCTTCTTTTAAAACAGTCTTTAAAATCACAGCCTCTTCTGTCATTTGACCCTTATTAATACAAAGTCCAATTTTGCGAATCCTACATCTATATAAATGTAAGTTTTTCTTTCTTTACCTGCATGCAGGTAAACCGTCTCTTAGTGCCCGCAGGCAGCTTCCAGGCCCTTCTAACTTCCGCTCCTGCTCGCCAGCCAGCAGTCTCTTTTTGCCCGTCTTAGGTGGGCAGCTGACCAGCGGCATGTAGATGAGGCCTGGGAGTTAAAATACCTCCAGTCCTCACCTGGTAATTTGGCCCCGTGCTCACCTCTCGCCCTGGGTTAAAATCGAGGCTAGGGTTAACTGCTGGTGTGTTTAGTACTCTCCCTGCACCATCTCCCAAATGAAACCCGTTTGGCTTAAAATCCATAAGATTTATATTCTCTAGAGCTTTTCCATTTCTGTAAATCCTTCGTGTTTCTTTTTAAAACGTAGAAAGTTGCCTATACCTCATGTATAAGTGAGGTATTGGACAATGACTACTGCACTGGACAAAAACAAACACCATCAGCCAATCTGCTTTCCTGTCCATTTCACCCAGTCAGTACACCCACCTCTGTTCTTTATATGACGAAGCAATACGTTTCACTAAAAACCCATAGAAATGATCACTGCACCAAATATAAAACTATGGAGGAAATTAATAATTAATGCTTGTTATTCCCTTGGATTTTGCCATTGGTCTTATCAGTATTAATGCCTCTCTACAGTCAATTAAATCCTCTGCTTATTGAAATGCAGACAAGAGATTTTAGAGTGAAAAACTGCAGCAATTAATAGGCATAGAGCAAAGTAATATATACTCATGATACATTTTTAATTCAAACTTTGAATCATTATCTCAGAATGAAATATATTCTAATTTGCTAGAAAACATGCAATCAGACAGTATGTAGAATTATTACAGAATGTTGAATTGCAGCCTACATATTTAAAATGATCCCATAATGAATTGTACTGCATAACATATTTTAATTTATAACTTGCAGTATATGAAGTAACTGATTGGTACTAACAAATGACAAATGTAAGTGCACTGTGAAGGCATTTTTGAATAAGGTAGGTTAGGAAAACATGTAAATATAAATAAAGAACATGATAGAATGACAATATGTGGGGGCAATCACTTAAGCCAGTAAAATATTCAGAGGAATGAGGAGTCCAACAGAACATAAATCCAAGAAGTTGACAATATAACAATAAACGTGTAGTCAAGTTTTACTTCTTGCACTTACAAAAAGGCGCAGTGGAAACAACTGAGAGAAGAGCAACACAAGTAGATCCAGCTTTTAAATCATACATGGCAGGGACCATGGGCTAGATTTTCAGTTGCTTGCGCCAGCAGTTAGCGCCTTAAGAGAAGTGATTTTCGGGCGCTATGCATGTAGCGCCCGGGCGCAGAGCAGTTTGCGCCCCGCCCCAAATTAAGTTGCCCGTTAGCGCCGGCGCAAAGTTTAGCGGCCGCCTGGATGCGCGCGCAGAAAATGACGTCACATCGTCGTGCAACGCCCTTTGGCCGCCCCGAATCCAAACTTCAGTCGGACCGCCCCATTGTGTGGCTGGCGTCCAGAGCGTTTGTAAAATGGAACGCAACACACCCTGGGGAGCGCAAATTAAAGGGCACTCCTCCTGCACTATAAAAGGCAGTCTGCATGTGTTGTGTGGAAGGCTCCAGTGAACGGTGTATCTATGTTTCCGGCCTCCTCCTCCTCCTCCTCCTCCTCCTCCTCCTCCTCCTCCTCCTCCTCCTCCTCCTCCCCCCCCAGACTCTGCCTTTGACAAAAACACATGCACCCTTCCCCTTTAAGAGCTCACTGGCACCAGAGTGTCTGCCGTGCGCTGCGCCCGAGCTCGGGTGTTGCGCTCTGCACCGCTGGCTTAGCGCCTAAAGATAGTAGTGGAACGCCTCTTTTAGCGCTCCACCAACCTCTTAGGGCGAAGCCACTGAATATCCGGCAACGGGGCGCTACTTTGGGGCGGGCGCTAACTTCGGGCGGGCGCTAAGGTTAGCGCCCCAAAACTGTCTATACTGAAAATCTAGCCCCATGTTTCTAAAATAAGCTGTTGTGCTCTACTTATGCATGACCTGAACAGCCAAACCTAGGGATATAAGCTAAGAATGAAATAAACATGATTCAAGGAGTAAATACTCCCAGTATGAGAGAGAGATCATAGTTTACTGTGGTATTACAGAACCCGTTGCCATCCCTGATAGCACTGATGAGATGCCTGTGGGGCAACAAATCTACTGGAGAGCAGGAAGCATCTTCTGCAGTCAATAAATAATATTCACCCAGGGAGAAGACTACACAGTTTGATGGCAAGCAACAGAAACACCTGTTGCCTATAATTGGATTCTCCCAAAGGCCTGCACAAAGGTACTCCAAACTTTCAGGATGATTCAATGCAGATAGAAGAGGGAACGAGTCAGCTACATAAGGCGGGTGCTGGCCATGGTAAACCACCTCCAGTATCCCAAAACTCGAATAGGCCTTGGATAATCTCAATGCTGGGGTGTGGTTTGATGACACCCAGATGCACACTGAAGCATTTAACAATATAACATTACACCAGTGGATTGTGCAAAACTGGCCCAGCAAATGGTGTCTCTTGTAAACACAGATGTGAAGCCAGAGCTCACTCCTCCATGTTTCTCTGAAATACAATCATTCAGGTTCCCTAGATACGTCTGAAAGCCTTTCTGCCTGGAGTGCAGGGCCAACATCTGTTTCACTTGAGTTTGACGTGACTCTATTCATGCCTGCCTGAAGAACAACTGACAATAGATGTTTCCTCAGAAAGCCCAGTAGACATCACTTTGGGTTCCTTTTCAAACTTCAAGTACATATATCTTACTCTTAGAATGAGGCAAGGATATTACAGTTGGATTGGCATGGTTTACCTTTGCACAGAATTTTACACAGATATGAATAATTTTGTAATAGACATTACACTAAGGTATAAATCAGGGTTTTGTACATATAACCTGTTCTGGTCAACAAACTATGTGAAATTAAAGCAGATTTAAGGACAGTTAAACAATGATTGATTTTACAATATACAGTGATATTTTGTTTACCTCTAACATTTTTCTAGTTGTCAAAGTAAAGTTGTTTATTCTTGTACGAAAGGCTGATATTTAGAGATATTTAGTAGATGAGAATCATATATGTATAACTTCAAGTGTAGCCATTGACCAAATTACTCCTGGGTAACTAAAAAAGCTAAGACTTGTTCAAAATGTAGCTGCACAGTCAAAAGCAGTTTTGACTAAGTTTTGATAACAAACAGCCACAGACTGCGAGTGCTGGTTATATCATTAAATAACATATTATAATACTGTATAGAACTTAGAATTCGCTTAACAAAACTAATTGCAATGATATTTAAAAAATAATTAGTATAAGGACATAAAATGAGAGAGATCACGGAGATAAGGTCGATTAAAGTGAGATAGTTTGGATACCTCAAGACTAGTGAAACAGCACTGATATGGGCCCTTGGTATAAAGGCCTTGTACCAGGGAAGCTAGAAATTAAAGAGCTAAAGTAAATTCTAATGGGGTGAAAAACTATAAACAAGATAATACTGAACATGGTAAAGTTGGTGGAACAATACTGGAAATGTAGGATGCTACCTTAGTCTGAGTGACAATGGTAATTTGACCATTAGAACCAATTAAAAAAGGTGATTTTGTTAAAGACCATATATGGACACTGGCCAAACCAACATTTGATAAGAAAAGGGTTAAAACCTCGATACTCAAAGAATAACTTTACACAGGCATACTGCGAGGACAAAGGAACAGACTTAAGACGACATCATCTGTGTCCGACAGGTTCCACAGACCTAGGGCTGCGAGCTACTCATTAAAACTATCACCTAATATTAAGTATATTACGCTGTATGCTTAATAAATCTTGATCTATTGCTCAAACATACTGGCTGCTGCCTATTTGTGTCTTGTCCAAGAACTCAGAGATCATTAAGATCTTACATTCTTTTCACTTATAACCCAATGTCTTCTTTTCCTGCTCCAAGCCAATCTTGGTAACCCAGTTTATATTTAGGGTCACATTTAGTGTGGTTTCTGAAATGTTCAATTTCATGTGACTGACCTCTCTTCTGGGGGTCCTGTGATATTGTGCGGGAAGATCTCCCCCCATCTCCATTTTATGGCAAAATTGTGAACAAATTCTTAATGCACAAATTTACAATAAATAGTGAGTAGCTGAAATACTGCTCCTATAATGTTTGTGTAAAGGATGCCCTGTGTAAGTTTTGCAAAATTCAGGTAGTTCCCCCTCGAAGATTATTTAATTAAAAGAGACCCTGGTTGGACTGATTTTAAAACCAGGGCACCCAAAATGGCTGCGGTAAACCTCGTGACCAGGCCAAATGCGATTTTAAAACAAAGGTTTTGCAAAGTAAGCAGGTCAAGGAGTTCAAGTTTTAAACTAATCAAGGATTTTGTAAAGACTGATGAAATGGACAAAAGACTGTAACATTCCAGTCCTCAAGTGGGAATGGGCTCCATCAAGCCATTAGGCTCTCTGCATTTTAAATCGGGAACTGCTCACCAGAGACATTAAGCCTGAATGGGAGCAATTCACAACTTGTCTTTAACAACAGCCAGGGTTTCGAGGCTACTTTAGACATAACGACTATCACTCTACAGGTCATTTTTATAAACATTTTTAAACATTTAAACGAGCTCACCCAAATCATAAAAAGGACTGAACTGATTTGCCGAGCAGATAAGGGCTACCGAGAGGAGTATAAATATAGCCCCTCAGGATGCCATGCTCTCTCTCCCTCCTCGCCTCCCGCGCCCTGCCTGCCACCACCCCAGGAAGAGGACCTACGAAGAAGAGCCCGTCCCGAGAGGTGAAATACCCTGCCAGAGACTATTTTATTACTGGGGTATTTTCACCTGGACGGTACCCTGTGCAGCATTGAAACCACATGGCATCGAAAGGCAGCAGGGCAAAGAAGCGAGATTCTCATCTGTTTAAACGACTCGGACTGGTGAGCATGGAATTCTGACCCCTCATAAGATAGCCTAGCGAGGTTTAGAGGGTGGGAGTTAAGGGGATTGCTAAAATTGTCATTTTAGTCATTTTCCCTCGATGTGCCGTTTATTTCCCATCCCTGTTAAGTGTAAGTGTACTGCATTCATATCATCTTTTTGTATAGTATTGTTATCTTATTTTCTCTGATAATAAATTTTGGTTTTCTTTGTACCAAACCACTGGCCTGCTCGTTTGTCTATATCGCTATCTGCCAATAAGCCCAGGGATCAGAACTAAGGGGTGAGCGATTCGAACCGCTCAGAGATAAGGCAGCCGGAGACATAACCGACTGGCCAAAGTAAGTAGCAAAAACCCCCTTACACCTGCTTGGTGCCCGTGTTGAAAGCGCAATTATTTCCTCCATGTGATGTACTGGTAGGGTAACAGATAAAGTGGTATTAAAAACATCCTCACCAGTCCTTTGCATCAATATAATGTATCCATTTGTACTTATTCACACATTGTGCATATAATAAAAATCAGTGCAATAATTTTTTACTCCTCACACCACTACCCGCCGCCTCACCCCCCCCACATTAAATCAAGGCCTGATCTAAGTGTAACAAAACAATCCAGGTAAGCACACCTGTAATAATCTGGGAATCACTGAATGCTTGAAATTAATTGGATCAATTTGGTAATAATTGACTTGATTTCATTATTATCTCTTTATACATGGGCATTAAAATGTTATTACCTTGTTAATCTAGGCTTTTAAATGCAAACCAAGCATTTTAGACTCCCACCCAACTGCACTGTTATGCCTAGACAGACATTGGCATGGAGTTAGGTCAGCATAATTAAGATGATATAAACCAATTATAAAAATTATAATGGAAAAAAACAGTAATTGGATAATTAACTTGTCAATTTTAAAGCATTTACATGCTTTGCATTTTTCAGCAATACGTGGTTTCATAGCTGTACTTTTTTTTATTAGTTCCTGGGATGTGAGCATGGTTGGCCCGACCAGCATTTAATGCCCATCCCTAATTGCCCTTGAGAAGGTGCTGATGAGCCGCCTTCTTGAACCACTGCAGTCCGTGTGGTGAAGGTACTCCCACAGTGCTGTTAAGTAGGGAGTTCCAGGACTTTGACCCAGTGAAGCAACGGCGACATATTTCCAAGTCAGGATGGTGTGTGACTTGGAGAGGAACTTGGAGGCGGTGGTGTTCCCATGCGCCTGCTGCCTTTGTCCTTCTAGGTGGTAGAGGTCACGGGATTGGGAGATGCTGTCAATGAAGCCTTGGTGAGTTGCTGCAGTGCATCTTGTAGATGATACTCACTACAGCCACGGTGAACTAGTGGTGGAGGGAGTGAATGTTTAAGGTGGTGGATAGGGTGCCGATCAAGCGGGCTGCTTTGTTTTGGATGGTGTCGAGCTTCTTGAGTGTTATTGGAGCTGCACCCATCCAGGAAATTGGAGAGTATTCCATCATACTCCTGACATGTGCCTTGTAGGTGATGGAAAGGCTTTGGGGAGTCAGGAGGTGAGTCACTCACTGCAGAATGTCCAGCCACTGACCTGCTCTTGTAGCCACAGTATTTATGTGGCTGGTCAGTTAAGTTTCTGATCAATGCTGACCCCCAGGATGTTGATGGTGGGGTATTCAACAAAGGTAATGACATTGTATATCGAGGGGAGGTGGATAGTCTCTCTCTTGCTGGAGACAGCCATTGCCTGGTACTTGTGCAGTGCAAAGGTTACTTGCCACTTATCAGCCCAAGCCTGGAAGTTGTCTAGGTCCTGCTGCATGTGGGCATGGACTGCTTCATCACCTGAGGAATTGCAAAAGGAACTGAACACTGTGTAATGGTCATGATGAAGCTTCTGCAGATGGTTGGGCCTTGGACACTGCCCTGAGTAACTCATGCAGCGATGTCCTAGGGCTGAGAAGATTGGCCTCCAACAACGACAACCGTCTTCCTTTGTGCTAGGTATGACGCCAGCCAGTGAAGAGCTTTCCCCCTGATCCCCATTGACTTCATTTTAACTAGGGATCCTTGGTGCCACACTCAGTTAAATGCTGCCTTGATGTCAAGGGCAGTCACTCACACCTCACGTGTGGAATTCAGCTCTTTTCATAGAATCATAGAATGGTTACAGCACAGAAGGAGGCCAACGGGAATAGTAGCATGGTGGTAATGTCACTGGGATAGTAATCCAGAGGCCTGGACTAATGATCCAGAGATGTGAGTTCAAATCCCACCATGGCAGCTGGGGAATTTAAATAGAGTTAATTAAATAAATTTGGAGTAAAAAGCTAGGGGGTAAAATTCAGTCGGTTAGTGCCTCTGGGAGGGCGCTAATGGGGTGGTAGGAACTTCGTACCCAAGCGTGGTAAGTTTAGCGCTGCTCGCGAAATTGACCAGTCATCTTGTGGTGGCGCTAAACAGTACCACCATGATCTTCTGCGCCCGCAGAGTGTGCAATGCCCTGGACCGGATATTGAGTTGTGCCGCCTGCTGCTAGGACTGACAAGTAGAGGGGAACGTTTTCCAGTTGGGATGGGGCTGGGCAAGCGCTATTTAAAGGCGGCCTTTTCTTGTCGGCGAAATTTTTGTAACACGCAGGTTGAGAGTGAGAGACACGTCTGGAGCGATTCGATGCTGTGCGAAGGAATTTTGGGTCCTGAGCACCAATTTGGAGGTTCATTTTTATTTCACCTTCCAGCGATTTAAAAGCTTCTATGGGGGCTGCACTGAATCGGGGCATCGTTGTTCAGCTGCACAATCGGAGGCAGCAGAGGCGCAGGGAAGGAATGGCAAACATGGCCAGAGGGAGGAGGGCCAACAGGCCTCTGCACAGGAGAGCTTACCCTCCCAGGGTATTCCGAGAGCAATTCTCATACCTTCATTTGTCTGAGGAGCAGTGTTTGCGCAGGCTGCGCTTCAGCATGGAGGTGGTCACTGAGCTCTGCCACCTCTGCAACCAGATCTGCAGCCTCAACTCAGGACCAGGACGTCTCTGTCAGTGGCAGTGAAGGTGACAGTGGCTCTGAATTTTTATGCCAACGACTCCTTTCAGGCTTTTACTGGGGACATAGCGAATATCGCCCAGTTCGCTGTCCATTGTTGTATCCAGGAGGTGACAAATGCCCTGTATAAAAGGAGGCGCCAGTACATCTCTTTCCCCATGACCTGGGACAAACAGTGTGAATGCACCTATGGCTTTGCGAGGATAGCAGGCTTCCCCCTGGTTCAGGACGCCATTGATTGCATGCATGTGGCATTGCAGGCACCTCATGAAAATGCAGAGATATTCCAAAACTGCAAGGGCTTCCACTCTTTAAATGTGCATTTGGTCTGTGACCACAGACAGCTCATACTCGCCTTCAATGCCTGCTATCCTGGCAGCAGCCACGATGCTTTCATCCTGCACCAGACTGGTGTGGCAGACCTTTTCCAGGCACCACATCACCCAAGTGGATGGCTCCTTGGGGACAAAGGTTATCCACTCTGCACCTGGCTAATGACACCGCTCCGTAACCCCAACACCCCTGCCGAGCTGTGGTATAATGAGAGCCATCTCGCTACCAGGAACATAATTGAGCAGACGATCGGCGTGTTGAAGCAAAGGTTCCGCTGTCTGGGCCACTCAGGAGGAGCCCTGCAGCACTCTCCGGAGCGAGTTTCCCTCTTCATTGTTGTGTGCTGCATGCTTCACAACCTGGCAATCCTGAGAACCCAGCCATTGCCACCAGGGATTGATGCACCACCGGATGAGGAGGAGAAAGAGGGAGAGGAGGAGGAGGAGGATGAAGAGGAGGATCAACAGCACCAACGTGGGAGGGAGGCGCACAATGTTGCCAGTGCAAGGGCCGTCCGTGAACGGCTCATAAGAAACCACTTCTAGGCCCTTACTGCAAACGTGACTTTTGGCAGGAAGAAGCACATCAAGGAAAGCATCTCGCACCCCCTACTGCTGGGCAAAGCTGCAATGAGTCAAATGACCAAAAATGTAAATTTTGAATAAAAAATTGATTTATTTTACAAACTCTGTGTCTCATTTATTCAGGACAAACAATTAGAAACCAGCACAACAAATCATGAACTAACAAAACTCATTCTCACAACATGGAGATAAACAGCAAAACAGTAAACAAATATAATAACAAGAACCTCGAACTTTCCCACAAACATTCCCCCCATTTATTTACACATCCTACTGTTGGGCCTTCGAGGGTGACCTCTATCGCCTTTGCACTTCCCACCTTCCCACCCTACTGCTCCTCTGTAATGGGGCCCCAGTGGCTTCAGCAAGGCTGGTGGAAGGCTGCTGAATCTCAGGTCCAGAGACTGCAGATGGCCTTGAAGGATGCCCTCGACCAGCTCTGGACCTGGAGGGCCTGGCTGCAGACTGCACCAACTCTGCATAGGCGGCAGCAGTCTGGGCTGGCTGTGTTGCAGGCCGTGCCAAGTGCAATGGGGAAGTGACAGTGGTGGGAGCAGGAATGCTGTCATCCTGAGAGAGGACAGCACCTTCCTGCTCGACTGACACACTGCCACTCCCACAGGGCAGTACCTCAGCATCCGAAGTAATCTGCTCGAGCACAGATTGCTGGCCTGCTGCAGTACTGTGAGATCCCCGAGGGAATGTGGGCGACCCAGCGAGTACGGTAGCAGTCAGTGCTTGCGTGACATCAACCTGAGGCTGCATGAGAGCAGTCTGAGACTGGATGGCACCAGCCAATGACTCGATTGCAGCACTAAGCCGTTGCGTTGCGTCAGCCTGTGCTGCAATAGATCCTGCCACCTCACCCATTGCACGCGTCATGGGCTCTGGGTCCCCATGGTCTCCTTGCAATTCAAGGCAAGGATGGGTTCAAGGGTTTGCGCACAGATGACAGCTGTGCTAGCGGCGGACTCCCCCATGCTTCTAGGCAGTCCATCCATGCTTTCGGGCACTCTTAACCATTGCACCCATGCGCTCAGTGTGCATGCCCAAGGCCTGGCTATTCATGGCCGCGATAACACGGCACCTCATCCGAGTCCTGTGCAGAACTCGCGTGCCTACTCACCCTCTAGGGAGATGGCCCCTGAGCTTCCCTACCCCCATGGCATTGCTGCAGCCCGCTGGGTCCCGGAGCTTCACCCTCATCAGACCCTACCCCTCTGCAGAACAGCATGCCAGGAGCAGCACCAGGTGCACCTAAAAATGAGGTGCCAACCTGGGGAAGCTGCAACACAGGACTACATACATGTTAAAAAGCAGAAGCAGCCTGCTATAGACAGGGCTAAGCGATCCCACAATTAATGGATCAGATCAAAGCTCTGCAGCCCTGCCACATCCAGTCGTGAATGGTTGTGGAACATTAAACAACTAACGGGAGGAGGAGGCTCCATGAATGTCCCCATTCACAATGATGGTGGCGCCCAGCACGTGAGTGCAAAAGACAAGGCTGAAGCGTTTGCAACCATCTTCAGCTAGAAGTGCTGAGTGGATGATCCATATTGGCTGACTCCTGAGGTCCACATCATCACAGAAGCCAATCATCAGCCAATTCGATTCACTGCACGTGATATCAAGAAATGGCTGAGCGCACTGGATACAGCGAAGGCTTTGGGGCCCGGACAACATCCCGGCTATTGTGCTGAAGACTTGTGCTCCAGAACTAGCCTAGCTGTTCCAGTACAGCTACAACACTGGCATCTATCTGACAATGTGGGAAACTGCCTACAAAAAGCAGGATAAAACCAATCTAGCCAATTACCGCCCCATCAGTCTACTCTCACTCATTAGCAAAGTGATGGAAGGTGTCATCAACAGTGCTATCAAGCGGCGCTTACTCACCAATAACCTGCTCACTGTTGCCCAGTTTGGGTTCCACCAAGACTACTTGACTCCTCCTAAACCCGCGACCTCTTCCACCTAGAAGGACAAGGGTAGCAGGCGCATGGCAACACCACCACTTCCAAGTTCCCCTCCACTTCACACACCATCCTGACTTAGAAGTATATCGCCGATCCTTCATCATCGCTGGGTCAAAATCCTTGAACTCCTTGCCTAACAGCACTATGGGAGTACCTTCACTATACACACTGCAGCGGTTCAAGAAGGCAGCTCACCACCACCTTCTCAAGAGTAGTTAGGGATGGGCAATAAATGCTAGCCCTGCCAGTGATGTCCACATCCCATAAATGAACTTTTAAGAAATAAACTGCTCCCACCAATGTTTTCTGCCCCTTGCTGTTTATTAGCTTCACCCAAATTAATTCTACTTCTTGATTTTCTGAGCTACGATCCTTTCTCTCTACTGTATTTTTCCCATCATTTATTATCAGGGCTACCCCTCCTCCTTTTCCATTTTGCCTATCTCTTCTAAAAGTTAAGTATCCTGGAATATTTAGTTCCCAACCTTGACCACATTGCAACCATGTCTCCGTAATGGCTATTAGTTCAAAGTAATTTTTGCAGAATTGATTGAGAATATGTGAAATAAGTTTGTTAAAGTTATTATCTTGGAAAAATGTAGTCTGTTTATGGACCATTACACTCGGAAAACAATTTGGCCCAATAATGACATTTATCATGTCCATTTTGCTGCTATTACCTGTGTCACTATTGAGAGTTGGTGCCTTTTCAATGCATTTTTATGAGAATTATTGCACATTGATTGACACAAGAGCTGGCATGGTCTTGAAACAGATATTAAAAATGTCCACTGGAATTTGATATTATTTGTCAGGTATGGTAACATAGTGGTTATGTTACTGGACTAGTGATCCAGAGGCCTGGGCTAATAATTCAGAGACATGAATACAAATCCCACCAAGGGGAATTTAAATTCAGTTAATTAAATAAATCTGGAATAGAAAATGCCAGTATTAGTAATGGTGACAATGTAATGACCGGATTGTCATAAAAACCCATCTGGTTTAATAATGAACTTTAGGGAAGGAAATCTGCCATCCTTACCCAGTCTGGCCTACATGTAAATCCAGGCGCACAGCAACTGCCCTCTGAAATGGCCTAGCAAGCCACTCCATTGTGTAGGATTCGCAAAATTGAACTTTATATTATAAAGGGTCGAATGGCAGAAGAGGCCATGATTTTAAAGACTATTTTAAAAGAAGCTCAGAAAAAAAAGGGGCATACAAAATGGCAACCAGACCCCGTGACCAACTTATTGGGACACTTTAAAATGGTTCCTGCAAACTCCTCAGACAGCTTTGTGGATTCAGCCCAAAGTAAGTTCTGGAAGCCGTTTCTGAGAGAACGAAACCAGACACCCACATATACATATAGATTGGATGCAGATCCAGTCAAGATTGGCCTGTAGATAAAGGCCATCTAAATGTTGACCCAGACAAAAGGGAACAGTTTCATATTCATGAGAAGAGCATCAAGGACCCATTAAGGACATCACCAGGACATTAAAAACAATGAAGGTGATTCCAGACCAGAGATGGCCCTTTACCGGCCATCCCAAAGTATTTTAAAATATAATAACTGCCCCGTTGTGCAACAAGCCCGCCAAAAGTTAAAACAAAAGACTAACCTGATTTGGTGCGAGATAAGGGCTTCTGGTGAGAAGTATATCTGGGAACCCAGAGGTAGAAAGAAATCATCGAAAGAAGGCATCGTGGAAAACGGGAGGAAGCCATAAATGGAGCGGCCATCATCGGAGAGGAAGAAGAAGAAGACTAAGCCACCATCAAGAAGGTCGTTCGAGCCAGCATCCCGCCCCGGGGTAAAACATTGGGAGATCATCGACCAACCCCAGGCCATTGACGAAACGAGAGGCCATCTCCAGGCTCGGGTGAAGAGATAAAAATAAACAACAGAAGAAGCCGAGGTCGAGCAGCCGTCCCCGACCCCCACCTCAGGAGGAGAGAGGTGTGGCACAGTTCACTGGGGCTCCATGATCCACGAGGAGCCAGGACGCCTGAAGGGACCAAAACGCAGACCTGTTTCAAAACCTTGCACTTCCTAGTTGGATTGGTGAGCATGTTTCTGGCCCTTCATAATGAGATCTAGATAGGTTTAAGGGGGTGGATATTTAAGGGTATAATTAATATGAGTTGTTATCCCTCGATGTTCCGTGTGTTTCCCTATTTCATGATGATTTTTGTAGAGTATAATATGCCTGTATTTGCCTTAGTTAGTATTGTGTCGTTATGATTTGTTTGTGTTTTTCCCTCCCATGTACTCTCTTATTTGCTTGCATTTGATTTGTGTTACCATATGCAATAAAATTTCATTTTGTTTCATCAAACTTGGTCTATAAGAGTTTTCTCTACATTGTAGTTCCTGCCCCAAAGTCCAGAGTACAGAATCTAAGGGGCGAGTGGGTCGAACAACTCAAGGTTTTACTGTGCAAGAGAGAGAGGCCTCTAGAGAGAGAAACCTCTGCGATCTAAAACCCCTTACAGTTGTATCAAACCACTGTGAAAAAGAATAATAAGAATAATAATGAGATTGAGTAGACTAGGCCTATATTCTCTAGAGTTGAGAAGAATGAGAGGTGATCTCATTGAAACATACAAAATTCTTACAGGGCTTGACAGGGAAGATGCAGAGAGGATGTTTCCCCTGGCTGCGGAGTCTAGAACCAGAGGTCACAGTCTCAGAATAAGGGGTCGGCCATTTAGGGCTGAGATGAGGAGAAATTTCTTCACTCAGAGGGTGGTGAATCTTTGGAATTTTCTACCCCAGAGAGCTGTGGAGGCTCAGTCGTTGAGTATATTCAAGACAGAGATCGATAAATTTTGGGATATTAAGGGATATAGGGATAGTGCAGGAAAGAGGAGATGAGGTAGAAGATCAGCCATGATCTTATTGAATGGCAGAGCAGGCTCGAGGGGCCAATGGCCTACTCCTGCTGCTATTTCTTATGTTTTTATGTAACTTTTTTGTTGGCTGAGATGTATCATTCTATTTCAGTCCTCTTAAGATTCTTGCTCACAAAAGGTCTTAGACGCCTTCATGAATCTTGCTTTAAAACTGGGAAACAGCTGCTCTCAAAGCAAATGCATGTTGCGCTGGGAGATGGCTGCAGGCAGAATCATATCATAGAGCCTTAAACCAGCATAAAACATCTACGTGACTGGCTGTGCTTTATTGTAATCCCAACCTTATCAACAATATAAAGTGTACTATAGTTTCATGGTAGTCACTCTCAGGCTTTTGGCATTAGGGACACACTGGCGACATAAAAATGAGATCTATGAATATGATTACCTTGGAAGGGCACCATGATATTTAGTCTAAAAGTCATAGGCCAAGATTTTCTGGGGGGTCAGCGGGCGTGATCGGTGCTGGGTCGGGTGGGAAAGTGTTCTTTTTCCCCAGTGGATCGCAAACTGTTGAAAATAAAGGTTTCAATGTTTGACACCACATTAATAGAAACTTTACATGGACATTGCATAAAACACCCAAGTGGCTACCCTTGTGGGTTGTTAGTTGGTATGATTGCACTAGGATGAGGGTGAGTGTGAGGGGTGGCTAGTGAGTTGGGACTGTGATAATATAGATAGAAAGGGATGGGTGGAGGCGCAAGGTAAGTTGGTGTGAGTAAGGATGTGCAGGAGTAGGGTAGGGAAGGCAGAGTGATGGGGATGTGATGAGTGGCACAGCAGGATGAGGTTGAGTGTGGCTTTTGTACTAACGTTTCGTGATCTACTGAGATCATTGAAAGGTTTGCGCCGCTGCAGCCTGGTCCTCCTGACAAAATCCCTGCTTGTGCCCCACTTTGCAATGTGCAACCAGGCTGTGTTGATCTCCTGGGAAGGTCTCTTCCACCCACGGGAAGGGAAGAGGACCTCTCTGTGTGCTGTGACTCCCTCCATATTCATATGGAGGGAGTCTTGGGAGAGCCTGGGTGCATCCCTGTGCCTTATGCAGTCATTGTCAATGTTTGCAGCACCTCAATGCTGTAGAACACTGACAGCACAAATGTCAAAATGAATTTGGACATGGTTTGGACATGGCCCCTTTAAGGAAATCGGCTTATGACGTGACATCAAATGACATCACCAGACACACTTCCTCTAATTGGCCCGGAAACGCGCTGTGTGGGCTTAACAAGCCCCATCAGGGGAAATTCATTTTGGATAGTGGGCTGGAATCAGCAGAGGGGTCGGAACCCGCCGAGGTCAGCAATATCGCGGCCATAATTTTTAAACTGAAACGTGATTGGGAATTTTAGCTCCCAGGCGGTGGTCTGGTGGAATATGTGGCCAGCTGTCTGGGAGGTTCTGCGAGAGGACCAGTCCATTTTACTGGGCTTGACCTTATTGACATAGGCCCCGATATTTACTCGGAGCCAGGAAGGGAGCGGGGGTGAGGATTTTCAGACGGAAAGCCCAGAAATATGGGTTTCGCAGATGTCCTGCAGAAATGAATCACAGGACACCTTTTAAATTTTTTCTTCAACAGGTTTCCCACCCAACAACCAGCCAGATTGACCCTGCGGTTGGGAAAGCAGCTGGAGAGCACATGTTAGATATGTCTGATAGCTCGGGGAGGGGGGGTGTCGAACATCATGTGGGGGATGGGGGGGTTGGACATTGAGGTGTTGGGGGATTTGGTCGATTGCATGGAGGTTAGTTTGTTGGGGCTGGAAGAAACACTCCTGCTTCTCCTGGCCCAAAAGCAGTGCAGTAAAGGCACTTACTTCATGGATCCAGCCCTCCTTGCCTCCTTTGGCCTTCATGTGTTAAAAATTAAAATCCTGTTAAAATGGAGGCACGCGCCCTCCTTAAAAATTTCACTGACCAACCCACCTCCTGAGAGCAGGTTGGTTGCCAACCCCCAACCCGCCTTCATCAAAACCGGAAGTGGGTGGGTTGGAGACGGGTTTGAGATTTAACATTTTTTTACCTGCCCACTCGCCCCCCAACCCACCAGTCCTTGAGAAAATTCCTCCCATAGATGTGGTGAGCTGCCCGCATGAAGCGGGCATCCAGAGGCAGATGGCTGGGTTCTGGATGAGAAATAGCGGGCGGCCCGGGAGCGGCACTCAATTAAATTGCCAGTGGGGAGGCAGGGATCGGGAGGGTTTGGCAAATGCATCACATGCAAAGCCTTAAACAAAGTACTTGATGCTACATAAGTTAAAAAATAAGATTAGTCGGCGTACTTAGTGATTGTGATTCAGAAGTCTGTGAAGGAAGGAGAATATTATCCCCATAAAATCTGATGCTGCTGGCTAACTATAGCTTTCTGTCTCACTTAATCAGATGGAATGCATAGATAGCTTGTGAATTATGATTAGTCAGAAGTATATTTAGTGTAATGTTGCTTTGGGACATTTGGGGGCCTTGCAGTTTTCATAGGTGTTGTGGTTGATTGAATATTACAGATAAAATGAGTATCTCTGAAATGTAGAACAGTCACAGATCAGATAATATCTAACCATTGTTATTGCACAACAGAGCAAATAAATAATGAAAGCATGCTATTCTATACCTTGACTTTATATTGACCTCTGTGAGCCTTTTGATGAAGCCTCTAACTTTCATTAATCTAAAGATACAGAAATTTGACCAAATTATATCCAGTAGATATTAATTTATTGGTTTCCAGTACCATCATCATTTTATGTGCAATCGATAAAATCTGCATCTACAAGGGATTTTATGAATCAATTATGCATGGAATGGATGTAGGCTAATAAAGACCATAACATGAAACAAATCAGAAGAATATAAACTAGGAGCAAGAATCATATATAAATTCACAACAGCAAAACTTTCGTGTTCCACAGAGAGCATTGTACCATTCACATTGGTCTAAAGAAGGGTTTAATAAGTTCTAAAATAGCAGTATCAAGAGATGAAACAAATGTGATGTGTATTGTCCAGTTGCAACCAGGGATATGTTTTCTTTTCCATCTCATTCCTGAAGTAAGTCTTCCTTTACTTTTGGGATAAACTACGTGCCTCACTTCTATCCATCATGTATTATCTACAATCTCCATCAATACTTTCCCAGGCCTTCAAACTAGCAAAGTAAATCCCATTATTAGAGTCTATAACAAAGAAAAAAAACAACACAGAATCTATTTTTAAGAGTCTGAGAATATGGAAAGAACAGGGGGGCTATTTTGGTAAAAGGGTGAAAGCAGGCACTAAATGGATGCTGTGCTAATAAGACACGCCAGTTTAAAAGTCTGGTTTTAGCACGTACTTTTGCTCCTGCTTGCTGATTACCATAATTTGCCTGGAGGTACTTAAACACTGAAGGTGTGGAGTGCGCTGGCTGACACACAGCGGCAGGTTTCAGGGTGGCTCAGGGACCGAGGGAGGGGGTGCACAGGTTCTCGGACACGGTACTGGAGGTCCTGGTGGAGGAGGTTCAGAGGAGGAGGGATGTCCTGTACCCATAGGGGGGAAGGAGTCCACCTCACCCTCCTGTCCCTCTCTCCTGCAGCAGCTGGTGCTGCTCTGCCTGGCCTCATGTCCTCCCATTCCTCCTGCAGACCAAGGGGGACCCCTAGCAAGATGCCCATGACCAAGCACTCCCTTTCTCCTGGTGACTCCTATAAGGTGTCCAATAAGGTAGCATGGCACAGCACGCACTCTTATTCGGGGAAGTCCTCACAGAACTTCCAGAACAAAAGATGATGGAGTGTTGGTGAAGTTTTGACAAAGTGTCCCAGAAAGTTTCCCGATGTGTTTCGAAACTCCTCTTCAAACCTCCAGCAGCAAGTGAACAGTAAAAGGTGATCTACCTTTAAGTGGCGCTCGAAATCCTCAGAAACAACTTGTTTACTCCTATTCAGCTGGTCGCTAGGAGAGGTTGTTAGGTCAAACACTAGCTACCAAAATGCCATGCAACCTCCTTATTAAGCACTGGCAGGCAAATGAAGTCCAATCAGCTGCTTAACGATCCTCTGGGCGGTTGTTCCTAGCGCAAGCTTCAACTCCTTTACCAAGTTAGCACCATGCGCTAAACGCAGGCTATACTGGTGTTTCAGCCCAAGGCACCATCTTGGCCACCTTGCAGGCTCTTTAGCGCCTGAACGAGCCATCGAAAATCGCCCCCAGTTGTTAACTTGTTGGGCCGAATGGCCAATTTCTGTGCTGCAAATTCTATGTAATTCTATGTAATTGAGATCAAAACCCATACAATCTTTTATGGCGTAAAATTCTAGAGATTTTTTTTTAATCTGATGAAATGGAACAGGGAATGGCTAACTGCTGGTACAAAGCTATCCAAAAGTGTGCTGGCCCTAATTTTGTAATTCTGGCAAAATTGGGACTGCACAAACCCACAGTGTGAGGGCACCCGAGCCAGTAGCCCAGGGGCAAACCTCCCAAAATGTTGCAATGTAAGCCCTGTCCCTTCATTTCCTAGGCTCCTTGCATAGAGTAAATATGCACCAGGGGGTCAAGCCTACAACATAAGAACATAAGAAGTAGGAGCAGGAGTAAGCCATTTTGGCTCTTCGAGCCTGCTCCGCCATTCAATAAGATCATGGCTGATCTATAAGTTGTTTGGCTGCCAATTGCATTTAAAAGATTAATGCTTGATCATAAAAGGGAGACACTTTTGTGTGTTCGGAACTAACTGCCGTTTGCTGTCTGGAAGAATGGGTGCAACACAGCCATTTACACTTTTCTGGGGTTCCCGTTGAAGTTACAGGATATCGGGAGAAACCTGCAAAAATTCAGGGCCTATGTGTTTGCTATCTGCCGCTTTCCCACCTGCCAATCAATGGGGCTGGGCATAGTGTATTGATTTCTTTGTGGGTTCAATGACGAGACATTTATGAAAGAGAATGGGCTAGAAATTCAGTAGGCTTTGCGCCCAGTTTTCGCCCAAAGAGGGCTTTTGCGCCACTTGCTGAGATTGCGCCGATATTCAGCGCTGCGGTAATGGTGGCGTTAGCCAGTAGCGCTGCGCCGCCACCGATGACGTCATCGGTGTGCGCAGTGCCCCGCTATCGCCCCGCTACCGGCCCGACCGTCATATTTAGTTGCGGCCGCCTCTTCCGCAGCGGCCGCAAACAGCGATCTGAAAACGGGGCCGTCCTGCAGCCTTAGTGGGGCGAGTTAAGGCGGAGGTGCGGCCGGCCGCTTTTTCAGTGGCCGCCTGCCCGCACCTCCTTCCCCGGCCTCCTCCACCCACCCCCCCACCGCGGCATTGCCGGCTGTGTTCCGGGAGCTCGGCACTTCTCTGTGGTGCCGGGGTCATTTGCCGGCACTAGCGAGTGGCGATCTCGCTGTTGCAGGCACCTCCCCCTTAAGAGAGGGAGGAAGGCCTGCAGTACCGCAGCCTACCGCTCCACAGCGGGTGGCGCTGCGGCACCTAGCACGCCGAAATTCAGTTTCAGCGCCCCAAGTGGGGGCGGCCACACCCTTGAATAGCGGCCGGCTTCGACTTGGGGTGCTGAAACTGAATTTCCGGCAGGCGCAAGTGGCTCCGCGCGCAGCGGTAACTTCTGGGCGCAAGCGAGCTGGCGGGCCCAAACTGAATTTCTAGGCCAATGTCTTTTAATCTAAAGTTTGTTCAACTCTGGTTAACAGCCTTACAGGCGACACCATGCTAGAAATCCATCTAAAACGAAACTAAAACTAAACTGCTTGTCTCTGTTACATGCCCTCTGCTGGTCAGGCATAAGTAATCAATCAGGCAACTATGCTGGTAAGGCATCATAATCAAACAGGCAAATACCATCACTATTTGCTGAAATCATTACATCTCCCTTTCTTAAAACAAAAGTATTTTACTTTTAACCAACAACATGTTTTCTTTGTATTAATCTGCATTTTAACTGTAACACTTAATGAACTTACATTATCATTATCATGATCAAAGTTTTTTAACCTTGCTTTGTGTGTTCACATGAAATATGTAAATACACTAGAACTTGAAGAAAGAATAAGATAACATTACTTCCTTCTATAACAATAGTCCTTAAATTTGCTCAATGAGTCTCTCAGGAGGCTTCACGTGTCTTGAGGATTTTCTGATTGATTGTCCTTGAATCTGAGTTGTTGCCTCCGATGATGGTTTCTCAGCTGTGTGATCAGGTTGTCCAACAGTATCAGTCTTTTTACTTGCTGTGTGATCAGGTTGTTCAACAGTATCAGTCTTTTGACTTGCTGTGGCTGGTCCCATGGGAAGATCTCAACGATTTCTTTGCAGAACAGCACCCTCATCTGTCTGAATGGTGTATGATCTTGGTTGAACTTCACTCAGGACAGTTCCCTTCTGAGTCCATATGTTTGTTTTGTTTTTGAATCTTACTTGGTCACCAGTGTGGAGTTCAGGTAGGTTTTGTGTTCCTCTGTCATATTAATACTTTTGCTTTTCTTTCTGTTGTTCTTTGAACTTCCTCACTTTCTCCCCCTCTTTTGTTTTCAGGAGGTTCTCCGGGATGGGTAGGTTTGACCTTAGCCGACGTCCCATAAGGAGTTGGGCTCAAGACATACCACACTCGAGCGGCGTTGTGCGGTATACAAGCATGCTCTGGTAGAAGTCAGTTCCACTGTCTTTTGCCTTGTACATCAGTCTTTTCACTGTCTGGACCGATTTTTCCACTAATCCATTGGACTGTGGAAAGTGAGGACTTGACGTTGTGTGGACAAAGTCCCACTCTTTGGCAAAGTGTCGGAAACTTGCATTGTAAAACTGGGGTCCGTTGTCTGTGAAGACCTCGCTTGGCACGCCATGTCTGGAGAATATGGCTTTCATACATGTTATCACAGCATCTGCAGTGGTGGTGTACAGTCTACAAACCTCTGGATACAGGGAGTAATAGTCTGTGACTACAAGATAGTCCTTCCCTTGACATACGAATAGGTCAGCGCCTACCTTCAGATAAGGTCTGTCTGGCGCTGGGTGTGGCTTTAGTGGTTCTACCGGATTGCTTGCTCGATATTTCAGGCGTATTGTGCAGTTTGACACCTCATTTGTCACATCTTGGTTGATTCATGGCCAGTACATCACCTCTCGTGCTCTTTTCTTACACTTTTCGATTCCCAGATGTCCTCCATGGATCCTTTTTAGCATCTCTTTTCTCAGACTCTTTGGGATAACTATTTTACTTCCTTTGTAGATGATGTCTTCGACCACTGATAGTTCCGCCCTGCAGTTCCAGTACTCTGCCATGTCAGGTGAGCAGTCTTGCTTCATGTTGGGCCATCCATCCAAGATGCTTTTCCTCAGTCGTCTCATTGTTTCATCTTTGTTTGTCTCAGTCTTTATGAGCTCCATTTTTGCATCTGCTATGGGCAGTGCACTTGTGATCATGTCCACGTAGGCGTTCACTTTTTCATCCATTGTGGTGTTTGCGGGCTCACTTGGGTCAACAGCTCTGGACAACGTGTCTGCTGTATACATCAGCTTACCCGGTGTGTACGCAACATTCAGTGTATAGCGTTGCAGCCTGATCATCATTCTTTGTATTCTAAGCGGACAGCTATTTAGTGGCTTTTGGAACAATGCAATCAAGGGCTTATGGTCAGTCTCTACACTGATTGCTTGTCCTGCCACAAACTGGTGAAATCTTTCACAGGCGTATGTGATACTGAGCAGCTCCTTTTCTATTTGAGCATATCGCGTCTCCGCGTCTGTCATTGAGCACGATGCATATGCAATAGGTTGCCAGTAGTCATATTTTTGCAGAAGAACGGCACCAAGTCCACTCTGTGATGCATCTGATGATATCTTGATGGGTCTCGCTGGGTCATAAAACCTCAGAACTGGTTCCTCTGTGAGCAGTTTCTTTAGATTGCTCCATGACTTCTCATGCTCATGATTCCATTCCCATTCTATGTTCTTTTCAATTAGTCTTCTCAGTGGCGCCATCTTTTCTTAGAGGTTGGATATGAATTTACCCATGTAGTTGATCATTCCATTAAACCTCTGCATGTCCTTTTTGCATTGTGGCTTTGGCATATTCTCAATGGCGGTCACCTTTCTGGGATCTGGTCTGATGCCCTCACTGCTAAGGATATCTCCCATGAATGTCAGTTCTGTCACCCCGAGCTGGCATTTCTCTCTATTCAGCTTCAGGTTTGTTTTCCTTGTTGCTTCCAGCACTTTTTTCAGTCCCTCGTCATGCTCAGTTCTCGTTGTTCCCCATACTATGATGTCATCCATTGATGTATCAACTCCCTCCAGGTGCTCATAGATCATATGGATAGTTTTGTGATACACTTCAGGAGCTGAGGCAATGCCAAATGGTAACCTTAGGAATCTGTATCTGCCAAATGGACTGTTGAATGTGCACAGTCTTGAACTTGCCTCATCCAATTTCATCTGCCAAAATCCTGATGATGCATCTAACTTGCTGAAATACTTTGCATTTGCAAACTGTGCCATGATTTCCTCACGTGTAGGAAGCTTGAAGTGCTCTCTCTTTATTGCTCTGTTTAGATCTCTTGGATCCAGGCAAATTCTGAGCTTTCCATTCTTTTTGTCCACAACGACGAGCGAACTCACCCATTCAGTTGGCTCATCTATCTTCTGAATCACGTTCAGGCTTTCCATCCTGTCCAACTCTGCCTTCAGTTGCTTTTGAAGAGCAAACGGAACTTTTCTGCATGGATGTATGACCGTTGGCATACTTTTATCTACTCTGATCATGTGTTCTCCTGGAAGGCAGCCTAGACCCTGAAATAGGTCGTTGTTCTCTTTCATGAGTTCATCATAGACTGTCTCTCCTTCGCTTTCCACAACGAGGACTCTTTTTACCAGGTTCATTCTCTCACAGGCTATTAAACCTAGTATGGCCTGTACATCCTTTGGCACCACGATTAATGCTAGCGTGTGCTCTCTGTCCTTGTGTGTCACTTTGACAATGCATCTTCCTTTCACTGGTATATCAGTACCTGAGTATCCTGTCACTTTCACTTTTATTCCATGTATCTTTGGTCTGGGTCTAATTTTCTTAAAATCAGTCTCTGATATCACATTAACTTGTGCTCCAGTATCCAATTTAAATGGAATATGTATGTCATTCACTTTTAGTGTCAACACCCAGTCTCTTTTTTCTTCTTTGTTTTCAGACACAACATCTACATTGAACTCCTCTATCTCGCTTTCATCTACTGTATGGACCTTGCTTTGTTGCGCTTGGTTCTTGCAGCAACGGGCATAATGGTTGTTTTTGTTGCAACTATTAAATGTTTTACCATATGCTGGACACTTTTTTGGTGTATGCTGTGTACCGCATCGACTACATGACTTTCGATTGCCCCTTTCATTTTCGTTCGCTGGCCACGCCTCTTTTTTCACATTGGCGCTCTTTTTGTTAAACGGTTTGTGTCCATTCTTACTCACTGCATCCACGTTGCAGCTACTGTCACTGAACAGCTCCTTTGCCTGCGACTTCACAGTCTCTGTAGCCCTACACAGTGCTATGGCTTTTCCCAGGTCTAGATTTTGCTCTCTTAGCAGTCTTTCCCTTAGACCATTATCTGGAATACCACACACCAGCCTGTCTTTTATCAGTGAGTCTGTCAGTCCCCCAAATTCACATGTTTTGCTTCGGTTTCTCAGTTCTGTCACATTCTGATCAATAATCTCTCCCATTTTCTGTACACATGTGAAAAATCTGTGCCTCTCAAATGTCACGTTACGTTTAGGTATGCAGTAGGCCTCAAACTGTTCCATTATTTTATCCAGCTTCATTTTGTCTCCATCAGCAGCGAATGTGAAGTTATTATACACCTCCAGCGCTTCATCACCCACGACATGTAAGAACACTGATGCATTCATTTTATCACTTTTCTCGTCAGCTCCGATTGCTGATAAATACAACTCCAAACGTTGTTTGAACCTCCTCCAATTTTCAGCCACATTACCTGTCAACTGAAGCTTCGCCGGTGGGTGCAAACCTTCCATTTTTTCACTTCGTTAGCTATTCTCCAATGGTAAGTAACGATGTTCTCTTTTGGCTTGCTAATATGTGGAGAGCTGATTTAACTTCAGATTTTTCCTCTTCATCTCTTTCAATCACTTCTGACACCATGTATTGATTTCTTTGTGGGTTCAATGACGAGACATTTATGAAAGAGAATGTCTTTTAATCTAAAGTTTGTTCAACTCTGGTTAACAGCCTTACAGGAGACACCATGCTAGAAATCCATCTAAAACTAAACTAAAACTAAACTGCTTGTCTCTGTCACATGCCCTCTGCTGGTCAGGCATAAGTAATCAATCAGGCAACTATGCTGGTAAGGCATCATAATCAAACAGGCAAATACCATCACTATTTGCTGATATCATTACACATAGGACCTTACATCCGATTCTTTTAAATTGATCACTTGGAGTGACCCAGTCACTGCTAGTGGGAATGCAAATGAGTGGACCGTGATTTATGACAGGGTCAGCGCTGGAGTAGATCAAGAGGCGTAAGTTCCAGCTCAGCATCACAACATCAGGGCAAATCTTCACATAGAAGCTCGAGGCCTATGGGGAAGCTTTCAATTGCTGGTTGCCCACTTCTCACCTGGAAAAAGGGCGACCAGCAGTCAAAACTCTGGTGGAGACCTTGTGCACCCATTTACCTGAATCAACTTTGAGGCAAGCCTTTAAATGGGCTCCTAGCACTCCTGGACACATGTTGTAGGTCCTTGCTTATTAACTTTCAAGGAGAAATGGGCAAAGCATGGGAAGGGTCTCCCCAACTGCTGTGTTGGGTGGGCACCACGTGTGGTCCATCAATATCGCACCCATTCTGCAACCAACCAGTACGTATCCCCTAATGTGTCTGACAATGTTTTCCTTTGGATGCCTGTGCCTCTCAAAGAAATTTAGAGCTTGAACGCATTGGGTTTGCCAGTGCCATCACTGCCAGCTAAAAATCAGCAGATAGGTAGCTACAATTCCCATCCTCTGTGCCTACAACACCTACTTTTATGATTGACAACAAGACTGGCTATTTGCATAGCATACCAGGAAATGCTGTTGTTCTGTACTGTTGTGTAACAATTGAAAATGATGGTGGAATGACAATCCCAAGGGAAGTTATTTTTAAGAACAGTAAAAGTAACTCACATTTGTTATTGTTTGCCAAACATCTGTGAGCACATTCCCCCAGCATAAGTGCCATGGATTGTTTGTCTGTCCAGAATCTCCAATTCTGACCCCATCGAGGTATCGAAAGTCTAGAGGAGGTTCGCTCATTTATATGTAGCTAGCAGGTACCTGTACCATTATGGGTGAACCTTGGGTCCCGCCAGAGCAAGAAAGGGAAGTGCAGTGCTGGGCAGCTGATCATTCTTCTGTTGGTAGCCCCAACCCCATTGGAAATATGTTGATTTCCTTCAGAGACCCTAGTTATGCTGGGCCGGCATGCTTCATTGAGCTGGGTGTACCAGCCACTTGGCATAACCTAGACCAAGAACCAGGCTGTGATTTACTTTCCATTGGTCCCACCCCTTCTCATGTCGGCAGCCACATTTGGGGTGGACTTGTGGAAGTCCATTTGATTTTCTGTCCTTTAATTTAAGGCTGCATATAGTGAGACCAGTCCCGATCAGAATGGAAATGATTGGGTAATTCTCCCACTAATCACGCTGTCAGTGATAGGGATTGATTTTATGCACGTAATTTGTATTCTGTAACTATCCTCCACTCACTGCACTTTGCTGGAGAAATAATTCAGCTTTTATCGGGAGCCTCAGTTGCAGTTTTGGTCATGAGCTCTATAAGTCTTGCAATAAGTTCCACCCCATCTTCAATTCATTGGCTGACACAGTGGTGTCAATACTCACTCTGTTAATTGAAATGGAAGGAAGATTGGATGGCCTGATTTAACAGCAAGTGCTCCTCCACTCTTAGTGTTCCTCATTGCAGTGCACCCAGTGCAGCCAATATGCTCAGGAACAGGACCATCTGGCCCGATTTATTTTCCAGGAACCAAGCAAAAGACAATTGCTTTAATGTTCTTGTTCCGATTTCTTACAAATCTCCTTCCAACTCTTTTCAGTGGAGATTCGAACCCCCCTCCCACTTCCACACTCTTCCTTGTACCAGCATAACCTCTGACTTAACATGAGCAATGACATGGGAAATCTTCTAGTTCCTTTTATATTTTGATAACTGATGTAAATTATATGCAGGCCCAGAAAATTGCAGCCCTAGATATTTGCATCAAGATAATTTTAAATCAATCACCACTTCCATTAAAATAATGTCGATTGGAAATCCAGGCTTGTATCTCTTGTGGTTTCACAACTGAGAGCAGCTGATCTCTATGGCTTCTGGAATTTGAAATACTAGCAGAGATAATTCATATGATTTCCCATTGGTTCAATCTGAATAATTGACTAGAATTTACATTTTACGGTTTTTGGCAAAGTAGCTCAGCAGAAAGTTTGCTGCAAAACATTATTTCAGCTAAAGCTGACAAGCTGAAGAACCAAAATCTGATGAAACTGAAATGTATTTCAAGAATATTGTAATAAATAAATGGTTGTTTCTGCTTTGCCAAAATCTACCAAACTACCATTGATTTTGCTTAACATATCAAAAGGAATCAGAAGTTTCCCAGTGAGGAGTAAAAGCTTTCCGAAGTTGCTGACCAGCTAAACCAAAAGTGCTGTCAGAAAAAGATTATGCTGTTCCAAGGAAATCACTTTTACAGAGCATGAATTCATAAAATTTACCCTACTATGTAAACATGAGATAATCTAAAGAAGTCCGTAAAGGAAAAGAATGTGTTCTTGTACTTTGAGTAAGATCAATATAGACTGTGCGGAGGAGGATCTTTCACGCAGGGTGAGTAGAGTAGGCAGAAGTCCCTGTATTATTTCAACATGATGTGATCTGACAGCATCACTGAACACATGCATGTTCTTGAATTGACAGATGCCGTTGTTGTGGGGAAGTAGCCTGAAAGCTTACAGGGCTGATTTTCCACTGGGCATTGTAGAAGCGGAACACCTGGAAGTGTTGCAGCACATTCCACATTACACCGTAAGGAAAGTTGATGTGCAGATCAGGCAAGATCTAATTGAATGGTACAACAGGCATGAGGGGCTGAACAGGCTGCTCCTGTTCCTATATCCCTTCATTTATATAATAAAGATGGTATGCTCCCAGCACAGATGAGAATCTTCTTGGGAATATGAAAAATATTCAATGCATGAATAAGGGTTTCCTTGTGCTCGTATTAGAGACCAAAGGGATCCATGTGAGTATGCAACTGGTTGAGGTGAAAGAGTGTGCGTGCGTGTGTGTCTTTCTTAAAGTTAATGCTGGAGGCTACCGGAGAGGCCACTACGGGCCTCCAAAAAAACACACGTACCCCGACCCCCTTCTCCCCCGGCATCTTCCTCGGCCCCTCTTCCACTACTTACCTGAGGGCTGCTACTGGTGAGGCAGCAGGCCCAAATTCAATCCCCAATATCAGGAGAGCTGCCTCTGAGGTGCAACAGGCACTGTCAGTTTGCCTCTATTATTAAAATTTCAGGTGAGCCTCGAGCCTCCAGCTTTTGGCGAACGCTTGAGTTGTGTCACCTATTTTGGGCCCGGAAATGGGGTCAAACGAATTTCCACCCTATTCTCACAAAGGCAAAGCACCTAGATAAAATATACTGGCATTGCAAAAAAAAGACCATTATTGCACCAATAAATTATGGGAATTTGGACCTCAACTTTGTGCTGGGATTTGCTTTGTTTCATATCACATTTCCGCTTCAGGATATGACTCAATGTGCATGCATGGTGAGTGAGGTATGGTACAGGGCCTTAGCGGTTGCTGCGGTTGATGCATCAGTCCATTAGGAATATGATATAGGAATACTTGTGCTGGGGGACTTCCAAGTTTTAAGATAATTGATTCTCCACTAAATGGTGTCAGATTTGCCATTGTATTGCTGCTCCAGTGGAGCTGGTAAATCCTGTGGCTCAGTTTCATTGTCTCCATCGTCTTTTCCCCCTTCCTCTTCTCTTGCCTCTGCTGCATGATGAATCCTCTCCTGGTGGCATAATTGTGCAACATACAGCATACAGCTATCATTTTGAAGGCCTTTTCATGGTTGTACAGTAGTGGCCCCTGGACTGATGCAGATAACACTTTCTGGGGGAAAAATTCGGTTAGTTGCGCCACCAATTAGCGCCTAAAGAGGTCGAGAAGTGGGGCGCTAACCAACTAGCGCCCGGGCACAGCGAACCCTGTGCCTCTTGCCATATTGAGCGGACATTTCGCGCCAGCGCTAAACCTTAGCGCCCGCTCACCGGCGCATGCAGATCATGATGTCAGTTCAGTGTGCAACGCCTTTGGGGCACCCCGGACCAGAAATTCAGTGGCACCCCCCTCCATTCCGCCTGGCGCTAACAAGGACAGGTTACCGGGAACATTTCCCAGTCACTGTTGGGCTCGGGGCGCACTCTTTAAAGGGGACTGTTGTGGATTATTATTGGCAGCCATTTTTGGACCACAACTTCTTTGAGAGAGAGAGAGAGTTGCTCAGCTACACACGGAGAGCCATTTCTGCAGTGAGCCAGCGCTGGCAGAGGAACTTTAGCCTTCTGAACATCACTTTGCAGTTGGTGAGCTTCTCAAACGGCATAACTTTCAGTGCGCACTTACTATGGGGGCTGCACTGGATGCGAACGTCGTGCTTCTCAATCATATTGACAGGGCACAGAGATGCAGGGATAGAGTGGCAGGCATGGCCAGATGGAGGAGGGCCTACAGACGTCGCCCCACGAGACCTTACGCTGCCAGGGTTTTCCGCCAGCAGTTTTCATATATCAACATGTCAGAGGAGCAGTGTTTCCGAAGGCTGCGCTTCAGTAAGGAGGTGGTCACTGAGCTCTGCCACCTGCTTCAGCCAGATCTGCAGCCTCAACTAAGGTGCAGGACATCTCTGTCGGTGGCTGTGAGGATCACTGTGGCTCTAAACTTCTATGCAAGCGGCTCCTTTCAGGCCGCTACTGGAGACATTGCCAACATCTCACAGTTCGCGGTGCATTGCTGCATCCGTCAAGTGACTAATGCCCTCTTTAGAAGGAGACGGCAGTACATCTCGTTCCCGATGACCCTGGACAAGCAGCGAGAGCACGCAGAGGGCTTTGCAATGATAGCGGGCTTCCCCATGGTACAGGGCACCATTGACTGCATGCACGTGGCTTTGCGGGCGCCTCTAGAGAATGCGGAGGATTTCCGCAACCGAAAGGGGTTCCATTCTTTGAAGGTGCAGCTGGTCTGTGACCACCGACAGCTGATACTCGCTGTGAATGCCCACTTTCCAGGCAGCAGCCACGACGCCTTCATCCTGTGCCAGACTTCTGTGGCAGACCTTTTCGAGGCCCTGGCTCACCCAGGAGGCTGGCTTCTCGGGGACAAGGGCTATCCTCTGTGCACCTGGCTGATGACCCCGCTCCGTTCGCCCAGCACCCCTGCTGAAGAACGTTACAATGAGAGCCATCAAGCGACCAGGAACATCATTGAGCACACAATCGGTGTGCTGAAGCAACGGTTCCGCTGTCTGGACCATTCCGGAGGAGCCCTTCAGTACTCACCTGAGCGAGTCTCCCACTTCGTGGTTGTGTGTTGCATGCTGCATAACCTGGCAATCCTCAGGACCCAGCCAATGCCACCAGACATTGAAGCACCAGCAGAGGAGGAGGAGGAGGAGCAGCACCAAGACGGGAGGGAGGCACAAACTGCAAGGGCCGTCCATCAGAGGCTTATAGCAAATCGCTTCTAGGTCCCTCTCAGGGAGGGAATGCTTGCTGCCATTCCAAGAACACGAATGGAACTGTTCTGCTACCCCTAAGCCGGTCAAAGGCAAAATTTGTGCAAAGAACAGACATGGCCATTGTGAATAAAGAAAGTTGTTTATTTAACAAAATGTGCTTCCTTCCCGCATGACAAAGCAATGGCAACAAAAAGTAAAACAAACAGACTGCCATTAAAGTGACTCTCACACCCGGGAGACTGTCCAAAACATTACTAACATTCAGACCAGCATCCTCGGCCTTGAATGAAACAAATAACAGGAGTCAGCAGCACCTTCTACTTTTTCCCCCTCGATGGTGATCCGCTTCCCTTTCGGCATTGGCCCCTTCCTGCCCTGCAACTCCTCCATAATGGGACCCCAGTGGCTGCAGCAAGGCTGGTGGAGGCCTGCTGACTGTCCGAAACTGCAGATGCCCCTGAGGGACGGTCTGGACGAGCTCTGGGCATGGAGGGCCCGGCTGCTGACTGCTCCAACTCTGCATGGGCGGAAGCAGTCTGTCCTACAGGTGGTGGCAGCTGCAGTAGAGAAGTGCCAGTGGTGGCATCAGGAATGCTGTCATCCTGAGAGTGGACAGCAGCTCCCTGGTCGGCCGACACACTGGCACTCTGATGGGGCAGCACCGCAGCATGCGCAGCAATCGGCTGGTGCACAGATTGCTGGCCTGCTGTGGTGCTGCAAGGGCCCTGGGGAATCCTGCCCGATCCAGCGAGGGTGGCACCAGTCAGTGCTCGCGTGGCCTCAATCTGCGTCTGCATGAGACCAACGAGTGACTGCATGGCAGCACTCAGCACTTGCGTGGCAGGTGCCATTGCTTCGCTGAAGTCCTGGACAATCCTTGCCAGTGCTGTGCTGAAGTCTTGGACACTCCTTGCCAGTGTCTCAATGGATTCGGGCATCCTTCCCACTGCAGCCATGAGCTCAGTGTGCCTCAGCCCAGCCTGGGCGCTCATTTCAGCAAGGGCACGCACCTCTTCTGCGTTCTGTGCAGCAGCACTCACGGCCCGACTCGCACTCCGGGGAGACAGCCCCGAGCTTCCCTACCCCCTTGTGTTGCTGCAGGCCACTGGTTCCTGGAGCTGGAACCTCCTCAGTGCATTCCCCCCCCCTCCCCTCCAGGGAAGGAGTCTCCCCAGTCTGGAGATGGGCTGGCTCACCTGAGGGTTGAACGGATGGTCCGGCTTCCTCCTCCTCGTCGCCTCCGGAGTCAGTCGCAGTGGCAGCTTGAGGGCCCACCTCCCGAGCTGGTGATGCAGCATCTGAAAGCAGGGAGGTTCAAGAGTGGCTTTAGTGAAAGGACAGGGTGGCAGCAAGGGATGCATGAGTGCTGCAATGCTCTGAATTGGGTCGAGAGTGAAAAAGCATGCTGGTGTGGGGAACAACTGGAAGGAGAGAGGTCAAAAAGGTGATGACCTTACCATCGCTGTCCGCAATGGGGTCGGCATCTCCAGAGGTGATGGGGCCAGTCATCCGGCTTGCGACGATCTGGTAGACTCGCTCCTCCAGGTCTGTAAGGGTCTGCAGGTGAGGCCGGCCTCCTCCGGTCCGAAGCTTCTGCCTGCGGTTACTCGCCAGCTTGGCCTGCAAGAGAAAGGACGAGGTGTGATGAAACATGCTGCCCTGATCTGGTGTCACATGCCTCCCATGGTCGAATAGCCCTTACATTATGCTGCCCTGATCTGGCATCACAAGTCTCCCATGGTGGAATAGCCCTTACATTATGCTGCCCTGATCTGGCATCACAAGCCTCCCATGGTCGAATAGCCCTTACATTATGCACTGAGCTGAATGTGCGTGTGTGTTTCCAGAAGGGGCCATGGGTTCTGGATGACAGCTGGCCATTGGGACTTTGCAGGCCCTCTGGCCATAAAGTGAGGTGCAGATGGAGGGATGAAGATGATTCTGAAAAAGGCACTCACCCTGACGACCCGAGTGAGGTCGTTGAACTTCTTCCTGCATTGCACAGGAGTCCTCGGAACCATGCTGCTGGAGGTGACTCTTTGGGAAACCTCCCTCCAAGCTCTGCGGTATTCAGTTTGTTGAGGCCTCCTGCCATTCTCCGGGTACAGCACAGATCACCGGCGCGCCACCGCGTCAACCAAAGCATCCAATGCCCCCTCGCTGAAGCGCTGCGCTCTCTCCCTGGCCCTCTCCATGTGGTTGAAGTTTTGCCCGCCACAGGAAGGTTGCCGCCGATTTTGAGGCCTACAAGGCGCAGAGTGTGGCTGCAGATGATAATCAATCCACCCCTTTAAGAGCTGGCAGGTGCCAGCATGTCTGGGTGATATCGATAATTGACGGCACCTGCGCTGTGCCCGCCCGCAGAGAAATTGCGTCGCGCCGCCGGGTTAGCGCCTTAAGACTACCGTGCAGCGCCTGATTTAGCGCCGCAATCACCTTCAGTGGCACTGCAACCCAATATCGCTGGAGGTGGCGAGAAATTGCGCCTGGCGCTAAACTTTGCGCACCGCCAATACTAGCGCCCCAAACGGGGCGATACCGAATTTCTCCCCCTCTTTGTTTTAACAGACCTATTGTATGCTTGGAGGCCTACTCCAGACACTGAGCGCATAATCTAGGCTGACACTTCAGAGTAGTATTGTTGGAGGAGCCAGCTTTCAGGTGAGACATTAAGCCATCTGCCCTCCCAGGTGAACCTAAATGATCCCATGGCACTATTCGATGACGAAGCAGAAAAGATTTTCTGGTTCCCTGGCCAACATTTAACTCTCAACCAATACCATTAAAACAGATGATCTAGTCATTTATCTTATTGTTAGTAGTTAGAACTTGCTATGTACAAATTGGCTGCTGCTTTCCATACATTACAACTTCAAAAGTACTTTATTGGCTATTAAGTGCCTTAGGACATCCTGAGGTTGTGAATGGTGCTATATAAATGCCAATTCTTTTCCTTATGATTTAAGGCCTTGTAGAGACATTTGCCTCATTGTATTTCCTTTCTACTTTCTACTGCACTTCATGAAATTGTGCACTGGTGTCATGAGCCATACCTCAAGAGAGTATCCCTAGTCATGCAGGATCCATCCACCTAAGGTGCAACTACCTTTAAAGAATTGTGATACTGTAGACTGATATACCTGATATTCATGATTTAGTTCTGATAGTTGCATATAATCTGCCCATTGATAGAATTGAATCACTTATTGTTCATAAATACATTGCACATTGATGAAAGGAGCACATATGGTGAAATGGGTCTTATCAATGAGGTCTTGGACTTTTGGGAGACCAGCCACTCTGAAAAAATGAAGATCCCTCTCTTGTTGATGGTCCGTATCCTTAGGAAAGATGATAAAGTAATTGGCCTTGCTAAACAATGCATCTGTAACTTTTTTGATACATCTGTGGATGGCAAACAGTGGATGTCCTCAATAGTTGCATGAAAGGAACCAGACATGTAGAAATGAAGGGCCGAGATGACTTTGATGGCCACCAGCAGTGACAGATGTTAGCTATGGCCTGGATAGCGTTGTGAAGGAGATGGCACAACTCTGTTACAGCCTCCCTGCTAAACCTCAACCTCCTTAGGCATAGCTCTTCTGTTATACCCATGTAGTTGGGCCTGGTAATGTATGCCTTACTTGCCACCTGACATCACAGGCAATCCTGTCCTGTTGCTGATGGTCCTCCTCTGCCAGTGAAGCAGTACACACATGGTGCCAACAACTTGATGTTTTTATGTAGCAGCTCAACTTTATCTGACGGCTTCAGATCGCATACTGCAGCTACTGCAGGGCCACCAATGGATCAAATATGTTAGCTTTGAATCATGAAGGTAAGTTTATTGATCCCGCACTCCCAGCAGGGAGCCATGCTCAAAGGGTGCATGTTCCGCAAGTACTGTGGCACTGATTTTCTGTAAGTGTGGCTAAATTCTGGGAGTGCAGAATTGATTAATTTAGTCAGCATTCATTAAATTATTGTATGGTAATGATCCACTGCAACTGTCATTAGGCTTAATGCTGACTTGCAGACTTTAGTGTGCAATTTATTGTTGCCAATATACACGAAAACCAAGAAAATTAGCATCACTATTCCACTTGGAAGATGCAGTTGAGCCATTCTTCTATGCAGTCACCAACGGAACTGGCAATCAGGAATTGCAAACTGGACAAAAGTAATTGTCACTAAGCCATGCAATGGGTTTTAGATGGCAAGCCTTTATCAGGGAAGTCCCTGATGTTGTTTCAAGAAAATAATAAGACATATGTGTCCCAAATTGCTCCATCACCATCCCTGGGTATGTTCTGTCCCACCGGTAGGACAGACCCACCAGGGGTAGCGGCACAGTGGTATACAGTAAGGAAGGAGTGGCCCTGGGAGTCCTCAACATTGAGTCCAGACCCCAAGAAGTCTCATGGCTTCAGGTCAAGCATGGGCAAGGAAACCTCTTGCTGATTCCCACCTACCGCACTCCCTCAGCTGATGAATCCGTACTCCTCCATGTTGAATAACCACTTGGAAGAAGCACTGAGGGTAGCAAGGGCACAGAATGTACTCTGGGTGGGGGACTTAGAGTCATAGAGTCATAGAGTTTTACAGCAAAGAAAGAGGCCCTTCGGCCCATCGTGTCTGCGCCGCCCATCCATCCCTGTCCAGTCTAATCCCATTTTCCAGCATTTGGTCCATAGCCTTGTATGCAATGGCATTTCAAGTGCTCATCCAAATGCTTCTTGAATGTTGTGAGGGTTCCTGCCTCTACCACCCTTTTAGGCAGTGAGTTCCACATTCCAACCACCCTCTGGGTGAAAAAGTTCCTCCTCAAATCCCCTCTAAATCTCCTGCCCCTTACCCTGAATCTATGCCCCCTTGTTATTGACCCCCCTACTAAGGGGAAAAGTTCCTCTTTGTCTACCCTATCTATGCCCCTCATCATTTTGTACACCTCAATCAGGTCCCCCCTCAGCCTTCTTTGCTCCAAGGAAAACAACCCCAGCCTGTTTAGTCTTTCTTCATAGCTGAGGCGCTCCATCCCAGGTAACATCCTGGTGAATCTTCTCTGCACCCTCTCCAAAGCAATCACATCCTTCCTATAGTGAGGTGACCAGAACTGCACACAGTACTCCAGCTGTGGCCTCACCAGCGTTTTGTACAGTTCCATCATAACCTCCCTGCTCTTATATTCTATGCCTCGGCTAATGAAGGCAAGTATCCCATATGCCGTTTTAACCACCTTATCTACCTGTTCCGCTGCCTTCAGGGATCTATGTACATGTACACCAAGGTCCCTCTGACCCTTTGTACTTCCTAGGGTCCTACCACTCATTGTGTATTCCCTTGCCTTATTTGTCCGTCCAAAATGCATCACCTCGCACTTTTCAGGGTTAAATTCCATTTGCCACTTTTCCGCCCATCTGACCAACCCGTTTATATTGTCCTGTAGCCTGAGGCTTTCCTCCTCGCAATTTACCACCCCACCAATTTTCGTGTCATCTGCGAACTTACTGATCATACCTTTTACATTCTCATCCAAATCATTCATCTAGATCACAAACAACAAGGGACCCAGCACCGATCCCTGAGGTACCCCACTGGACACAGGCTTCCAGTCACAAAAGCAACCTTCGACCATCACCCTCTGCCTCCTGCCACTCAGCCAGTTTAGGATCCAACGCGCCAAGGCACCCTGGATCCCATGGGCTCTTACCTTCTTGACCAGTCTCCTATGCGGGACTTTGTCAAAAGCTTTACTGAAGTCCATGTAAACCACATCCACAGCATTTCCCTCATCCACCCCCCTAGTCACCCCCTCGAAAAATTCAATCAGATTTGTCAGACATGATTTACCCTTGACAAAGCCATGCTGACTATCCCCGATTAATCCTTGCCTCTCCAAGTGGAGACTAATTTTGTCCCTCAGAATTTTTTCCAATAATTTCCCTACCACAGATGTTAGGCTCACTGGCCTGTAATTCCCTGGTTTATCCCTGCTACCCTTCTTGTATAATGGTACTACATTAGCTGTTCTCCAGTCCTCTGGTACATCCCCTGTGGCCAGAGAGGTTCTGAAAATTTGTGTCAGAGCCCCTGCAATCTCCTCCTTTGCCTCCCACAGCAGCCTGGGATACATCTCGTCCAGGCCTGGGGATTTATCCACTTTTTGGCCTGCTAAAACCGCTAGCACCTCCTCCCTCTCGATGCTAATATGTTCAAGTATGTCACAGTCCCCTTGCCCGATTTCTATGTCCGCATCGTCTTTCTCCATAGTGAACACAGATGCAAAAAATTCATTTAAAACCCCGCCTACATCATCTGGCTCTACACACAGATTGCCACTTTGGTCCCTAATGGGCCCTACCCTTTCCCTGGTTATCCTCTTGCCCTTAATATACTTATAAAACATCTTAGGATTTTCCTTTATTTTGCTCGCCAGTGTTATTTCATGGCCCCTCCTCGCCCTCCGAATTTCTTTTTTAAGTATGCCCCTGCACTTTTTATACTCCTCTAGGGCTTCTTCCGTCTTTAGTCTTTTGTAACTGCCAAAAGCCCCCCTTTTATTTCTAATGCATTTTTGTATATCCCTTGTCATCCAAGGTTCCCTTTGCTTGTTGGTCCCACCCTTGACCTTTACAGGAACATGTTGGCGTTGTACTCTCTCTATTTCCCTTCTGAAAGTCTCCCACTGTTTTGATGTGGATTTTCCTACAAGTAGCTGCTCCCAGTCCACTTTGGCCAGATCCTGTCTTATCCTATTAAAATCGGCCTTCCCCCAATTTAGAACCCTTATTTCCGGGCCGTCTTTGTCTTTTTCCATGACCACCTTAAATCTCACCGAATTATGGTCACTGTCGCCAAAATGCTCTCCTACTGATACTTCCACCACTTGCCCGGCTACATTCCCCAGAATTAGGTCCAGTACCGCCCCCTCTCTTGTCGGACTTTCTACATGTTGGCTCAAAAAGCTCTCCTGGATGCACTTTAAGAATTCTGCACCCTCTAAGCCTTTCACACTCTGACTATCCCAATTTATATTAGGGAAGTTGAAATCCCCCACTATTATTACCCTATTATTTTCACACTTCTCTGAGATTTGCCTACATATCTGTTCCTCTATCTCCCCCTGACTGTTTGGGGGCCTATAGTACACTCCCAGCAAAGTGCTTGCCCCCTTTTTGTTTTTAAGTTCTACCCATATGGCCTCATTAGAGGAACCCGCTAATATATCATCCCTCCTTACAGCAGTAATTGACTCCTTAATTAATATTGCAACACCCCCTCCCCTTTTACACCCCCCCCTGTCTCGCCTGAAGATTCTATACCCCGGAATATTGAGCTGCCAGTCCTGACCCTCCCTCAACCATGTCTCCGTGATAGCAACAATATCGTACTCTCATGTGCTCAACAACAACTTCAGTTCATCCACCTTATTTGCAAGACTCCTTGCATTAAAATAAATGCCTTCCAGCCCTGCCATATTCCCTTTTGCCTTCACATATTTGCTCTGCCTTCCCAGCTGACTTGTTTTTTCCCCTGTATTTGGCTGTAAATCACCCCCTACTATAGCTCCACTCTGTACCCCATCCCCCTGCCAAGTTAGTTTAAACCCCCCCCAGCAGTGCTAGCAAACCTCCCCGCAAGGATATTGGTTCCCCTCTGGTTCAGGTGTAAACCGTCCGACTTGTACAAGTCCCACCTTTCCCAGAAGCAGACCCAGTGATCCAGGAAACTAAAGCCCTCCCCCCTGCACCATCCCTTTAGCCACGCATTCATCTGTTCTATCTTCCTATTCCTATACCCACTAGCACGTGGCACCGGGAGTAATCCAGAGATTACAACCTTTGAGGTCCTGCTCTTTAATCCTTCACCTAGCTCCCTAAATTCTTGCTGCAGGACCTCATCCCTCTTTTTACCTATGTCGTTGGTACCAATGTGGACCACGACCTCTGGCTGTTCACCCTCCCCCTCCAGAATGCCCTGCAGCCGCTCAGTGATATCCTTGACCCTGGCACCAGGGAGGCAACAAACCATCCTGGATTCACGTCTACGGCCACAGAAACTCCTATCTGTTCCCCTTACTATAGAATCCCCTACCACTATTGCTCTCCCACTCTTTTTCCCCCCTTCCTGGGCAGCAGGAGCACCCCCAGTGCCAGGAAGTTGGCTGCTGCTGCCTTCCCCTGGTGAGTCATCCCCCTCAACAGTATCCAAAGCGGTATACTTGTTTGAGAGGGGAATGGTCACAGGGGTCTCCTGCACTACCTGCCTGCTTCTATTGCTCCGCCTGGTGGTCACCCATTTCCTGTCTTCCTGTGCAGCCCTTCCCTGCGGTGTGACCAACTCACTAAACGTGCTATCCACGAACCTCTCAGCATCGTGAATGCTCAACAACCCATCCACCCGCAGCTCCAGCGCCTCAATGCGGTCTGCTAGTAGCTGCAGATGGATGCATCTCTGGCACACGTGGTCATCAGGGGCACCGGGGTCCCTGAATTCCCACATAGAGCAAGAGGAGCATATCACGGGTCTGGGCTCACCTGGCATGACCTTCCCTTTACTTAATTTAAATTAATTTACTATCACCAATTAAAAATATCTCTAAGGCGCTTGTATAGTCTACCAACAGTCCCTGCTACACCAGAAAGACCCTGGTAACTATAAACTACAGAGTTAAAGTTTAAAAAAGAGAAATACTCACCAACCAATCACTTACCTGCTCCCTGGTGATGGCACACCCTGATTACTTTTTACCTCTCTCCCCGCTGCTGAGTTGGTGTGCCTCGCAACTGCCGCCGGTTTTTATACCGGGCTCCGACTCGCTGCTCCCGCTGGTCCCGACTGGTCTCGGGCCTCGCCTCTCTCCGGTTTTTATACCGGGCTCCGACTCACTGCTCCCGCTGGTCCCGACTGGTCTCGGGCCTCGCCTCTCTCCGGTTTTTATACCGGGCTCCGACTCACTGCTCCCGCTGGTCCCGACTGGTCTCGGGCCTCGCCTCTCTCCGGTTTTTATACCGGGCTCCGACTCGCTGCTCCCGCTGGTCCCGACTGGTCTCGGGCCTCGCCTCTCTCCGGTTTTTATACCGGGCTCCGACTCGCTGCTCCCGCTGGTCCCGACTGGTCTCGGGCCTCGCCTCTCTCTGGTTTTTATACCGGGCTCCGACTCACTGCTCCCGCTGGTCCCGACTGGTCTCGGGCCTCGCCTCTCTCCGGTTTTTATACCGGACTTCAATGTCCATCACCAAGAGTGGCTCGGTAGCACCACTACTGACCGAGCTGGCTGAGTCCTGAAGGTCATAACTGCCAGTCTGGGCCTGCGACAGGTGGTGAGAGAACCAACACGAGGGAAAAACATACTTGACCTCGTCCTCACCAATCTACCTGTCGCAGATGCATCTGTCCATGACAGTATTACAGTATTGGTAGCAGTGACCATTGCACAGTCATTGTGGAAACAAAGTCCTGTCTTCACACTAAGGACAACCTCCATTGTGTTGTGTGGCACTACCACCGTGCTAGCTGGGATAGATTCAGAACAGATCTAGCAGCTCAAAACTGGGCATCCATGAGGTGCTGTGGGCCATCAGCAACAGCAGAATTGTATTCCACCACAATCTGTAACCTCATGGCCCGGCATATCCCTCACTCTACCATTACCATCAAGCCAGGCGACCAAACCTGGTTCAATAAGGAGTGCAGAAGAGCATGCCAGGAGCAGCACTAGGCGTACCTAAAAATGAGGTGCCAACCTGGGAAGCTGCAACACAGGACTACATGCATGCTAAAAAGTGGAAGCAGCATGCTATAGACAGGGCTAAGCGATCCCACAATCAACGGATCAGATCATAGCTTTGCAGTCCTGGCACATCCAGTCGTAAATAGTGATGGACCATTAAACAACTAATGGGAGGAGGAGGCTCCATGAATATCCCCATTCTCAATGATGGTGGAGCCCAGCACGTGAGTGCAAAAGACAAGGCTGAAGAGTTTGCAACTATCTTCAGCCAGAAGTGCCGAGTGGCTGATTCATATCGGCTGACTCCTGAGGTCCCCAACATCACAGAAGCCAGTCTTCTACCAATTCGATTCACTCCACGTGATATCAAGAAATGGCTCAGCGCACTGGATACAGCAAAGGCTATGGGCCCCGACAACATCTCGGCTATCATGCTGAAGACTTGTGCTCCAAAACTAGCCATGCCTCTAACCAAGCTGTTCCAGTACAGCTACAACACTGGCATCTATCCGACAATCTGGAAAGCTGCCCAGTTATGTCCTGTCCACAAAAAGCAGGACAAATCCTGTAAGATTCACAATTTTCAGCAAAAATCACGCAAGAAAACTGGATAAAATAAGACTGTTTATTGACCAAAGTAAGCTTGCACAGAAAAACCTTTGATAAAAGGGCATACAAAATGGCCGCCAGGCCCCGTGATCAGTTTCTGAACCATTTTATTTCTGTTACTGCAAGCCAGACAGGCTTGTGGATTGAAGACAGTGAGCCCGCGAAAGCCAGTATCTGGGAACCGAAACTCAGAGGAACAGCATACATATTCAATGGATTACAAGTACAGGATGGGGCCCATCAAGATATGGGTGGACAATGCAAAATCACTCATACCCATTTATTGTACAAAGGAAAAACCGTTTAGCAGCCATCAAGGAAAATCTCCGGACCGATCAATATGCGAACCGAGCCGCGGTGACAATGCAAAAGACATTTAAAGACATTATCGGCCAGGAAGGCCAGTTTAAGTTATCACCGGCTCCGTTACAAGACAAAGCGCCCCTGCAGAGATTTCTGCCCGCCAAAATTAATACAAAGACAGGACTATGATTTGGCGGGAGATAAGACTGTTCCAAAAGAGTATAACTATGGATTGAAAGCCCATATACGTTACTTCAACTTCTTCGGACGGGGCCAGGATCGGCGCCTCTTCCACTTCGGCAGATGCAGAATCGATGAAAACGTTTTCGTCTTTTTAAAGACGGACGGTTTCGGTAAAAGGACAACGTGGTCGGTGTTCAGCCAAACAAGGCTCGGCCACGACGAGAAGACGACGAGGGTGGCCCGGGTACTGGGGTCGGGAGATCATCGACGACCCAGGCTGACGGAGAAGAAACCCTCTGGAGAACCGACCAGGCCGGAGACAAAAAGACAGTCCGGGCCTGACACTTCCGTGCCTCAACATCCCATTGGGTTGTTGTCCTACTCCATGAACAAAAATCCACGACAGGCTTAGTGGATCTCAACCTTGACGAGCGCTCATCGAGGCTGTGTCTACCCCATCGCCTCGAGAGAGAGAGAGAGAGAATATCGACTGCGCCAGAAGTTTCCAAATCCACGTGACGACGGAAAGCGGTGCCAAAAGGGCTGCGGACCCCCCTTTCTCACGATTTTGAGAGTGGTGAGCATGATCCCAGGTTCCCCAGGTCGAAACTTAGTTTAGGTATAGGGGAGGGAGTTAAGGGAAATCGTAATGTGTTTCCCCTTTTACGATGTGCCGTGTGTTCCCCATTTCCATAGAGTCAAGTTCATAAATTTGTGCATGATTGTAGTTACTTTGATCTGTGCCTATGACATGTATTTTGTAATGCTTCAAACTGTTTAAAAATAAAGCATCCATTTCGTGCTATTCAGCCTGGTCTATTGAGTCCTTTTCTCTGCACTACTGTTCTCTGCATCTAAGTCCAAGGTCTAGAACCATAGGGGGAGTGGGTCGAACCACTCAAGGGTAATTCTTGCACGAAGCCTGGCAGGAGGCCAGAACGGGCAAGAGAGCAGGAAAAAGCCCCCTACAGAAATGGCGACCGCGGCAGGACCTTGGCAGCAGGAAAGTAGTGTGTTAGATCAAGATCTGAATAAACGAAATGTGATGGATGAAAGAATAGCAGATTATGTTTTCGGAAAAGTCAACCTCACAAAACAATGGATATCTGATCTATTAAGGGATAGGCGCACGCTAGACGCAGCCATCAAGTGGGCAGCGGGTAGAGAGCATAAGAAATCTGTAGAAAAGGCGGTCTGGCTGATGTGCTACAAGAAGCAAGTCCAGCTTTTGGACCAGGTAGTTGCAGCACAGACAGTCCAGATCAACGGCTTGCTTAAAGACGTAGAGGAAAAGGTTGCGGGAGGTCAAAAACTGATTGAATCGCTTGACGCGCTGAATCAGGAACGCCGCTCCGTAATTCGCTGCCACGAAACCCGGGTAGAATATTTAAAATGTCAGGTCGTTGAGGCCAAGGCCAGTGAAGGTAGAATGAGAGAGAGGTGTTTCCGTCTAGCCAAACAAGTAGATGCCCAAGAGGAAAAGCTCCTGGGAGCCAGGGCAGCATATAAGATGGCCATGGAGGATAGATCTGAGAACACCGACCACAGCGCTTGCCGCCGGGAGCTAGAGGACCTGAGAAAGGCCCTAGCGAAGGCAAACGGGTTGGTGTGTCTCATAAATCCACCAGCGAGTCAGCTGTTGCTAGCCAAGGAATCCAAAAGACCGATTCCACAAGAGGCAGTTGGGGTACCAACCCCCGAACCCTCTGTGCCTCCTGCCTATGAGGAGTCTTGGACTCCGGGACAGGAGACGGAGGCGGTAGAGGAAGAGAGCCCTGAGGTACAGCAACCCCAGACAGTAGAGTCGGGGCCAGCGCCGTTGTGTCCAACGAGGCACCGGAAGCTCGGTCCAAATGAAGAAAATGGCGATGACGGACCCCTTGTGAGTCAGATCATAATGCCTCATAGCGCACGACAGCTAAGAGAGATGATAAGTCACATCCCAAAACTCTCCGAGTCAGGAGATCCCTCCGTGCATTTCAGGGACGTGGAGCAGATCGCAGCAGTCAATGACTGCGACGGGGTTGAACAGTCTAAAATGCTGCTGTTCTCCCTGGACAGTTCGCTCCTCCAGTGTCTCCCTGACGAGAGCAAGAGAGGGCACAGGGACTATGAGTTGCTACGGGATGAGATTCTGGAGATCATGGGAGAGGGGGACAGAACTCCGTTCCTCCGTTTAAAAAAGACAGTGCAGCTAGAGGGAGAACCACCACGGGTTTTCGCCGACAGGTTGTGGCCAGTGTATCGGCGCAGCTGCCCGGGCGGGCCGGCCCGGGCCGGGCTGGATGGCGAACAAAGGGCTCACTGGCTTCGGTGCCTGGTAGCAGGTTGCTTGCCAGTAGTGAAGGAACAGGCCAAAGCATGGTTTGACCCCACCAACGCCCGCTCCACGGAGGATCTAGTGCTAGATCAGCTCACGATCAGTTATAGGAATAACAAGGGCAAGAAAATGCCTGTTGTAAAAGGAAAGGTGCATGAGGTGAGGCCCGCAGCCTCTGCTAAAAGGGAATGGCGTCAGGAGGGAAATCGCCCTCCTCAAGCCAATAGCAGTTGTTACGGGTGTGGGAAGGAGGGTCATTGGCGCAAGGACTGTAGGAATCCTTGGAAGGATAAGAGGGAGAGAGCGTTCGCCGCAGCCCAAGATCAAGCCCAAGCCCGAGTCGCCAACGGCCCGAGAGTTTACCCAACACCAGCACAACCACAAGTGCAGGCCGCTGCCACAACACCAGTCCAGAACCCAACCGTAGCCTCTGCCCCGACTAAAGGGGGTGGTGCGGTTGTGGACCCTGCTGCGATCGAGTCAGTCTTGGAGACTATGCGGTCTCTGATGACCTGGCAGGGGAGGGTAGCGGTTGCTAACAGCCCTATCGCCCCCGAGACCCCAGCCGAAACACCTAAATGATTGACGCCCGCGCAGCCCGTCTACTTGTGTCCGCTCCGCTATGACGCTTGGAGAAGACCTGTGGTGGAGATGGAGGTGGAGAAACAAAGGGGTAGTTACCTGTTGGATACGGGAGCTTCGTGTACCGTGATCCACACGGACAAACCTTTTGCCTCACCTCTGTCCGCCCAGGCTCCATATTTAGTAGCGGGTTTCACAGGTAGAGAACAGGCTGGCGCGTACTCCCTCCCGCTCTCCATTCAGTTGGGAGCACTCCACACCACATGGACGTGCATCCTATTGAAGTGGAATGAGGGGGGGGGAAAAGGCATCCTCGGGGCTGATTTCTTGGTGGAACACGGGATCCTCGTGGACCTGAGAAATCACTGTCTCTGGGGAGCCGAGGGCGGTTTAGGTAAGGTAGTCGTAATCCCGGGGAAGGAAGAAAAGGGGACCCTGTGCACTATGAAGCCATCAGGAGGTTACGATCTCGAGCTCATGATAACAAACATCCCAACGGACTTGCAGGCGTGTGTGTCAGAAAATCTGACCGCGTTCGCCACCCACAAGCACGACTGCGGGAGAGTCACTGGGTTCGAAGTCAGCGTAGACGGGGACCCCATGATCCGACCCCAAAAGCAGTATAATTTCCCCAAGGAGGCAGAACCCGACATGGAGACAGCAATATCTTCATTGGTACAGCAGGGCGTGTTGAGGACGATAGCCACCCACGTAAACTCTCCATTATGGCCGGTAAAGAAACCGGACAATTCGTGGAGAGCCACGGTGGACTACAGAGTCCTCAATAGTAATATCCCGGCCTGCGCGCCCACGGTAGCAGCAGTTGCAGACTTAATAGGGAGTATTCAAGCATCGGCGACCACATTCACGGTGCTGGACATCTCGAACGGTTTTTGGTCCATTCCGCTGCGGCGGGAGGACCAGTACAAGTTTGCCTTTACATTGAAAGGGCAACAGTACACTTGGAACTGCTTACCACAGGGTTTTCACAACAGCCCCAGCATTTTCCATCAGTGCATGGCGGGGAGTTTGAAAGAGTTTAGTCAGCCCAACCAGATAGTGCAGTATGTGGACGACTTACTCCTGTTCACAGATACAAGGGAGCAGCACGGCCCACTGTTAGCCGAATTGTTGGAACTGTTAGAAAGGAAGGGTTTCAAAGTAAACCCAAAGAAAGCCCAGATCGGCCAGCAGGAAGTCAAATTCCTGGGTCTGGCCATCCGCGAGGGAGAAAGAGCCATAGATAAGGCCAGGCGGGAATCTATACAAGATCTGCCGATTCCCAACACAGTAACGGGTGTAAGGTCCTTTTTGGGATTGACCGGGTACTGCAGAGATTTCATCGAGGACTATGCTGCCACAGCGGCCCCGCTACTTCGACTCTTACACAAGGGAGTCGAGTGGTCTTGGGACAAGGGGTGCCAGGCAGCGTTCGAGAAGTTGAAAAGAGATCTGCAGACCGCGCCAGCCCTAGGGGCCATAGATGGGGGAGAGGAGTTCTTTCTGGAGGCAGCCGCTAGTGGGGACAGCCTGAGCGCAGTGCTGCTCCAAGAGCGGCACGGCAAGCTAAGACCAGTAGTTTATTCCTCCAGGGTGCTCACGGATGTGGAGAGGAGTTTCTCCAATTGCGAACGGCATCTCCTGGCCACGCATTGGGCTGTGAACAGATCAGTGATCTTCACAGGGACCTCTCCCATTACGCTCCTCACCCATCACACCCCCACGAAGATGCTTCTGGATGGGAGGATTAAGGATGGGACCGTAAGCAGCGCTCGGATTGCGCGCTGGACCCTCCTCCTTTCCCAGATGGATCTAAAAGTTAAAGGCCTCTGCGCGCCAAGGCTCGCAGCCAATATGGCATATCCCGGGACAGCCCATCAATGTTCCGTAGAAGGGGTATGGGAAGTTAACATAGGTTTACGGGCCGGGATACATCCCACAGGCCGCGAGATCTACGTAGATTATTCTAGCACTGTAGCTGACGGCAAGCGACTCACAGGGTGTGGAGTTTATGACCCTGCGGCAAACATTGCCCTGGCAATTAAGCTCCCCAGCACTATGAGCGCGCAGCAGGCTGAACTGTCCGCGGTGGCGTACGTGGTTACCCACCCCGAGATTTTCCCAACCCCATACACGATTTGCTCAGACAGCATGTTCACGTGCAATTCGTGTACAGAGTACCTCACCATCTGGTCCCGACGCGGGTACACCTCCGCGGACGGGTGGCCTTTAACAGTTAAGCCCTTGCTGGAGAAGATCCTAGCAGCTGTGGGGGAGAAAGGAGAGGTGTTCATCCATAAGGTGAAGGCTCACTCCACCACAGAGCCCCGCAGTCAGGGCAACCAGCAGGTGGATGCGCTAGCCAGGGAGGGTGCCCACAACGGCATTCTCTGGGACCCATACGAACCCGGACCTGTGGCGGCGATCCAAGGCAGGGAGGGAATTCCCGGGAACACTGGGGTGACACAGCCCCCAGACCTAAAGACCGTCCAAACCCTGGATCCCGCCCTAAAAGCAGTCCTAAAAGCCTTCACAGAGGGCAAACAGGTAGAAGGTCCGTAAAGTACGGCAGCCCTCACAGTCAAAGAAGGTATGCTGTTCCGAGAGGAGCAGTGGGTTGTGCCGCAGCAGCACCGGAGGGAATTCCTGCAATTGGCCCACGAGGGTCCAGGAGCGGGACACCCCGGACCTGATGTCACCTGGCAACGGGTGGTGCAGGCGGGATGGTGGCCGGGACTTCGGGACGATGTCCGCGAGTTCTGCGCAAGCTATCTTGTGTGTGCTGCTAACAACCCAGACCCCCACAAAAGGAAGGTGCCCATGGGGCACATCAGGAGGGTAGAGGGACCATGGCAGTCGATTCAGGTCGACTACATAGGGCCCCTGCCCGCCGCCCAGGGAGGCTATAAGTACTGCCTTGTCCTGGTAGATGTGTTCACCAAATGGGTAGAAGCCTTCCCGTGCAGAACAGCTACGGCACTGGGTACTGCTAAGATCTTGATTCGGGAAGTGTTCTCACGGTGGGGACTCCCCCGTTTTGTAGAGTCCAACCAGGGGAGTCAGTTCACCGGTTAAGTAATGCAGAACGCCCTCATGCTCTTGGGCATTGAGGGAAAGTGGCATGTAGCATACAATCCCCAGTCATCCGGGATTGTTGAGCGTATGAATCGGACCCTCAAGGAAAAGCTGAGGAAAGAGACAATGGGCTCGCCCCAGAAATGGGCGGAGGTCCTGCCTTTAGTCCTCATGGGGATCCGAGCCAGCCAGTCCAAAAGCGCGGGGTATTCCCCGCACGAGTTAATGACTGGAAGGATCATGCGAACACCCACCCATGTGCTAGCCCCAGTGCTCACTGAGGGCCAGCTCCGAGAGGTGAAACGGGACAAATTCGCCCAAACCCTCTTGGAGCGCCTGAGACAGATTTATGGGCAGGCAGCTGGGAACATGGGAAGACAGCACCAGGGAAATAAACTGTTGTTGGAACCTCGGAAACAAGAGTGGCTAGTCGGAGACCAGGTCATGGTCCGAAACTACGCCAGGGTAGGGAGTTTTGAACCACTGTACATGGGGCCCGACAGCATTGTGGACAAGGCCAGCCCCATGGTTTATGCAGTGAAAACGCCCCGACGTACCAAATGGTTTCACATCAACCAGTGTAAACTATTTAAATCGGGTGCACAAGGGCCATCAAAGGGGACCAGGTCGGAGAACAAAGATCCTCAGCCTGTAACAGAGTCACAGACCACACAGGCTGGTACCGTAGCCTGCGTAAAGGGAGAGGCCATCCCATTGGAGTGGGAGGTCTCATCATTTGAATGGGATTTAGGCAAGAGAGAGCATGAACAGCTCGACCCCGCCTTAGACCCAGTCATGGAGGAGGAAGAGTCAGAGGGCAACGATCCCGCCCTCGACTCAAGCTTGGAGGAGGTAGGGAATGGGGGCGGAGACCCACTACCTGTAGGGACAGGTGAGGTGGAGTCAGTAGCCACAGATCCCGACCCCGGGGGGGTGGAGCCTGAGGAAGGGGAGCTGGAGCCGGCAGCTGTGGAGGAACCACAGGCTGTGACGGTAACAGTCCCAACCCCCGGTCCATCGGCCCCGGGAGCCCGACCCAAAGCAGCCCCTCGTAGGTCGGCTCGAGCGCCACAGCCCAGAAAATTTTGGCCAGATTCTCCCCATCCTTCCCAACCACGGTTTAGAGCAGCCCCAGGAAGGCATGATCCCCGTTCAGCAGCGACAGGCTGCGGGGGATCAAAGCCAAAGATCAATGCAGCCCCACCGCAGGGTGTGGCACACGACAGGCCTCATAGGGATTCGGAAAGCCGCCCCACGGAGGGCGGCGCTGTACATAAGTTAAGTTAGGTAATTATGGTCATAGTTTTAAGGAATGTAAAGTATATGGTGTTAAGAGTACAATTTTGAGGTCTGCCCGGTATGTGTGTTTGTTAGGGAGCGGGGTCCAGGAACCCGCGCGTCCAATTAATTTAGGCCAGCACCTATCGGGAGCCCGGCTACATCATTTTGTTGGTTACAGAAACCTGGGATATAATGGAAGGGATTTTCATCGCGTTCATGGCGATCGGGTGCGGGTGGGCCTACCGAGGCCGCACCAAGGACGTCATCATTTTCGGATGCTCCGGGGACATGGCCCCCATCGCAACGGATGGGACGGGGAAGCGAGAGGTTGAGGGAACCGCCACCTACTTCCACCAAGGGAGATGGCCAGGTTGGTTGGGAACAAATTCCACGGAATATTCCAGCAACTTCGGTTTTGCCTACCAAGAGACTTCGTTAACGTGCCCTCGAGTGAGGATCCTTGCACCCAGAGTCAGCGTCACCGTGGGAAAGAGGATTTGTCTGGTGTGCAATGGGAACGTACCACTAAGGCGATGGTGGTGGCTACGAAAGCTGGGAAAGGACATGAGAAACTCTACGGTCGAGTGGGAGCGACTGGGTAATAATACCCATCGGACTATTACGGGAACTCACGGACAATTACGTGTGTGTTGGGACAAATGGTGGGAACCAGATGAGGGAATATATGTCTGTATGTGGGGTTCGAGACACGTCTGCCCCAAGGGCGTGTCCATCTTCTTCCAGAGGCAGTGGCAGGATGAAGGGAAGGGGATGAGATGGGATGTTAGCACTCGAGCGTGCGGAGCCCCATACTCCCCTATTCCGGTGAACGCCACTGAACTCATCACCCGCCCACGCAAGCCCCTGCCCACGCTTCCGGTAGCACTAGCCCAGAAAGGAGGGTGCCCAACCACCACCAAGGGACCCGGGAACGGTTTAGTATTGGTACCCACCGGTCAGGTGCTGTACCAAGGGGTACACTACGCGGTGGCCTCAGTGATTTTAAATCTCACTGAGGTTAGATTGCCGGAGTGGTGTCCCAAAGAAACGGAACAATTATACCAGGTCCTGTTAACCCGTATGTTTAGACAATTTTACGAATTTGACTTTGCCGACATCGACAGAGACAAATTATACACCACACCGCCAGAAGTTTTGGATCGAGTCGGGAGGCAAAGAAGGGGTACTGTAAATGACATATTCACTGCTTTTAATACCGGGACATCTGTTGTCAACGCTCTAGATAACGTGGAGCTGCAGACACAGATCAACGGTTTAAAAGCCCAGTTAAGGAACATATTGACAGACGAAAATAAGGTAGTGGGTTCTGAGCTACATGAGGACCAGGCCATGACACTACACTTTAAGGACATAATTGCTGAGCTGGAGAAACACGCGAGAACGGTAAATGCACTCATTAAGGAGGATCGGAATGCATCCGATCAAGCTGCGCAAAACGAGGCCTGTGTGCTGTACGGGGCGTGGTTACTGGGCGAGGGCCGCAGTAATCTTGAGGATTTAAAACAGGGTTTGGTCCCGTCCTGGATCAGCAACAAGCACTTGCAAGCGCTCCACCCTTTTGAGAATGCATTAAGCCTGTGCCAGCTCAGACTAGCCGCAGAAGCATACCCAGTCCCAGTGGACTGCGGACATTCAAATCACACTATTATGGGAATAGTAGTAAGAATGCCGGTGTTGGGTCCCGCAGCAAAGCCCGCCCCGGTGTACAGAGTAGAGAACATTGGAGTCATTCGGGGGGGCGCACACATTCGTTACGCAGCGGTCCCGCCTTACGTCATCAGATGGGAGCGTACGATGACAGGCACTGACCTCTCGGGATGTCGGAGCCGGGGAGCACACATCATCCTGTGTCCCCAGCACTTGAACGCCTTTCTGAAACCGCAGTGCGGGTTCAGGACTGCTAGCGCAAAGCCGGTGAATTGCACCATGGAGGCAATGGCAGAGGACCATGTGCCCCCACAGGTAGCATATATCGGGGGTGGGACATACTGCGTCACCACTGCAGCGCCTCAGTACCGATATGGACAACACGAGTGGTGTTCGGTCGGTGATAGCAGTTTCTGTTTCAAACCCAGGGCCGAGGTTCAACTGGCACAACAACGAATTTTCCCCATTCCTGCGCCCTCCACCGTTCACATCACTATCAAAGAGAATTTCACAGACTTACAACGATTTGTCGCGCATTTTGGTTATGTCATTCCCCCTCTTCCCGAACACCTCACCAAGATTTTAAAAGCTGTTATAATTTCACAGAAACATTTCTACACACTGGAGCAGAAGACTTTAGTGATAGGAAAAGACATATTGGACATAACCATCCCACCATGGTGGGACTTGTTCACCAACATAGAGGTCCCCGCCTGGATTAGAATAGCATCCCATATCCTAGTAGTATGTCAGGTTTTGATTGTGATATTTTTGCTCTTCGTGCATTGCAAAAGAGGCAAACGCCTCCAGAGGCACGAGAACACAGGAGAATGGAGAGAACGCTATGTGCGAATGGGGGAAGCAGATACCCCACTCTAAGCTGCTAGTCTAAGATTAAGCGTCCCTCCATTTTAAATTTTTTTGTGATTTTTTTGGGTTATAAGGAAATAAGTATTGTTATGTTATTGGTTGTTCTTAAGTTTTTTTGGATTAATAAAAGATGCATGCAGATGCTGCCAGGGGGTATCAACCCCCGCACATCTGACAAGTGAATGTGTTATAGTTTAAAATACGCTGTCTATGATTGTCCAAATGTACAAAAGGTAATTTTCGTTTTCTGCAGAAATGGGAACTGCATGTGTCGTGAGGATCATAGATAGCTAAGTGCCAGGAATGTTTGGATGTGGGGAATCAGGGAAAATTTGCTCATCAAGGATTATTGATACTTTAAGCAAGCTATCAGTATCACAGGGGGGCCTGTAAGATTCGCAATTTTCAGCAAAGATCACGCAAGAAAACTGGATAAAATAAGACTGTTTATTGACCAAAGTAAGCTTGCACAGAAAAACCTTTGATAAAAGGGCATACAAAATGGCCGCCAGGCCCCGTGATCAGTTTCTGAACCATTTTATTTCTGTTACTGCAAGCCAGACAGGCTTGTGGATTGAAGACAGTGAGCCCGCGAAAGCCAGTATCTGGGAACCGAAACTCAGAGGAACAGCATACATATTCAATGGATTACAAGTACAGGATGGGGCCCATCAAGATATGGGTGGACAATGCAAAATCACTCATACCCATTTATTGTACAAAGGAAAAACCGTTTAGCAGCCATCAAGGAAAATCTCCGGACCGATCAATATGCGAACCGAGCCGCGGTGACAATGCAAAAGACATTTAAAGACATTATCGGCCAGGAAGGCCAGTTTAAGTTATCACCGGCTCCGTTACAAGACAAAGCGCCCCTGCAGAGATTTCTGCCCGCCAAAATTAATACAAAGACAGGACTATGATTTGGCGGGAGATAAGACTGTTCCAAAAGAGTATAACTATGGATTGAAAGTCCATATACGTTACTTCAACTTCTTCGGACGGGGCCAGGATCGGCGCCTCTTCCACTTCGGCAGATGCAGAATCGATGAAAACGTTTTCGTCTTTTTAAAGACGGACGGTTTCGGTAAAAGGACAACGTGGTCGGTGTTCAGCCAAACAAGGCTCGGCCACGACGAGAAGACGACGAGGGTGGCCCGGGTACTGGGGTCGGGAGATCATCGACGACCCAGGCTGATGGAGAAGAAACCCTCTGGAGAACCGACCAGGCCGGAGACAAAAAGACAGTCCGGGCCTGACACTTCCGTGTCTCAACATCCCATTGGGTTGTTGTCCTACTCCATGAACAAAAATCCACGACAGGCTTAGTGGATCTCAACCTTGACGAGCGCTCATCGAGGCTGTGTCTACCCCATCGCCTCGAGAGAGAGAGAGAGAGAGAGAGAGAGAGAGAGAATATCGACTGCGCCAGAAGTTTCCAAATCCACGTGACGACGGAAAGCGGTGCCAAAAGGGCTGCGGACCCCCCTTTCTCACGATTTTGAGAGTGGTGAGCATGATCCCAGGTTCCCCAGGTCGAAACTTAGTTTAGGTATAGGGGAGGGAGTTAAGGGAAACCGTAATGTGTTTCCCCTTTTAAGATGTGCCGTGTGTTCCCCATTTCCATAGAGTCAAGTTCATAAATTTGTGCATGATTGTAGTTACTTTAATCTGTGCCTATGACATGTATTTTGTAATGCTTCAAACTGTTTAAAAATAAAGCATCCATTTTGTGCTATTCAGCCTGGTCTATTGAGTCCTTTTCTCTGCACTACTGTTCTCTGCATCTAAGTCCAAGGTCTAGAACCGTAGGGGGAGTGGGTCGAACCACTCAAGGGTAATTCTTGCACGAAGCCTGGCAGGAGGACAGAACGGGCAAGAGAGCAGGAAAAAGCCCCCTACAGAAATGGCGACCGCGGAAGGACCTTGGCAGCAGGAAAGTAGTGTTTTAGATCAAGATCTGAATAAACGAAATGTGATGGATGAAAGAATAGCAGATTATGTTTTCGGAAAAGTCAACCTCACAAAACAATGGATATCTGATCTATTAAGGGATAGGCGCACGCTAGACGCAGCCATCAAGTGGGCAGCGGGTAGAGAGCATAAGAAATCTGTAGAAAAGGCGGTCTGGCTGATGTGCTACAAGAAGCAAGTCCAGCTTTTGGACCAGGTAGTTGCAGCACAGACAGTCCAGATCAACGGCTTGCTTAAAGACGTAGAGGAAAAGGTTGCGGGAGGTCAAAAACTGATTGAATCGCTTGACGCGCTGAATCAGGAACGCCGCTCCATAATTCGCTGCCACGAAACCCGGGTAGAATATTTAAAATGTCAGGTCGTTGAGGCCAAGGCCAGTGAAGGTAGAATGAGAGAGAGGTGTTTCCGTCTAGCCAAACAAGTAGATGCCCAAGAGGAAAAGCTCCTGGGAGCCAGGGCAGCATATAAGATGGCCATGGAGGATAGATCTGAGAACACCGACCACAGCGCTTGCCGCCGGGAGCTAGAGGACCTGAGAAAGGCCCTAGCGAAGGCAAACGGGTTGGTGTGTCTCATAAATCCACCAGCGAGTCAGCTGTTGCTAGCCAAGGAATCCAAAAGACCGATTCCACAAGAGGCAGTTGGGGTACCAACCCCCGAACCCTCTGTGCCTCCTGCCTATGAGGAGTCTTGGACTCCGGGACAGGAGACGGAGGCGGTAGAGGAAGAGAGCCCTGAGGTACAGCAACCCCAGACAGTAGAGTCGGGGCCAGCGCCGTTGTGTCCAACGAGGCACCGGAAGCTCGGTCCAAATGAAGAAAATGGCGATGACGGACCCCTTGTGAGTCAGATCATAATGCCTCATAGCGCACGACAGCTAAGAGAGATGATAAGTCACATCCCAAAACTCTCCGAGTCAGGAGATCCCTCCGTGCATTTCAGGGACGTGGAGCAGACCGCAGCAGTCAATGACTGTGACGGGGTTGAACAGTCTAAAATGCTGCTGTTCTCCCTGGACAGTTCGCTCCTCCAGTGTCTCCCTGACGAGAGCAAGAGAGGGCACAGGGACTATGAGTTGCTACGGGATGAGATTCTGGAGATCATGGGAGAGGGGGACGGAACTCCGTTCCTCCGTTTAGAAAAGACAGTGCAGCTAGAGGGAGAACCCCCACGGGTTTTCGCCGACAGGTTGTGGCCAGTGTATCGGCGCAGCTGCCCGGGCGGGCCGGCCCGGGCCGGGCTGGATGGCGAACAAAGGGCTCACTGGCTTCGGTGCCTGGTAGCAGGTTGCCTGCCAGTAGTGAAGGAACATGCCAAAGCATGGTTTGACCCCACCAACGCCCGCTCCACGGAGGATCTAGTGCTAGATCAGCTCACGATCAGTTATAGGAATAACAAGGGCAAGAAAACGCCTGTTGTAAAAGGAAAGGTGCATGAGGTGAGGCCCGCAGCCTCTGCTAAAAGGGAATGGCGTCAGGAGGGAAATCGCCCTCCTCAAGCCAATAGCAGTTGTTACGGGTGTGGGAAAGAGGGTCATTGGCGCAAGGACTGTAGGAATCCTTGGAAGGATAAGAGGGAGAGAGCGTTCGCCGCAGCCCAAGATCAAGCCCAAGCCCGAGTCGCCAACGGCCCGAGAGTTTACCCAACACCAGCACAACCACAAGTGCAGGCCGCTGCCCCAACACCAGTACAGAACCCAACCGTAGCCTCTGCCCCGACTAAAGGGGGTGGTGCGGTTGTGGACCCCGCTGCGATCGAGTCAGTCTTGGAGACTATGCGGTCTCTGATGACCTGGCAGGGGAGGGTAGCGGTTGCTAACAGCCCTGTCGCCCCCGAGACCCCAGCCGAAACACCTAAATGACTGACGCCCGCGCAGCCCGTCTACTTGTGTCCGCTCCGCTATGACGCTTGGAGAAGACCTGTGGTGGAGAAACAAAGGGGTAGTTACCTGTTGGATACGGGAGCTTCGTGTACCGTGATCCACACGGACAAAACTTTTGCCTCACCTCTGTCCGCCCAGGCTCCATATTTAGTAGCGGGTTTCACAGGTAGAGAACAGGCTGGCGCGTACTTCCTCCCGCTCTCCATTCAGTTGGGAGCACTCCACACCACATGGACGTGCATCCTATTGAAGTGGAATGAGGGGGGGGGAAAAGGCATCCTCGGGGCTGATTTCTTGGTGGAACACGGGATCCTCGTGGACCTGAGAAATCACTGTCTCTGGGGAGCCGAGGGCGGTTTAGGTAAGGTAGTCGTAATCCCGGGGAAGGAAGAAAAGGGGACCCTGTGCACTATGAAGCCGTCAGGAGGTTACGATCTCGAGCTCATGATAACAAACGTCCCAACGGACTTGCAGGCGTGTGTGTCAGAAAATCTGACCGCGTTCGCCACCCACAAGCACGACTGCGGGAGAGTCACTGGGTTCGAAGTCAGCGTAGACGGGGACCCCATGATCCGACCCCAAAAGCAGTATAATTTCCCCAAGGAGGCAGAACCCGACATGGAGACAGCAATATCTTCATTGGTACAGCAGGGCGTGTTGAGGACGATAGCCACCCACGTAAACTCCCCATTATGGCCGGTAAAGAAACCGGACAATTCGTGGAGAGCCACGGTGGACTACAGAGTCCTCAATAGTAATATCCCGGCCTGCGCGCCCACGGTAGCAGCAGTTGCAGACTTAATAGGGAGTATTCCAGCATCGGCGACCACATTCACGGTGCTGGACATCTCGAACGGTTTTTGGTCCATTCCGCTGCGGCGGGAGGACCAGTACAAGTTTGCCTTTACATTCAAAGGGCAACAGTACACTTGGAACTGCTTACCACAGGGTTTTCACAACAGCCCCAGCATTTTCCATCAGTGCATGGCGGGGAGTTTGAAAGAGTTTAGCCAGCCCAACCAGATAGTGCAGTATGTGGACGACTTACTCCTGTTCACAGATACAAGGGAGCAGCACGGCCCACTGTTAGCCGAATTGTTGGAACTGTTAGAAAGGAAGGGTTTCAAAGTAAACCCAAAGAAAGCCCAGATCGGCCAGCAGGAAGTCAAATTCCTGGGTCTGGCCATCCGCGAGGGAGAAAGAGCCATAGATAAGGCCAGGCGGGAATCTATACAAGATCTGCCGATTCCCAACACAGTAACGGGTGTAAGGTCCTTTTTGGGATTGACCGGGTACTGCAGAGATTTCATCGAGGACTATGCTGCCACAGCGGCCCCGCTACTTCGACTCTTACACGAGGGAGTCGAGTGGTCTTGGGACAAGGGGTGCCAGGCAGCGTTCGAGAAGTTGAAAAGAGATCTGCAGACCGCGCCAGCCCTAGGGGCCATAGATGGGGGAGAGCAGTTCTTTCTGGAGGCAGCCGCTAGTGGGGACAGCCTGAACGCAGTGCTGCTCCAAGAGCGGCACGGCAAGCTAAGACCAGTAGTTTATTCCTCCAGGGTGCTCACAGATGTGGAGAGGAGTTTCTCCAATTGCGAACGGCATCTCCTGGCCACGCATTGGGCTGTGAACAGATCAGTGATCTTCACAGGGACCTCTCCCATTACGCTCCTCACCCATCACACCCCCACGAAGATGCTTCTGGATGGGAGGATTAAGGATGGGACCGTAAGCAGCGCTCGGATTGCGCGCTGGACCCTCCTCCTTTCCCAGATGCATCTAAAAGTTAAAGGCCTCTGCGTGCCAAGGCTCGCAGCCAATATGGCATATCCCGGGACAGCCCATCAATGTTCCGTAGAAGGGGTATGGGAAGTTAACATAGGTTTACGGGCCGGGATACATCCCACAGGCCGCGAGATCTACGTAGATGGTTCTAGCACTGTAGCTGACGGCAAGCGACTCACAGGGTGTGGAGTTTATGACCCTGCGGCAAACATTGCCCTGGCAATTAAGCTCCCCAGCACTATGAGCGCACAGCAGGCTGAACTGTCCGCGGTGGCGTACGTGGTTACCCACCCCGAGATTTTCCGAACCCCATACACGATTTGCTCAGACAGCATGTTCACGTGCAATTCGTGTACAGAGTACCTCACCATCTGGTCCCGACGCGGGTACACCTCCGTGGACGGGCGGCCTTTAACAGTTAAGCCCTTGCTGGAGAAGATCCTAGCAGCTGTGGGGGAGAAAGGAGAGGTGTTCATCCATAAGGTGAAGGCTCACTCCACCACAGAGCCCCACAGTCAGGGCAACCAGCAGGCGGATGCGCTAGCCAGGGAGGGTGCCCACAACGGCATTCTCTGGGACCCATACGAACCCGGACCCGTGGCGGTGATCCAAGGCAGGGAGGGAATTCCCGGGAACACAGGGGTGACACCGCCCCCAGACCTAAAGACCGTCCAAACCCTGGATCCCGCCCTAAAAGCAGTCCTAAAAGCCTTCACAGAGGGCAAACAGGTAGAAGGTCCGTACAGTACGGCAGCCCTCACAGTCAAAGAAGGTATGCTGTTCCGAGAGGAGCAGTGGGTTGTGCCGCAGCAGCACCGGAGGGAATTCCTGCAATTGGCCCACGAGGGTCCAGGAGCGGGACACCCCGGACCTGAGGTCACCTGGCAACGGGTGGAGCAGGCGGGATGGTGGCCGGGACTCCGGGACGATGTCCGCGAGTTCTGCGCAAGCTGTCTTGTGTGTGCTGCTAACAACCCAGACCCCCACAAAAGGAAGGTGCCCATGGGGCACATCAGGAGGGCAGAGGGACCATGGCAGTCGATTCAGGTCGACTACATAGGGCCCCTGCCCGCCGCCCAGGGAGGCTATAAGTACTGCCTTGTCCTGGTAGATGTGTTCACCAAATGGGTAGAAGCCTTCCCGTGCAGAACAGCTACGGCACTGGGTACTGCTAAGATCTTGATTCGGGAAGTGTTCTCACGGTGGGGACTCCCCCGTTTTGTAGAGTCCGACCAGGGGAGTCAGTTCACCGGTTAAGTAATGCAGAACGCCCTCATGCTCTTGGGCATTGAGGGAAAGTGGCACGTAGCATACAATCCCCAGTCATCCGGGATTGTTGAGCGTATGAATCGGACCCTCAAGGAAAAGCTGAGGAAAGAGACAATGGGCTCGCCCCAGAAATGGGCGGAGGTCCTGCCTTTAGTCCTCATGGGGATCTGAGCCAGCCAGTCCAAAAGCACGGGGTATTCCCCGCACGAGTTAATGACTGGAAGGATCATGCGAACACCCACCCATGTGCTAGCCCCAGTGCTCACTGAGGGCCAGCTCCGAGAGGTGAAACGGGACAAATTCGCCCAAACCCTCTTGGAGCGCCTGAGACAGATTTATGGGCAGGCAGCTGGGAACATGGGAAGACAGCACCAGGGAAATAAACTGTTGTTGGAACCTCGGAAACAAGAGTGGCTAGTCGGAGACCAGGTCATGGTCCGAAACTACGCCAAGGTAGGGAGTTTTGAACCACTGTACATGGGGCCCTACAGCATTGTGGACAAGGCCAGCCCCATGGTTTATGCAGTGAAAACGCCCCGACGTACCAAATGGTTTCACATCAACCAGTGTAAACTATTTAAATCGGGTGCACAAGGGCCATCAAAGGGGACCAGGTCGGAGAACAAAGATCCTCAGCCTGTAACAGAGTCACAGACCACACAGGCTGGTACCGTAGCCTGCGTAAAGGGAGAGGCCATCCCATTGGAGTGGGAGGTCTCATCATTTGAATGGGATTTAGGCAAGAGAGAGCATGAACAGCTCGACCCCGCCTTAGACCCAGTCATGGAGGAGGAAGAGTCAGAGGGCAACGATCCCGCCCTCGACTCAAGCTTGGAGGAGGTAGGGAATGGGGGCGGAGACCCACTACCTGTAGGGACAGGTGAGGTGGAGTCAGTAGCCACAGATCCCGACCCCGGGGGGGTGGAGCCTGAGGAAGGGGAGCTGGAGCCGGCAGCTGTGGAGGAACCACAGGCTGTGACGGTAACAGTCCCAACCCCCGGGAGCCCGACCCAAAGCAGCCCCTCGTAGGTCGGCTCGAGCGCCACAGCCCAGAAAATTTTGGCCAGATTCTCCCCATCCTTCCCAACCACGGTTTAGAGCAGCCCCAGGAAGGCATGATCCCCGTTCAGCAGCGACAGGCTGCGGGGGATCAAAGCCAAAGATCAATGCAGCCCCACCGCAGGGTGTTGCACACGACAGGCCTCATAGGGATTCGGAAAGCCGCCCCACGGAGGGCGGCGCTGTACATAAGTTAAGTTAGGTAATTATGGTCATAGTTTTAAGGAATGTAAAGTATATGGTGTTAAGAGTACAATTTTGAGGTCTGCCCGGTATGTGTGTTTGTTAGGGAGCGGGGTCCAGGAACCCGCGCGTCCAATTAATTTAGGCCAGCACCTATCGGGAGCCCGGCTACATCATTTTGTTGGTTACAGAAACCTGGGATATAATGGAAGGGATTTTCATCGCGTTCATGGCGATCGGGTGCGGGTGGGCCTACCGAGGCCGCACCAAGGACGTCATCATTTTCGGATGCTCCGGGGACACGGCCCCCATCGCAACGGATGGGACGGGGAAGCGAGAGGTTGAGGGAACCGCCACCTACTTCCACCAAGGGAGATGGCCAGGTTGGTTGGGAACAAATTCCACGGAATATTCCAGCAACTTCGGTTTTGCCTACCAAGAGACTTCGTTAACGTGCCCTCGAGTGAGGATCCTTGCACCCAGAGTCAGCGTCACCGTGGGAAAGAGGATTTGTCTGGTGTGCAATGGGAACGTACCACTAAGGCGATGGTGGTGGCTACGAAAGCTGGGAAAGGACATGAGAAACTCTACGGTCGAGTGGGAGCGACTGGGTAATAATACCCATCGGACTATTACGGGAACTCACGGACAATTACGTGTGTGTTGGGACAAATGGTGGGAACCAGATGAGGGAATATATGTCTGTATGTGGGGTTCGAGACACGTCTGCCCCAAGGGCGTGTCCATCTTCTTCCAGAGGCAGTGGCAGGATGAAGGGAAGGGGATGAGATGGGATGTTAGCACTCGAGCGTGCGGAGCCCCATACTCCCCTATTCCGGTGAACGCCACTGAACTCATCACCCGCCCACGCAAGCCCCTGCCTACGCTTCCGGTAGCACTAGCCCAGAAAGGAGGGTGCCCAACCACCACCAAGGGACCCGGGAACGGTTTAGTATTGGTACCCACCGGTCAGGTGCTGTACCAAGGGGTACACTACGCGGTGGCCTCAGCGATTTTAAATCTCACTGAGGTAAGATTGCCGGAGTGGTGTCCCAAAGAAACGGAACAATTATACCAGGTCCTGTTAACCCGTATGTTTAGACAATTTTACGAATTTGACTTTGCCGACATCGACAGAGACAAATTATACACCACACCGCCAGAAGTTTTGGATCGAGTCGGGAGGCAAAGAAGGGGTACTGTAAATGACATATTCACTGCTTTTAATACCGGGACATCTGTTGTCAACGCTCTAGATAACGTGGAGCTGCAGACACAGATCAACGGTTTAAAAGCCCAGTTAAGGAACATATTGACAGACGAAAATAAGGTAGTGGGTTCTGAGCTACATGAGGACCAGACATAATTGCTGAGCTGGAGAAACACGCGAGAACGGTAAATGCACTCATTAAGGAGGATCGGAATGCGACCGATCAAGCTGCGCAAAACGAGGCCTGTGTGCTGTACGGGGCGTGGTTACTGGGCGAGGGCCACAATAATCTTGAGGATTTAAAACAGGGTTTGGTCCCGTCCTGGATCAGCAACAAGCACTTGCAAGCGCTCCACCCTTTTGAGAATGCATTAAGCCTGTGCCAGCTCAGACTAGCCGCAGAAGCATACCCAGTCCCAGTGGACTGCGGACATTCAAATCACACTATTATGGGAATAGTAGTAAGAATGCCGGTGTTGGGTCCCACAGCAAAGCCCGCCCCGGTGTACAGAGTAGAGAACATTGGAGTCATTCGGGGGGGCGCACACATTCATTACGCAGCGGTCCCGCCTTACGTCATCAGATGGGAGCGTACGATGACAGGCACCGACCTCTCGGGATGTCGGAGCCGGGGAGCACACATCATCCTGTGTCCCCAGCACTTGAACGCCTTTCTGAAACCGCAGTGCGGGTTCAGGACTGCTAGCGCAAAGCCGGTGAATTGCACCATGGAGGCAATGGCAGAGGACCATGTGCCCCCACAGGTAGCATATATCGGGGGTGGGACATACTGCGTCACCACTGCAGTGCCTCAGTACTGATATGGTCAACACGAGTGGTGTTCGGTCGGTGATAGCAGTTTCTGTTTCAAACCCAGGGCCGAGGTTCAACTGGCACAACAACGAATTGTCCCCATTCCTGCACCCTCCACCGTTCACAGCACTATCAAAGAGAATTTCACAGACTTACAACGATTTGTCGCGCATTTTGGTTATGTCATTCCCCCTCTACCCGAACACCTCACCAAGATTTTAAAAGCCGTTATAATTTCACAGAAACATTTCTACACACTGGAGCAGAAGACTTTAGAGATAGGAAAAGACATATTGGACATAACCATCCCACCATGGTGGGACTTGTTCACCAACATAGAGGTCCCCGCCTGGATTAGAATAGCATCCCATATCCTTGTAGTATTTCAGGTTTTGATTGTGATATTTTTGCTCTTCGTGCATTGCAAAAGAGGCAAACGCCTCCAGAGGCACGAGAACACAGGAGAATGGAGAGAACGCTATGTGCGAATGGGGGAAGCAGATACCCCACTCTAAGCTGCTACTCTAAGATTAAGCGTCCCTCCATTTTTAGTTTTTTTGTGATTGTTTTGTGTTATAAGGAAATAAGTATTGTTATGTTATTAGTTGTTCTTAAGTTCTTTTGGATTAATAAAAGATGCATGCAGATGGTGCCAGGGGGTATCAACCCCCGCACATCTGACAAGTGAATGTGTTATAGTTTAAAATACGCTGTCTATGATTGTCCAAATGTACAAAAGGTAATTTTCGTTTTCTGCAGAAATGGGAACTGCATGTGTCGTGAGGATCATAGATAGCTAAGTGCCAGGAATGTTTGGATGTGGGGAATCAGGGAAAATTTGCTCATCAAGGATTATTGATACTTTAAGCAAGCTATCAGTATCACAGGGGGGCCTGTAAGATTCGCAATTTTCAGCAAAAATCATGCAAGAAAACTGGATAAAATAAGACTGTTTATTGACCAAAGTAAGCTTGCACAGAAAAACCTTTGATAAAAGGGCATACAAAATGGCCGCCAGGCCCCGTGATCAGTTTCTGAACCATTTTATTTCTGTTACTGCAAGCCAGACAGGCTTGTGGATTGAAGACAGTGAGCCCGCGAAAGCCAGTATCTGGGAACCGAAACACAGAGGAACAGCATACATATTCAATGGATTACAAGAACAGGATGGGGCCCATCAAGATATGGGCGGACAATGCAAAATCACTCATACCCATTTATTGTACAAAGGAGAAACCGTTTAGCAGCCATCAAGGAAAATCTCCGGACCGATCAATATGCGAACCGAGCCGCGGTGACAATGCAAAAGACATTAAAAGACATTATCGGCCAGGAAGGCCAGTTTAAGTTATCACCGGCTCCGTTACAAGACAAAGCGCCCCTGCAGAGATTTCTGCCCGCCAAAATTAATACAAAGACAGGACTATGATTTGGCGGGAGATAAGACTGTTCCAAAAGAGTATAACTATGGATTGAAAGTCCATATACGTTACTTCAACTTCTTCGGACGGGGCCAGGATCGGCGCCTCTTCCACTTCGGCAGATGCAGAATCGATGAAAACGTTTTCGTCTTTTTAAAGACGGACGGTTTCGGTAAAAGGACAACGTGGTCAGTGTTCAGCCAAACAAGGCTCGGCCACGACGAGAAGACGACGAGGGTGGCCCGGGTACTGGGGTCGGGAGATCACCGACGACCCAGGCCGACGGAGAAGAAACCCTCTGGAGAACCGACCAGGCCGGAGACAAAAAGACAGTCCGGGCCTGACACTTCCGTGTCTCAACATCCCATTGGGTTGTCCTACTCCATGAACAAAAATCCACGACAGGCTTAGTGGATCTCAACCTTGACGAGCGCTCATCGAGGCTGTGTCTACCCCATCGCCGCGAGAGAGAGAGAGAATATCAACTGCGCCAGAAGTTTCCAAATCCACGTGACGACGGAAAGCGGTGCCAAAAGGGCTGCGAACCCCCCTTTCTCACGATTTTGAGAGTGGTGAGCATGATCCCAGGTTCCCCAGGTCGAAACTTAGTTTAGGTATAGGGGAGGGAGTTAAGGGAAATCGTAATGTGTTTCCCCTTTTACGATGTGCCGTGTGTTCCCCATTTCCATAGAGTCAAGTTCATAAATTTGTGCATGATTGTAGTTACTTTAATCTGTGCCTATGACATGTATTTTGTAATGCTTCAAACTGTTTAAAAATAAAGCATCCATTTCGTGCTATTCAGCCTGGTCTATTGAGTCCTTTTCTCTGCACTACTGTTCTCTGCATCTAAGCCCAAGGTCTAGAACCGTAGGGGGAGTGGGTCGAACCACTCAAGGGTAATTCTTGCACGAAGCCTGGCAGGAGGCCAGAACGGGCAAGAGAGCAGGAAAAAAAACCCTACAGTCCAACCCGGCCAATTACCGCCCCATCGGTCTACTCTCAATCATAAGCAAAGTGATGGAAGGTGTCATCGACAGTGCTATCAAGCGACACTTACTCACCAAATACCTGCTCACGGATGCCCAATTTGGGTTCTGCCAAGGCCACTCGGCTCCCGACCTCATTACAGCCTTGGTCCAAAGATGCTGAATTCCAGAGGTGAGGTGAGAGTAACTGCCCTCGACATCAAGGTAGCATTTGACCGAGTGTGGCATGAAGGAGCCCTAGTAAAACTGAAGTCAATGGGAATCTGGGGGGAAAACTCTCCACTTGCTGGAGTCATACCTAGCACAAAGGAAAATGGTTGTGGTGGTTGAAGGTCAATCATAACAGCCCCAGGACATTGCTGCAGGAGTTCCTCAGGACAGTGTCCTCAGCCCAACCATCTTCAGCTGCTTCATCAATGAGCTTTCCTCCAACATAAGGTCAGAAGTGGGAATGTTTGTTGATGACTGCACAGTGTTCAGCACCGTTCACAACTCCTCAGATAATGAAGCAGTCCATGCCCGCAAGCAACAAGACCCGGACGACGTTCAGGCCCTGGCTGATAAGTGGCAGGTAACATTCACGCCACAGAAGTGCCAGGCAATGACTATCTCCAACAAGTGGGCGTCTAACCACCTCCCCTTGACATTCAATGGTATTACCATCGCCATATCCCCCACCATCATATCCTGGGGGTCACCATTGACCAGAAACTTAAATGTACCAGCCACATAAATACTGTGGCAACAAGAGCAGGTCAGAGGCTAGGTATTCTGTGGCGAGTGTCTCACCTCCTAACTCTCCAAAGCCTTTCCACCATCTACAAGGAGTGTGATGGAATACTCTCCACTTGCCTGGATGAGTACAGCTCCAACAACACTCAAGAAGCTCGACACCATCCAGCACAAAGCAGCCCGCTTGATTGGCACCCCATCCACCACCTTGAACATTCACTCCCTCCACCACTGGTGTATCATGGCTGCAGTGTGTACCATCTACAAGATGCACTGCAGCAACTCGCCAAGGCTTCTTCGGCAACACCTCCCAAACCCGCGACCTCTACCACCTAGAAGGACAAGAGCAGCAGGCCCATGGGAACACCACCACCTCCAAGTTCCTCTCCAGGTCACACACCATCCTGACTTGGAAGTATATCGCCGATCCTTCATCGTCGCTGGGTCAAAATCCTGGAACCCCCTACCTAACAGCACTGTGGGAGTACCTTCACCACACAGACTACAGCGGTTCAAGAAGGCGGCTCACCACCACCTTCTCAAGGGCAACTAGGGATGGACAATAAATTGTAAGATTCGCAAAATTCAACAGATTCCCCAAAACCAAGAAGATTACCCTAAGGAAGGGATTTTTGGACTGTTAATAAACCATGTCAGAATGGTATAAGAATATTGATCCTAAAGGGGGATTTTAAAATCAAGGACCCCAGGATTTTGGTTTTTATTTTAAAAGCATGTTCGAGCCTGTGGAAGAAAAAAAAAGGGGGCTGCAACAAAGGAATTGGGATTGGCCTCTGTAAATAGACAGTTTTGGTATTGGCATTAAGCCAAGCTGTCTAGGGACTATCTGGACTGTCTCAGTCATTTTACATAATGACAATAGGCCTACGGAAGAGCAGTTCCCACCCAAAATTACAGAACCATCCAAAGTATACAGAATGCAGAACATGCCACCAACTAACAAAAGAACCTTGGGCCCCACAGAAAAAGACAAATGTTACTGCAATTTTACAAGAGGTTAAACAATCGCTTAAAACCACTTAGGAATCGATGGGTCCACCCCGAAACCACTTCACGCAATCGTAGACCAATTAAGATCGATGGGACCATCCCGAAACCTATTAAACAATTTTTAACTCATCGATGTTTACGAGCCCACCAAAACTAACAAAGAGACAGAATTGATTTGGCGTGCAGATTAGCAGGCCACAAACAGTATAATTGAGGGCCCGCTTTTACAACATAAGGTTCAAGGTCAAGCAGCTCAGTTTGAAGAAGAAGAAGATGAAGTTCAAACAGCAGTGCAGTGCTGTTCGAAGGAGTTCGGTTCAAGGAGTACGGGTTCAGTTCGGGTCAAGCGGTTCAAGCAGTTGAGTGAGCGGAGAGTTGAAGAAGTTGAGACAAGTTGAAGAAAAGAGTTCACTTCATCGTTTATGTCAAATCAAGTCACCAAGGTCAAATCCAAGAAGAAGCTCCCTCTCAAAAAAATAACGCACTGCCGGAGACCTCGCGGCAGACCAGGGCCCCACGAAACAAACAATCAAATATTACCAGCAACTGGGTAATATTGGGCAACCGCGACCAACAAGACCCAACTCAGAAGAAAACCGAAGATCTGCAAGTTTTTCCACTGTACAATCTATCCTGACTTACCCCTGGGTAAGATTTTACTGAAAAGACTCTAAACCCTACTTCTGACCAAAAGAAATTGGGTACTTATCTGATAGATCCAATACGCACCCTACCGCATCAGCGGACTCGCGAAGACCGAAGTCCTCTACCGTGTGCGGGGTACGACAGGCCCCAACCAACACATCTAGAGAACCCCGAAATCACGAACCTCTACAACTGTCAAAAGAAGTTGTTTCGGTGAGCATTATCCCTGGTCCTCTGGAGCCCAACTTAGCCAGTGAAGTGGGATTGGGAGGGGTGAAGTATTCTGTCTATTCTTATTTTCCCTCATATATTCCAAAGTGTTCCCCCAATTTAGAGTGTTAAGATTATTGTGTTGTATGTTTTCTTTCTCAATAATGATCTTATTCCTTTCACCAAAATTCGGTTATCTGCTGCACTTTTCATCACAACCCCCAATAAGTCCCAGGTCTAGAACCAAGGGAGTGGGAGTGATTCGAACCGCTCATAAGTCAGAGGCAAAGCTGACCCATACACCACCCCCTTACAAAATGCTGGTCTTGCCAGCGACGCCCACATCCTATAAACGAATAAAAAATAATATAGAAATAGCTGATCTTTTCACAGATGGAAAACCTGTGGAAAACAGTATTATAGCATTTATATGATTCTGCAAAAGCTTTTTGAAAAAGGCTATGGGGGCCTATAGCAGCAGAGAATTAGTAGTGTTTACTTCCTACATAGCCTTTGTGGAGCTTTAGGTATGTGACCTTGCCTATTTTGCAGACATTTTCATTTACAAACTTTAGCCAACAGGTGCTATTCAAAAGTTACAATTTTGTACCAATGGTTTCCTGAGGGATAATTGTCACTTTGGATGACAGTGTAAAATGGGCAGCATCGTAATTGGAATCAGTCTCCCTTCATTTTGAGTACTGCAGCACGCTGGGAATTTTCTGGGGGTTGCCCTGATCGGCCGCCATGACTTTGAAAGAAGACTAATGGGTGCCTGTTCACGCAGTTTTGCTGGAAATATCCTTGATATATCTCCCGATCGGCCACCACAACCTCGGTGGAAAGTCAGCAGAAACCCTGTTTACCTGTTTATCTGGGAGTTCTGACAAGCTTCTGCTGACGTTATAGCAGCTGATCAGGAGAACCCCCAAGGAAATTCCTAGCAAGGATTACAAGTGGAGAGAAAACTCCTTAGGGTGGCATTTTTTGTAAGGACACTGATAAACTTAACAAAATTGGGTACTTATTGCACTGCTACAACATTTCTGCTCTCTTTTTAAATCCCGGGTATTTCAGATTATAACAGTAACATTTGCGCTTAATTCAGGCAAGTGTACCCTGTGGACTTATAAGCATTGGAAGCCAGTGAAATTAAATTTGCTTCTGACTCTTACACAGCACGAGTGGTTTAGAACACTGATGCCATGTGTGCAACAACCAAGCTGTTTCTGTAAGTAAAGCACACACACTCTACAGCTGGGTACACTTTCATCAGCTTTATTCATACATCAGATGATCTGATGACACCTGCACTTAGCAGAAGTGTCATAAGAACATAAGAACATAAGAAATAGGAGCAGGAGTAGGCCAATCGGCCCCTCGAGCCTGCTCCACCATTCAATAAGATCATGGCTGATCTGATCCTAACCTCAAATCTTATATCACTCTGCATCTACCCGAACCCATGTGATCTCCCGGGAGAGGCGAAAAACCAGATAAAGACCCAATGGCCAATTTGGGAGAAAAAAATCTGGGAAATTCCTCTCCGACCCATCTAGGCGATCGAAATTCTTCCAGGAGATCACTCTGTCCATATATTTTCTACAGTACTTACCTTCTGTAAAGGCGATCTCCACCCCAGCCAGGAACAGGAATAAAACCATCTCCTGAAATCTAACACAGAATTAGAACACAGTAGGAGCAGAACAAGGCTACACGGCCCCTGGGCCCACTCCACTACCCACAGGGCCATGACCATTCCGAACCTAGACTCATGTCCAATTTCCTGCCCGCTCCCCGTAACCCTTAATTCCCTTTACTTCTAGGAAACTATCTATTTCTCTTTTAAATTTATTTAATGATGTAGCTTCCACAGCTTTCTGGGGCAGCAAATTCCACAAACCTACCACCCTCTGAGTGAAGAAGTTTCTCCTCATCTCAGTTTTGAATGAGCAGCCCCTTATTTTAAGATTATGCCCCCTAGTTCTAGTTTCACCCATCATTGGGAACATCCTCACCGCATCCACCCGATCAAGCCCCTTCACAATCTTATATGTTTCAATAAGATCGCCTCTCATTCTTCTGAACTCCAATGAGTAGAGTCCCAATCTACTCAACCTCTCCTCATATGACCACCCCCTCATCCCTGGGATTAACCGAGTGAACCTTCTTTGTACTGACTCGAGAGCAAGTATGTCTTTTCTTAAGTATGGACACCAAAACTGTATGCAGTATTCCAGGTGCGGTCTCACCAATACCTTGTACAACTGCAGCAATACCTCCCTGTTTTTATATTCCATCCCCCTAGCAATAAAAGCCAACATTCCATTGGCCTTCTTAATCACTTGCTGCACCTGCATACTAACTTTTTGAGCTTCGTGCACCAGGACCCCCAGATCCCTTTGTACTACAGTACTTTCCAGTTTCTTGCCATTAAGATAATAAATTGCTCTATGATTTTTCCTGCCAAAGTGCATAACCTCACACTTTCCAGTATTGTATTCCATCTGCCAAATCTCTGCCCACTTACTTAGCCTGTCTATGTCCCTTTGCAGGTTTTTTATGTCCTCCTCACTCACTACTTTCCGTCCCATCTTTGTATCAACTGCAAACTTTGATATGTTACACTCGGTCCCCTCCTCCAAATCATTAATATAGATTGTAAAGAGTTGGGGACCCAGCACTGACCCCTGCGGAACACCACTAGTTACTGGTTGCCAATCTGAGAACGAACCATTTATCCCAACTCTCTGCTTTCTGTTCGAGAGCCAATCCTCCACCCACGCCAGAATATTACCCCCAATCCCGTGATTTTTTATCTTGAGCAATAATCTTTTGTGTGGCACCTTGTCAAATGCCTTTTGGAAGTCTAAATACACTACGTCCACTGGTTCCCCTTTATCCACCCTGCATGTTACTTCCTCAAAAAACTCAAGCAAATTTGTTAAACATGACTTCCCCTTCATGAAACCATGCTGAGTTTGTCCAATTAAATTATGTTTATCCAAATGTCCCGTTACTGTCTCCTTAATAATGGACTCTAACATTTTACCAACCACAGATGTTAGGCTAACAGGTCTATAGTTTCCAGCCTTCTGCCTACTACCCTTTTCAAATAAGGGTGTTACATTAGCAGTTTTCCAATCTGCTGGGACCTTTGCTGAGTCCAGTGAGTTTTGGAAAATTATTACCAATGCATCCACAATCCCTACCGCTACTTCCCTCAAGACCCTAGGATGCAAGCCATCAGGTCCAGGGGATTTATCCGCCTTGAGTCCCATTATTTTACCAAGTACCACTTCCTTAGTGATTTTAATCGTATTTAGTTCCTCCCCCCCTAGAGCCCCCTGTTTGTCCAGTGTTGGGATATTCTTAGTGTCCTCTACTGTAAAGACTGATACAAAATAATTGTTCAGTGTTTTTGCCATCTCCATGTTTCCCACCATTAATTTCCCAGTCTCATCCTCTAAGGGACCAACATTTACTTTAGCCACCCTTTTTCTTTTTATATAACTGTAGAAACTTTTACTGTCTGTTTTTATATTTTTTGCTAATTTACTTTCATAATCTATCTTCCCTTTCTTAATCAATCTTTTAGTTAATTTTTGCTGTCTTTTAAAGACTTCCCAATCTTCCATCCTCCCACTAGGTTTGGCTATCTTATATGCCCTTGTTTTTTAGTCGGATACTATCCTTAATTACTTTACTTAGCCACGGATGGCTATCTTTTCTTTTACACCCTTTTTTCCTCAGTGGAATATATTTTTTTTGGAAGTTGTAAAATAACTCCTTAAATGTACACCACTGATCATGTACCGTCTTACACTTTAATCTATTTTCCCAGTCCACTCTAATGAATTCTGCTCTCATACCTTCATAGTCTCCTTTATTCAAGCTCAGCACGCTTGTTTGAGATCCAACCTTCTCACCCTCCAATTGAATATGGAACTCAACCATATTATGGTCACTCACTCCAAGGGGATCCTTTACTAGGACATTTTTAATTTATCCTGTCTCATTACACAGGACCAAATCTAAGGTTGCTTGCCCCCTGGTCGGTTCAGTCACATACTGCTCAAGAAACCCATCCCTAATGCACTCAATGAACTCATCCTCAAGGCTGCTCTGCCCAATTTGATTTGTCCAGTTAATATGATAATTAAAATCCCCCATAATTATAGCTGTTCCCTTATTACAAGCCTCAACTATTTCCTGATTAATACTCCGTCCAACAGAGTTGCAACTGTTCGGAGGCCTATAGACTACACCCACTAATGTTTTTTTCCCCTTATTATTCCTTATCTCCACCCAAACTGTTTCACTATCCTGCTCCTTTGACCCAATATCATTTCTCTGTATTATAGTGATTCCTTCCTTTATTAACATAGCCACCCCACCTCCTCTCCCTTCCTGCCTGTCCTTCCTGATTGTTAAATAACCTGGTATGTTTAACTCCCAGTCATGGTCACCCTGCAGCCATGTTTCTGTAATGGCCACAAGATCATACCCATATGTCATTATTTGTGCCGTTAACTCATTCATTTTGTTACGAATGCTACGTGCATTCAGATAAAGAACGCAGTGTCATTCAAAGTGTCATGATGTCTTGGTCACAAACCAGAAATATGGAACATAAAATGGGCAAAGTAAGCTTTTATTTTTTTAGGAAAAGCATTAAAATTTAACACTTCCATTTTAAGGTACTGTTGTAGCTATATTTTTAAGTATCAAGCAACAGTATTTTGAATAAAATAAAGGGGCTATTTTTGAGCTGCCAGACATTAGGACACTTTAACCAGCTATTGGTTGTGACTCCACACATATACTGCCCACCCATGAACACTGCATTGCTTGATATACAGCATCTTAACTTACAGTTGGTGGTAAATTAAGATAATTATTCTACAGTTTTGTTAACTACCATTAAGCAAAATAAATTGGCACTTGGCCCCTATAATAAGTCACCATGGGGAAAGAGTTTCTGTTCAGTTTTTAAAACTAACTCATAAGTGTCTGCTTTATACTCACATTTATGATCTTGCTATAAATAGTGAAGCTCAGACCACGTGGGAACTGCAACAGATAATGCCAGTTCTGTCACAGAGAAGCAGGAAGACTGCATTCATTAAATATCAAGCGGACCTGGTTGTAGGGACATACGGAGGGTCTGAGCGGATGCCTAAACAGGTGTTAGGCCCTTGAATATGTAAATTATGGGCCTAATGCCTGTTAAAAGACCCGTTTAAGGAATTAGTTACCAATGAGCGAGGCAGGTTTCAGCCCAATAGAATGTAGAACTATACAGACAAAATAATGGAATACGAGTCAGATTGTGATCAAACGCTACAGTACTCTGATCAAACTGCACCTTACGTACTGTGTCCTGTTCGGAACACCAAGAAAAAAGGGGGATATTCAAGCACTGGATGCAGTGCAGAGACAAATTATGAGGCAGCTGTTTAATGTCAGGGGTCCAAGTTATGAGAAATGACTGGAGAGACTTGAACTTGTCAGCTTGGAAAGGAAGAGTCTGAGAGATGATCTTATAGAGGTATAAAAAGAGTAAAAGGAATGGAAAAGGTAAATCTGGACAACTATTTTAAATTAAACGAGACTAAGACAAGGGGACACAGGTTCAATCTAGTAGAAGGTAAATTTCGTACTGACATCAGTTTTCTTCAGGAACTTACAAATAGAATAATGTAGGCAAAACCTCTGAAAGCAACAATTAGGTGCAGCAATGGTTGACTGTAGGGTCTTTCTGGAAGGATGAATTAATATAGGCTGACTAGTCATCTTCATCCATAAGCATCTGGTGATTTTGTGATCACTGATTCTGTTGATTTATTTCCCCACGCCTGTTTTACCTGGTAGAACACATTGTTCACAATTAGATTGTTGGGATTTGTTAATAGCAAAACACAACAGTACCAATGGTGGTGATATGAGTTGTGTCAGACAGTAACTATTTATCAATAAGTACACTTTAGATGTGCTGCTGATTTATCATGCTGGTAGTGTGAAACACCTTTAACAAGTGCCCTTCAACTTTCCACATATTAATTTAAATGGATGGAATATTGGGTGGGCTCAGGTACCAAAATATGATCCTCTCCATTCAATTTCCCTCAATATGGTGTGACAAAGTGATCCAATACGCCAATTAAGAAATAACAAGAAAATTTACATAAGAACATAAGAATTAGGAGCAGGAGTAGGCCATATGGCCCTTCGAGACTGATCAGCCATTCAATAAGATCATGGCTGATCTTCGACCTCAACTCCAGTTTCCCGCCCGATCCCCATATCCCTTGATTCCTCAAGAGTCTAAAAATCTATCCATCTCAGCCTTGAATATAGTCAATTACTCAGCATCCACAGCCCTTTCAGGTAGAGCAGCGGTTCCCAACCTGTGGTCCGCGGACCACCAATTATCCGTGAGGGTACTGCAGGTGGTCCGTGAAAAAAAAATTATGATAATGTAATAATAATATAATCATGTGTACCTTGTATGTATCATATTCGATACACATTGTGGTCCGCAAATGCTTTTGATGACGATGTAGTGGTCCGCATAAAGGAAAAGGTTGGGAACCGCTGAGGTAGAGAATTCCAAAGATTCACAACACTCTGAGTGAAGAAATTCCTCCCAATCTCAGTCTTAAATGGCCGACCCCTTATCCTGAGATGATGCCCCCTAGTTCTTGACTCTCCGGCCAGGGGAAACAACCTCTCCACATCTACCCTGTCAATCCCCATCAGAACCATATATGTTTCAATGAGATCACCTCTCATTCTTCTAAACGCCATAGAGTATAGGCCCAATCTACTCAATCTGTCCTCATAGGAGAACCATCTCATCCCAGGGATCAATCTAGTGAACCTTCATCGCTCTGCCTCTAAGGCATGTATGTCCTTTCTCAGATAAGGAGACCATAACTGTGCACAATACTCCAGGTGTAGTCTCATCAAAGCCCTGTACAATTGTAGCAAGAATTCCTTACTCTTGTACTACAACCCCCTTGCAATAAAGGCCAACTTGCCATTTGCTTTCCTAATCGCTTGCTGTACCTGCATGCTAACTTTCTGTGTTTCCTGTATGAGGACACCTAAATCTCTTTGAACACCAACATGTAATAGTTCCTCACCATTTAAAAAATATTCTGTTTTTCTATTGTTCCTACCCAATGAAAATATCTGGAACTCAAGAACAATCACAATACACCATACCCCAACTCACACAAACCATGAGTACTACTTATGGGTTGTAGTAGAAGCACCAGCATAGAGACTGAGGCACAGCACCTACCTATAGTACTGGATCCCCAAAACATCTGTACTCAACTGGCATGAGGATGTAGCACATCCACTATTCAAAGTTAAATTAGAGATGTTACTTGTCGACTGCCGGACTCAGATTTTGGTAGAGGAGCAGATGGGTATGAAAGTCATTGGGCCAGCTGCCAAAGTGAGAGTGTTAGAGCAGCAAATTTACAAAGTTGCCGCCCAGGCAGCTGCACAGTATGAAGGATTAAAAGGTGGAAGTAGGGAAAATGTTCTCTCTGAGCTTTAGACCTCTTTCTTTGAGATATAAGTTGTGCTGGACCCACTGAATGGCTACATTGTGCTATAGGGTAAACTTACTGGCTGCAATAAAATCAGGTGTAATACAGGGACGGAGGCACTTGGGGCATTTTTGCATTAGCAAAATACCAAATTAGTGGGGGATAGTCAATACTGAGGAGGACTGCAACAAGAAGACATTACTAAACTTGCAGAATGGACATATAATTGGCAAATTAATTTCAACACAGATAAGTGTGAGCTATTATATTTTGGTAAGAAAAATAAGCAGGTCACACATTACTTGGAAAATAAAAATTTTAATGGGGTAGAGAGGCAAGGGGATCTGGGAGTACATATACACAAATCACTAAAAGTAACAATGCAGGTTAATAAGCCCATTAAAAAAAGCAAATCAAACACTAGGGTTTATTTCTAGAGGGATAGAATTAAAAAGAAGAGAAGTTATGCTAAACTTGTATCAAACCTTGGCTAGACCACACTTCCAGTACTGTGTACAGTTCTGGTCAACATATTGCAAAAAGGATATAGAGGCACTGGAGAGGGTGCAAAAAATATTTATTAGGATCATACCAGAACTGCGAGGTTATACCTATCAGGAAAGGATGAACAGGCTGGGTCTCTTTACTCTTGAAAAGTGAAGACTGAGGGGTGACCTAACAGAGGTCTTTAAAATTATGAAAGGTTTTGATAGAGTAAACACAAAGAAAGTTTCCACTTGTGGGGAAGAGCAAAACTAGAGGCCATCAAACTAAGATAGTCACCAAGAAATTAAATAGAAATTTCAGAAGAAACTTCTTTACCCAAAGAGTGAAAAAAATGTGGAACTTGCTACCAGAGGGAGTGGTTGAGGCAAATAGTATAGATGCATTTAAGGGAAAACTCGATAAGCATATGAAAGAGAAGGGAATAGAGGGTTATGCTGAATAGATGAGAAGGCTTGAGTGGAGTATAAACGGCAGCATGGACTGGTTGGGCCGAATGGCCTGTTTTTGCGCTATACATTTTATGTAATTCTATGTAAAAAAGTGTTCTGACTGACTTCACCAGACAGGGTCATCTCTCCAAGTTGCTCTGCAGTCAGGACTGGCAAGTCTTTTGGAGGGATTGGAGTTAACTGTGAGGGAAACTACTGGATGCTTATCAATATATCCTCAGCCAGATTTGTGGTTTCCTGGAGGAGTTCGAGCACAGCAGACTGAAGCTTAGAACATCAAAACCTGGACAGTGAGTTCTAAGCTCGCAATTTGGTTATAATGTCTAACAATTTATATGATAGCTCCACACAACCTCCACTTAATGGTGATGGGTTTAAGATAATCCTTATCTCGATGAGCCAGTATCAAAAAATGTTGATGAGGTAGAGATACAAACAGAAACATCAACACTGAGAAAAAAATTGCTCCCTCTCACTACAGAGATGGAAAGGAGCACTGGCCCAGTGCAGATTCGACCCCCCCTTTCACTGAGAAGAAATTTGACCCTAGCTGTAGTGTCCGCACCTTAATAATACACGGACTGCAGGAGAACAATAAAACAGGTATTTACAGAACAGAGGGTACTCTTTTTGTTTGGACCCAAAAAAAACCCCAAATGGACTGTAAATAAACAGAAGTTCAACTAAAACTTAACAAATCAAATTAAAATTCGGTTTTCCGGTTGATAGTGCACTCCAGTCCCCACGGCGCCCACCGGTCGCGGAAATACTCAAGCGCGCCGGCGGACACCGCGTGCTCCATCTCCAGCGCCACCTGGGCGCGAACATGGCCGCGGAAGAGAGGCAGGCAATCCGGCTGGATGACCCCCTCGACCGCCTGCTGCCTGGACCAATTGATGGCTCTTTTAGCCAGGCCCAGGAGCAGGCCCACAAGGAGGTCCTCCAACCTGTCCGCTCCCCTCCGCACTGGGTGACCGTAGATCAAGAGCGTGGGACTAAAGTGCAACCAAAAATCGAGGAGCAGCCCCTTCAAGTAGTGAAAGCAACCTCTCACACTCCATATAAATGTGAAACACGGACTCCTCCAGGCCGCAAAAAATGCAGGCGGCCTGGGAGTCCGTGAACCTACTTAAAACCTTATTGCATGGGACCGCTCCGTGCAACACCCTCTAGGCCAAGTCCCCGATGGAACAAGGGAGGACTCCCGCGTAGAGAGCCCTCCATTGGGGACCTCCGCCACCGCCAGTCGGCAAGACGCCACGCCAAGGCGTGTCCGGACGGTAGACGAAGATGGCAAAGTGGAGAGTGTGCAGGAGCAGCCCGTACAGGAAACCCCTCCGCGCGGAATGAAAAGGCACGGAGGGTATTTCCTCGAGACGGCTCAAGTTGTGAGGCGCCGGTTCCCGAGGGGAGTTTCGGGGCCGGGCGCCGATGAGGAATTCCGTCCGAACGGGGGTAAGCTCGGACGGGATCGCCCCATGTGCTTGAGCCGCCTCGATACACCTAGTGGAGTCGGGGCCCAGTGCCGCTTTCACCGATTCGATGGTTTTGACCGCGAGCCGGACATTGGCCCAGGACAGGCGCCGCGCCAGCTCCTCCAGCGCCATCCAGCCCGCTCCTCCACCATCGAGCAGGTCCCCAACTCTGGTCAGCTTGCCAGGCACAGCCCTGCCCTCCGCCAGCCGCCTGAACCCGCGTTCGTGGAGGTGCGGATTCCTGAGCAGCGGCTCCCGAAGGAGAGCCGCCGCTCCTGACTGGGGAGAGCTCCGACTGGAAGCGACGTAGTTCCAAACCCATAGCAGTTCCTGGTAGAAGACAGGCAGCTCCCGCAGGCCGGCATGCCTGCTGCCCACTTTCACGAACAGGAGCTGCGTGTCGTAATTGAGGCCATGCAGCTGGCGGAAGAAAAACGTCGCCATCGCACACCATCTCGGAGGATTCTCGACATACAGGTATCTCTGCAGCATCTGAAGACGGAAAGTCGCAGCCTGGGTGCAAAGGCACACCAGCGCCTGACTGCCCTCCCTAAACGGGAGACCCAGTGCTTCCTTTTGTCCCAGAAGAAGTCGATGAGATTCTTCTGCATCTTGGTGACAAACGCAGGGGGAGGGATCAAAGTGACCAACTGGTACCACAACATGGCGGCCACCAGCTGGTTTATGACCAGCGCTCGACCCCTTTAGGACAACACTCGGAGCAGTCCTGTCCAGCGTCCTAGGCGAGCGGTGACTTTGGCCTCCAGCTCTTGCCAGTTCGCCGGCCAGGCGTCCTCGGCAGGGCTAAGGTAGACTCCCAAATAGAGGAGGTGCGTGGTGCTCCAGGCCAAAGGCCTGAACTCCTCCGGCAGGGAGTCCACCCGCCACTTACCCACCAGGAGTCCGGAACATTTCTCCCAGTTGATCTTGGCGGAGGATGCGTCCGAGTAAATCTGCTGGCATTCCCGCATCCTCCGTAAGTCAGCGGGATCCGTGACCGTGAGGAGCACGTCATCGGTGTAAGCTGAGAGGACCACCTCCACGCCCGGCCCTTGCAGAGCCAGTCCCATCAACCTCTTCCGCAAGAGGTGCAGGAAAGGCTCCACGCAAATGGCGTATAACTGACCGGACATGGGGCATCCCTGACGCACCCTCCTCCCGAAGCGAAGGGGCGCCGTCAAGGACCCGTTAACTTTAATCAGACACTCCGCTGCGGCGTACAGAAGTCGGATCCGGGCGACGAAATGCGTCCCGAACCCGAATGCGCACAGAGTCCCGAAGAGATACTCGTGATCCACCTTGTCGAACGCCTTCTCCTGATCCAGGGAAAGGAAGGCAACCGACAGACCAGCCGTCTGGGAGTGGTGGACAAGGTCCCGGACCAGATGGATGTTATCGTGGATGGTCCGGCCCGGGGTCGTGTAGGAATGGTCGGGTGGATCATGTGGGCCAGCACGGTGCCAAGGCGAGCAGACATGGCCCTGGCAAATTTTTTATAATCCGTGCTGAGGAGGGAGACCGGGCGCCAGTTTTTAAGGAGGCGGAGATCGCCCTTCTTAGGCAGCAGGACAATGAACGCCCTGCATCAAGAGAGGGGCATCTCCCCGGTTGCCAAACTTTCCCCCAGGACCCGCGCGTAGTCGCCCCCCAAGATGTCCCAGAACACCCTGTGGAACTCCACGGTCAGCCCGTCCAGCCCCGGGGACTTTCCCCTAGAGAGCTGGCGGAGGGCGCTGGTCAGCTCCGCCTGGCTTAGCGGAGCGTTCAATCTTTCGGTGCCCTCCGGGCTGACCTTCGGCAGGTCCTCTCACAAAGCTCTGCGCGCATCCTCGCTGGACAGATCCGGAGAGAACAGAGCCCCGTAATAGGCACGGGTCTCCGTGCTGATTCCCTCCGGATCCGAGACCAGTGATCCGTCATCGGCCAGCAGCCTCAAGAGCTGCTTACGGACACCCCGTCTTTTTTCCAGCGAGTAGAAGAAGGGGGAGCCGCGGTCCAGGTCCCGCAGGAGCTGGATCCGCGACCACACGTACGCGCCTCTGGACCCGACGAGCCGCAGGTCCTTCAGCGCGCACTTCTTCTCTTTGTACACCTTCCGCAGGGCCAGGTCCTTGACGACCTGACCGAGACGGGACTCCAGGTCGAGCACTTCCTTCTCCAATCGCCCGACCCGGGTCTCCCGCCTCTTGGTCGACCCCTTCGCGTACTCCTGACAGAAGAGACGGATGTGAGCCTTGCCCACGTCCCACCATAGCCTCAAGGAGGGGAAGCCCCCCCGCTTCCTTCTCCAGTCAGCCCAGGTCCGACGAAATGAATCCCGGAACCGCACGTCCTCCAGCAGCAGGTTGTTAAAATGTCAGTTCGCGGACCCCCCCCGTGCACGCAGCGAAGTGAGCTCCGCCCACACCAGGTGGTGGTCAGTGCACGGCACCGGCCGCATGGAAGCCGCCGGAACGCAGGAGACATACGGCCGGGAAATGTAGAGGCGGTCGATTCTGGAGCTTCCTTTCCCAGACCTCACACTAGTGAAGGCGTTGGAGTCGGGGTGGAGATTTCGCCAGATGTCCACCAAGTCGAAGGACCCGAACAGGTCCCTCAACTTCTCCATCACTGCCGGGCTTCGCGGGGGACCCAAACGGTCCCTCGCCTCGAGGGTGCAGTTAAAATCCCCCCCCGAGGATGACGCACTCGCCCGCGTCGACGGAGCTCAAAAGAGCGGACACTTCTTCGAAGAAGCGCACTTGCTGTGCACTGGTCTGAGGGGCATACACATTCACTGGATGGAGCGGCATGCCCCCCAGGCGAACAGTGACCTGGATCAAGCGGCCCGGCACGTGCTCCTTGACCCCCAAGATCTCCGGGTGAAAATGCGGGGCCAGCAAAATAGCCACCCCGCTAGAATTGTTGGAGAGGTGACTCATGCTGACCCCTCCTTGCCACTCCAGGAGCAATGTGGCTTTGTTTCCCGTACGGTGTGGGTTTCTTGCAGGAAACACACCGCATACTTCCCGTCCTGAAGGACCGAGAAGTTGTTGAATCTGCGGCGCGCCTCCCTGCTGCCGTTAATGTTGAGGCTGGCTATGGTTATCTTCATGTCAGAAGTATAGTGCAACCTCTACCTACACCTAATGGGGAGAGGGAGCGCAGCATCTGGTCAGCCGCCACTTCCTCAGCAGCCCAGTGAGAAACGTTCTGAGCCGACGCAGCTCAAGCGGGTCCACGCCCTCGTCCGCGCCCATGATTTTAATGGCGGCGCGGACGGACACGAATAGCAGCACCAGCTCCGACCACCTGATGAGGGCCAGCCGGATCGTATTTTGCCGACCCCGGCACGTGGCCATAAAGTCCCAGAGTTCCCTTACTGGAATGAGGAGAGACTCGGCGAGGGGCACGAGGTCATCCAGCGCCTCGTGGACGGTGGAGTCCAAATCGTCCTCCGTGCCCATCACCGAGTCCCCATCCTCCTCCAGGGGGTCGTCACCAGTGGCCGACCCGTCCGTCGCGCAGTGCGCAGCGAATGGCTCGGCCGCACCAGCCGGCCCCGCCTCCGCCCGGATCCCACCCCCAGGATCGGCGGCAGAGGATTCCTCCCTGGGCTCCTCTAGGGGCACCGGGCCAGAAGATGGCGGCGGTTCAGAGTCCCCCCCTGCCTCAGGCGCCACAACAAGCGGAGAATCCGGCGAGAGAAAAATTCCCAGCTCCTCCAGTACGTCCAGCACCAGAGACGCAGCCAGGGGGCCATCCTCCTCCCTGCCACCAGCCTCCGACCGAGCGGATGGGGTGTTTTCAATTAAAACCTCCACTGGGATGAGCAGCCCCTGGGAGATATCCGGGTCGCATTGGGCGAGCTCATTTTCCTCGAGCTCGCCCGACCCAGACCCCAGGCCAGCCGACCCGGCGAGGGGTAATGGCACCGATAAAATGTCAATAGCCGCGGGTTGTTCCGTGACCCCCCCCCCACGGGCAGGGTCTCGTCCCCATCCCCGGGAGCACGTGCCGGACGGACACATCTGCCTCAGCCTCCCGAGGGACAGGCGACCCCTGCCGATCGCTGGTGATGATGACAGCGGGGGGGGTGGCGCAGTACCCGCGGCGGGCGACGACTCCCCCTGCTCGGAGGAACATTCCTCCTCCCGGTCCTCCTCCTCTTCCAGGGGGTCGCGCCTTCTTTTTAGCACGGAGGGAGCGAGGCCTCCTCCTCTGCTCCCTCCGGCGGAGCAGGTTTGTCGGGTTCCTCGGGCCCGAGCCCGGCCGCAGGTATTGGCGTTACCGCTGCGGCAGTTGTGGCCACAGGCTCGGGCACGAGGCCCCTCCCACTCGCGTCTGCCCCGATTAACTCCGCGAGGAGCGCGGGTGTAAGGGGCGCAAGGGGCAAGGGCTGGCCATCCACGGGGGGACCGGCCCTAAGGTGTTTATTTTTCTGCCGCGCCTTCTTTCCGGCCGGACGCGCTCCCTCCCCCCCGCCGGAGGCCTTGCTGGCATCGGCCCCCGACATCGACCGCGCATCAGACGTTCCCGACAGATCCGGGGGGAGGAGCGGCGGCGGCACCAGCCTCGGCCGCACGAGATGATCCGGCGGCCTTGGAGGCGGGGCAGTTTTTCCAGATGTGCCCCACCTCCTTGCAGGTGTGGCACCGCACAGCGTCCGACATCCAGAAGACGCGATAGGCGGTCCCCTCGTGGTGGACGACGAATGCCCCGTCAGTGTCCTCCTCCCGCGCCAGCTGGATCAACAGCTGGTGCCGGAAGGAGAAGACGTGGCGAAGACTGGCTTCCCGGAAGCCGAGCGGGATGGGTGTAATCCCTGACCTCACCTCCCCAAGTTGGCATAAATGGGGGAGGAGGAGCTCACCAGGAACATAGGGCGGGACGTTCAAGATGACGATCCTCTGCGCGGTGGCCTCGAGAGGATCCACCGGCAGGAAGGTCCCGCCCACGGTGAGCCCCTTGGCGACGGCCAGGGACACCGCCCGCTCCGACCCCAGGAAAAACACAGCCTTCCCGTACATTTTTGAGGCCGCGACGATGGCTGAGGGGCTGACAATCCCAGCCATGGCTTTAACGCAGGCCTCAATGGTCATAATGGGGTGAGTGTAGCTCTTCACCCCAAGCTTTTTTGTCGTAAGTTTAAAAGGTGACTGGGCAGCAGAAGCAGCGGGAGCAGCTGTGGCTGTGGCTGCCACTCCCGCATAAGTCCTGGCTGGCTCCGCCACCGGCGAAGATGCAGTCGCCATTATGGGCTGTTTTTATAAGGGCTACACTCACCCCAAGTCACAGGCCTGAAGGTGTTAATGGCCTCAGGTATTTTTTGGTCCTCTATTGAGCAGAGGGAGCTGTTTAAAATGAAGACACACCTCTCCCCTTATTGATTGAAATTGGGAGAGGGGCCTTCTCCCCTCTGCTCAATAGGCAATTAATAAAAAGAGATGAAATTGAGGTGCCTCAGAGAAATAGGCAGAGAGAGACAAAGAGAGAGAGAGAGGGGAGGTGGGAAAGAGGTAGGCCGCAAGGGCAGGGTTGCCACTCAGGACGGTGTGTGGGTGGGTGTTGGCAGGGGTGCACGCTCCGATGGGAATTTAAAGTCTTTGAAGGTGGTCTTCTGGCAGGGGTAGAAGATGTCTTCACCTGGGAAAGCTGGAGATGCCCCAGGCTCAGTCCCACACCAGGTCTTAACGATGTAATTGGACTTCACCTAGGCAGCTCCAGCTGTCCCAGGTCAGGCAATTGAAGGGGTGCTTATTAGTGGTGTGTGTGGCCTAGTTTTTAACAAGAGCCACACACACAAACAGACACCCCTTGATGATCCGGCCTTGTTTCTTCTTTTCTCCCCCCACCTAAAATACAAAGTCTTTGGGAGCGTGCACCAAATATCAACCACCTGAAAGATGATGTTGTTCTTCCCTCCTTCTAAACAGTTGGTGGTTGTTGGTTGTTTCTCTCCCCTCTCTCCCTCTCCTGAAGTGGAGGCCAATTTGGGGAGGCAGTAATGGAAAGGCCTCTCCCCTGGTTGGTGTTGTCGCTGGCCTCCCTTCTCCTTCTCCTCCTCTGTCCTCTCTCTCCAGGCACCTCAGTTGCTGTGATGATGGTGGAGGTGGAGGTGGTGGTGTTCTATCGATATCCTCCTCTTCCTGGTCAGGAGACCACCACTTTCCACTCTCCTGTTTTGGCTGCTCCTTCTCCTCCTGCTGACTGAGGCAGCTGCACAGCCAGAAATGCTGGAACAGAGGGTAACTTAAGACTGACATACAGAGGCCTGCTATGGCTTTATATACAGGGGTGGTCACTGCCAGTACTGCAGTATAGAATCAGTTCTTCTCTTAAAGGTACATACACAACAATTCCCTCCCTTTTAGATAAACAGTACATAACATTCATTTAACAACTAAATAATAACTAATTACAATTACAATTTTCTCTGTACTATATACATCAACTGAAATAATCATTTGTAAGTTCAGTCTTTGAGGAGGCTTCCTGATCCTGACTGGATAGCGCCTTTCTCAAGTATCCTGTTCTTGCGGCGGAGTTGATTCCGGTTCATTGTCATTTGTTGGTTCGTCAGCTTCCAATTACACTGCTTCTGAGGTAGACGCAATCTGTACTTCGGGTTGATAACCAGGTGCACCTGCTCGTGGTATGGTTTGGCTTGTTCCTGTGACTCTAGAATCTGGTCAGCATGGCATCTCACGATGCTCTCTCCAATGTGCACTGTGTACATTAGTGGTCCCTGCTGTGTGCATATCGTTCCTGGCTGCCATTTTTCTGTTCGGTAGTTGCGGGCCAAGACTGGTTGCCCTATCTTGAAGCTTCTGGTTAGCTTCTCTTTTATGTGCTGGAATTGCTTATCCTCAACATCTCGTCTTATGTTTGGTTTGAGCAAATCCAGGCGACATCTTAGCCTTCGGTTGAAGAACATTATGGCTGGAGCTTGGTTGGTGACTGCATGTGTCGCATTCCGGTAAGCAAACAAGAAATTACCCACCTTGTGTTGTAGTGGTATGTCGTCATTATGCATTGCCTTTATTGCCTTTTTAAAGGTCTGAACAAACCTCTCAGCCAATCCATCTGTGGCTGGATGATATGGGGCAGACGTGTAATGCTTCACCCCATTTGTCCTCAGAAACCTCCGGAAATCCTCTGACACAAACTGTGGGCCATTGTCGGAGCAAATTTGTCTGGCAAGCCATTCCTGGCGAAGATGGTCCATAGGACTGCAATAGTTTTCTCCGTGGTGGTGGAGGACATTTTGATGACCTCTGGCCATTTCAAATGGGCCTCCCTGTCAATCTGGGCGTAGTTACGCGCGGCTGAGGTTAACGAGCACGACGCAAAGGCTATTGGCCTCTCTGAACCGTCAAGGAATTTGTGTGACAGCACTGCTCCAATGCCATAGGGAGACGCATCACATGCTAACCGAATCGGTAGTGTTGGATTGTAGTGGGCCAATACTTCTTTTGAAGTGATTAGGCATTTACATTTCTGAAAGGTACGCTTACACTCATCACTCCATTTCCATGTTACTCCAGTTTGCAGTAGGGCGTTCAGTGGGTGCAGAATTGTAGATAAATTCGGCAAGAACTTATGGTAGTAGTTCACCAACCCGAGGAACGACCTCAGTTGCGACACATTTTCCGGTGCTGGGGCCTTGACTACAGCCTCAATCTTGTCCGGCGACTTACGCAACCCTTCCTGATAAATCATGTGGCCACAATACGAGATTTGTCTCCTGAAGAACTCACATTTGGGGCGGTTGGCTCATAGCCCATATTCCTGTAATCTCGTGAGCACCTGCTCCAGGTTGGCAAGGTGTTCACTGTCATTTTCGCCCGTAACCAGGATGTCGTCCAAATAACACTGGGTCCCCGGGATCCCTGGCAGGACTTGTTCCATCGCCCTCTGCCAAATAGCTGGGGCTGATGCTACCCCGAATGCCAGTCGATTGTACTGGTAAAGGCCTTTGTGAGTGTTTATCGTGAGGTATTTCCTAGATGCTTCTTCCACCTCCATTTGTAGATACGCTTGGGCCAGATCAATCTTTGTAAAGCATTTCCCTCCAGATAGTGAGGCGAAAATATCTTCTATCCGTGGAAGTGGATATTGTACTGTGTGCAGGACTGGGTTCACAGTTACCTTGAAGTTCCCACAGATGCGAACCTTCTTCGGTTCCCCAGGCGTGCTGCTCAATGATTTCTTCATTACAGGAACGATGGGTGTGGCCCACTCGCTCCAGTCCACCTTGGACAGCACACCCGAACGCTCCAGACTCTCCAGCTCTGCTTCAACGGCTGGGCGGATCGCGTAAGGTCTGGCCTTAAAAAATGTTGGGTTTGCGTTATCTTCGATTTTTATCGTTGCCGTTACTCCTTTTAGAGTCCCAAGTCCTTGTTGGAACATCTCTTTCGCGTCAGTTAGAATCTTTGACAGTCGTCCAGGTGTGACATCATCATCCTTTTTATCAGTCACAGATAGCGCCTGAATGGAATGCCAATCCAATTGTATTTTTCGGATCCATTCATGTCCCAATAATGGTGGTCCTCCATCTGGTAGTATATATATATAAAGTTTCTGTGTTTCCTTGCCGTTGTATTCAACTGGCACCCTTATTTTTCCTCTGGGGTAGACTTTTTGCCCCGTGTATGTCTTCAATACAATGGACGTGTCCTTCAAGGGTATGTGTGGGAATAGCCGCTCATAGTCTCGTCGATTCATGACATTTAGGGCTGATCCTGTGTCCAATTCCATCTTTACTGGGGACCATGCTATCATGAGGGTGACCCAAATGGTTCGGTGATCCTCCTTTGCGATCACGTTGTGTAACTTTAGACAACTTAGTCTCCTGCTCCCGGAGTCCTTATCACTCTCCTGATCTTCCGAACTACTGTCTGTCAATTTCTTTACTTTCTTGTACTTTTCCTTAGTAGTTCTTGTAGTGTTGGTTTTCTTTCCCGACCTGCAGACTCTTGCTATGTGTCCCATTTTCCCACATTGCCTGCATACTTTGTCCTTAAACCAGCAGTCCTTCTGATCATGGGTTGTTCTGCCGCAGCGCTAGCACTTTTCTGCTCCATACGCCATTTCGTTAGCGCTGTATTCTTGTGGTTTCTGTTGTATTTCTGCAGCTCCCCGTGCTGCTGCTTCGTAGGATACTGCCATGCTGAAAGCCTGTTCTAGCGTCAGGTCCTTTTCCGAAAGTAGTCGTTTCTGGGTTCCTTTACTCTGGAGCCCACAGACAAACTTATCCCGTAAGGTATCTGCCAGTCCTGCTCCGAACTGGCAGTGCTTTGATAACTTGCGTCGTTCCGTAAGATAGTCAGCATTGCTCTCATCTTTGTGCTGGTTTCTTTTATGGAACTTAAATCTTTCTGCTATCAGCAGCGGTGTAGTGTTTAGGTGTTCCTGTAAGGTATTAACAATCTGTGGTAAACCACTTTTATCGTTCACTATCGTTACACTATGGTTATCACTGTTTATATCGTTACACTATGGTTATCACTGTTTACACTGTTGTATCACTACACAAGGTCACCTCTTGCCACGCTGTTATACCTGGGCTGACCACAGCTGACTCCGCCCATGGCTACGCCTGCTTGCCCAGGTATATAGGTGGTCGACTGGCTGGTATTCCTCCTTGTTGGATCCGATCAACCACGAGGGTGGGCTCTGTTATTTAGCGAATAAAAACCTATAGTTACTAACTTAACTCGTCGCTTTTCATGAACTGAATTGATAGGTATATCAATTTTATTGGCTAAATTTTGAAATGTCTACAACGGAGCAGCCAAACGACCAGTCAGACGTACAGCCTCAGCCAAACGGCCATCTACAACAGCCCCAGCAGCCGGCCTGGCTACGAGCCCTCCGGCCGCCGTACCTGGATCTAAACCCACAGGCTGCGAATTCAGCCCTCGACTTCGAACACTGGCTGAGCTGCTTCGAAGCCTACCTGGGAGAATCCGGCGTGCCTCCGGCATCCAAACTAAGAGTTCTGACCGCTCAGGTGAGCCCTAAAGTATTTGCACTCATCCGGGACATTGCCACATACGAGGGCGTCCTCAACCTGCTAAAAGAACAGTATCGGAGCCCTGTAAACTCAATGTACGCCAGGCATCTCCTAAGATCCCGCTCGCAACAGCCAGGAGAGTCGGTTGATGATTTCTTACGGGCGCTGCAAATACTCGGCAGGGACTGTGACTTTAAAGCCATAACAGCTGCAGAACATACAGATGGAAACATCCGAGATGCCTTCGTGAAAGGCCTTCGGTCAGACTACTCACGGCAAAGACTGCTGGAATCAAAGGACCTCAACCTGAAAACAGCTGCTATCCTTGCTCGCTCCTTGGAAGTGGCCCATCAGGACCTCGAGGCGTACTCCAGGTACTGTGCTGCGCGACCCAAGACTCGGGCCCGACCCCGGCCGCAATACCCCTCGCACCGCCGCCTCTGGGACCTACCACAGCGTCGGTGTCCCAGAACCGATCGGGACCGCCACCCCCGGTACCGGCTGTGACATCGGAGCACCGCGATCGGGCCGCCGGCTGCTTCTTCTGTGGCCAGGCGAAACACCCGAGGGCGCGCTGCCCTGCAAGAAACGCGACCTGCTCCGACTGCCACAAGAAAGGCCACTTCGCGAAGGCCTGCAGGGGGAAAGCCACAGACGCCAGCAGTGCCTCATGCGAGTTGTGGGGGTGGCCATCTTTCATCAAGGCCACAGATGCCAGTATCCCCTCGTGTGAGTCGTGGGGGCGGCCATCTTTGATCAAGGCCACCGACGCCGACAGTGCCTCATGTGAGTTGTGGGGGCAGCCATCTTCTCCGCCGTTTTATTCAACGTCGTGGGCGCCGCCATTTTGTTCACCACACTCGACCGCCACCTTGTCTCCAGACCTGACCACCGCCTCACCCGCAGGCTACAGCAGCTCGCTCAGCCATACACTAGCCTCCGTCACACTTGACCAAGCTCGCCCGCATCACCTGTCCAAGTCCATGATGGACATCAAAGTAAATGGCCACGCCACGACCTGCCTGTTCGACAGCGGAAGCACGGAGAGTTTCATCCATCCAGACACGGTGAGCCACTACTCCCTCACTGTCCGGCCAACGCGCAACCAGATCTCGATGGCGTCGAGGTCCCATTCTACAGACATCAGCGGCTACTGTGTTGTGACCCTGTCGGTTAGGGGCACGGAGTATAAAAATTTTAAACTTCTCGTCCTGCCCCAGCTCTGCGCTGCCGTCCTACTAGGGCTGGATTTCCAATCCCACCTTCAAAGTGTCACTTTGGCATATGGTGGACCCCTCCCCCCACTCACAGTCTACAACCAGCAGCTTTTAAACCGCCCACCACGTACCACCTGCAGCCTATCCACCCTCAAGGTCCCGCCCCCCTCCCTGTTCGCTAACCTCACCCGTGACTGTAAACCCGTCGCTACCAAGAGCAGGCGGTACAGCGCCGGGGACAGAGCTTTTATTAGCTCCGAGGTGCAGCGACTCCTGAAGGAGGGCATCATCGAGAGAAGCAACAGCCCCTGGCGTGCCCAGGTCGTAGTCGTTAAGACCGGCGATAAACACCGCCTGGTCATCGACTACAGCCAAACCATAAACCGGTACACCCAGCTGGACGCATACCCCCTTCCCCGCATATCTGATATGGTCAATCAGATTGCACAGTGCCGGGTATTCTCTACCATCGACCTTAAGTCGGCCTATAACCAACACCCTATCCGCCCTGAGGACAGCCAGTATACCGCCTTCGAGGCGAATGGCCGCCTCTACCACTTCCTTAGGGTTCCCTTCGGCGTCACCAACGGGGTTTCGGTCTTCCAAAGGGAGATGGACCGGATGGTTGACCAGAACGGGCTGCATGCCACGTTCCCTTATCTAGATAACGTCACCATCTGCGGCCGCGACCGGCAGGACCATGATGTTAATCTGGAGAGATTCCTCCGTACGGCCCAATGGCTGAACCTCACCTACAATAAGGAGAAATGTGTGTTTAACACCTCGCGCCTTGCCATCCTCGGCTGCGTAGTAGAGAATGGAGTCATCGGCCCCGACCCCGAAAGAATGCGCCCCCTCATGGAGCTTCCCCTCCCCCACTGTCCAAAGGCGCTGAAGAGAACCCTGGGGCTCTTCGCCTACTATGCCCAATGGGTGCCCAATTATGCGGACAAAGCCAGACCCCTCATGAAGTCCACCTCCTTCCCCCTGACAGCAGAAGCATGCGCAGCTTTCTCCCTCATAAAGGGAGACATTGCTAAGGCCACAATGCACGTGGTGGATGAGTCTATCCCTTTCCAAGTGGAGAGCGATGCATCCGACTTCGCCCTAGCTGCAACCCTTAACCAGGCGGGGAGACCTGTGGCCTTCTTCTCAAGGACCCTCCAGGGCCCTGAGATCCGACACTCTTTGGTCGAGAAGGAGGCCCAGGCGATCGTGGAGGCAGTACGACGCTGGAGGCATTACCTGGCAGGCAAACGATTTACCCTCCTCACCGACCAGCGCTCGGTCGCTTTTATGTTTAATAACAAGCTGAGGGGCAAAATCAAGAACGACAAGATCTTGAGGTGGAGAATCGAGCTCTCCACCTACGATTATGATATCTTGTACCGGCCTGGTAAACTGAACGAACCCCCAGATGCTCTATCACGAAGTACATGCGCCAACGCGCAAATTGATAGACTGCAGACCCTCCACAACGACCTCTGCCACCCCGGGGTCACCAGACTTTACCACTGCATTAAGGCCCGCAACCTGCCCTACTCCATCGAGGAGGTCAGGACCATGACCAGGAACTGCCAAACCTGTGCCGAATGCAAACCGCATTTCTTTAGGCCGGACAGAGCAAGCCTGATCAAGGCCACCCGCCCCTTCGAGCGCTTGAGCATCGATTTTAAGGGGCCCCTCCCGTCCTCTGACCGTAATGTGTACTTCCTCAACATTATTGATGAGTACTCCCGTTTCCCCTTTGCCTTCCCCTGCCCAGACATGACCAGTACCATGGTCATCAAATGCCTGAACGACCTCTTCGCCTTGTTCGGGTTCCCGAACTATATACATAGCGACCGGGGCTCATCCTTCATGAGCGAGGAACTTCGCCAGTTCCTACTAGCGAGAGGTATCGCTGCAAGCAGGACCACCAGCTACAACCCCCGAGGGAACGGCCATGTGGAAAGAGAGAACACGACTGTCTGGAAGGCCATTCTCTTAGCCTTAAAGTCTAAGGGCCTCCCAACCTCTCGCTGGCAGGAAGTCCTCCCGGCAGCGCTGCATTCCATCCGGTCACTGCTTTGCACTGCCATTAACGGCACCCCCCATGAACGAATGTTTGTTTTCCCCAGGAAGTCGACTACGGGAACCTCGCTACCAACATGGCTGACTTCTCCGGGGCCCGTCTTGCTGTGAAAGCACGTGAGGGCCCATAAAATGGACCCCCTGGTCGAGAGGGTGGACCTCCTGCACGCCAACCCCCAGTACGCCTATGTGGCATACCCAGACGGGCGGGAGGACACAGTCTCCTTACGAGACCTCGCACCCTCGGGCACCCCTGAGACACCACCGTTACCCCCCACCACCACCCCAAATCCAGCCCAGGTAGACGGCATGCCGGAACCCCACGAGCCTTCGCCGACCACGCAGACACCAGCATTAACATCGGATACTGCACCACCGCCGCCGCTGCTGCGCCGATCAGAAAGGCTTACGAGGCCTCCGGACAGACTGACATACCCGAACTGGTAGTACACTTCACCCCGCCGGACTCAAATTTAAACAAGGGGTGAATGTGGTAAACCACTTTTATCGTTCACTATCATTACACTATGGTTATCACTGTTTATATCGTTACACTATGGTTATCACTGTTTACACTGTTGTATCACTACACAAGGTCACCTCTTGCCACGCTGTTATACCTGGGCTGACCACAGCTGACTCCGCCCATGGCTTCGCCTGCTTGCCCAGGTATAAAGGTGGTCGACTGGCTGGTATTCCTCCTTGTTGGATCCGATCACCCACGAGGGTGGGCTCTGTTATTTAGCCAATAAAAACCTATAGTTACTTACTTAACTCGTTGCTTTTCATGAACTGAATTGATAGGTATATCACAATCTCCTCAAAACTTTTCTCCATTGGTTTAGCTGGGGTAATTAAATTCCGCAATAGGCCGTACATTCTTGCGCCCATCAAATTTAATAATACCAACACCTTCTTTCCATTGGCCACCTCATTTGCCTTGCAGTACACTTCAATTTTTTCCACATACGTGGTCCAGTCTTCTACCTCGTTGTCGAAAGCAGTGATACTGCCACTTTTCGGCATCTTGGGTGATTTAAAATGGCGCCTCCCGCGCTTTTTCTTCTTCACCAATGGATTAAAATGGCGCCTCCCATGCTTTTCCTTCTTCCCCAATGGAATAAAATGGCGCCTCCCGTGTTTTCCTTCTTCTCCTTGCTGCCACGCTGCTCCTAGCGTTCTGCAGGGTAATGGCGGCGACCCGCGGCTTCGGCGCATCTCACTTTTCCTTCCCCTTGTTTTATTTTCGCTACGCTGCCCGGTTCTTGAGCACCGACCGTGCCCTGTGCACTCTACCCTCTCTCTCTCTCTGTTCCTCCCGACGACGCTGCGCAGCCCCTTTGCAGAGCCGCTCGATCGAGCTCGAGCCCGCCGCAGTCCGGAAGGGTCAGCGCACTACCTGCTACCAGCACGACTTGCGGGAACACCTTGACTGGGGAGCCAAGCCCAGCTCTCCACAGCCTCTCCTGCAATTCTCCGAACTCTGATGGATCCTTGGGCGGTTGCCCGCTGTCGACGCCTGTTGTTCTGACTTCGACCTCCAAAAGCTTCTTCTCAGGGAAAGATCCCCGTGAGGTGATGCAGTACTGCAGGTGAGTTCGAACCTGCTCATCGCCACTGCAGTGTCCGCGCCTTAATAATACACGGACTGCAGGAGAACAATAAAACAGGTATTTACTGAACAGAGGGTACTCTTTTTGTTTGGACCCAAAAAAAACCCAATTGGACTGTAAATAAACAAAAGTTCAACTAAAACTTAACAAATCAAATTAAAATTTGCTTTTCCGGGTTGATAATGCACTCCAGTCCCCGCGGCGCCCACCGGTCGCGGAAATACTCAAGCGCGCCGGCGGACACCGCATGCACCATCTCCAGGGCCACCCGGGCACGAACATGGCCGCAGAAGAGAGGCAGGCAATCCGGCTGGATGACCCCCTCGACCGTCCGCTGCCTGGACCAATTGATGGCTCTTTTAGCAAGGCCCAGGAGCAGGCCCACAAGGAGGTCCTCCAAATTGTCCGCTCCCCTCCGCACCGGGTGACCGTAGATCAAGAGTGTGGGACTGAAGTGCAACCAAAAATCGAGAAGCAGCCCCTTCAAGTAGTGAAAGAGGGGCTGCAACCTCTCACACTCCATATAAACGTGAAACACGGACTCCTCCAGGCCGCAAAAAATGCAGGTGGCCTGGGAGTCCATGAACCTACTTAAAACCTTATTGCACGGGACCGCTCTGTGCAGCACCCCCCAGGCCAAGTCCCCGATGGAACAAGGGAGGACTCCCGTGTAGAGAGCCCTCCATTGGGGACCTCCGCCACCGCCAGTCGGCAAGACGCCACGCTAAGGCGTGTCCGGATGGTAGACAAAGATGGCAAAGTGGAGAGTGTGCAGGAGCAGCCCATACAGGAAACCCCTCTGCGTGGAATGAAAATGCACGGAGGGTATTTCCTCGAGATGACTCAAGTTGTGAGGCGCCGGTTCCCGAGGGGAGTTTCGGGGCCGGGCGCAGATGAGGAATTCCGTCCGAATGGGGGTAAGCTCGGACGGGATCGCCCCACGTGCTTGAGCCGCCTTGATACACCTAGTGGAGTCGGGGCCCAGTGCCGCTTTCACCGATTCGATGGCTTCGACCGCGAGCCGGACGTTGGCCCAGGACAGGCGCCATGCCAGCTCAACTGGCGCCATCCAGCCCGCTCCTCTGCCATCGAGCAGGTCCCCGACTCTGGTCACCTTGCCAGGCACAGCCCTGCCCTCCGTCAGCCGCCCGAACCCGCGTTCGTGGAGGTGCGGATTCCTGAGCAGCGGCTCCCGAAGGAGAGCCGCCGCTCCTGACGGGGGAGAGCTCCGCCTGGAAGTGACGTAGTTCCAAACCCATAGCCCTTCCTGGTAGAAGACAGGCAGCTCCCGCAGCCCGGCACGCCTGCCGCCCACTTTCGCGAACAGGAGCTGCGTGTCGTAAGTGAGGCCGTGCAGCTGGCGGAAGAAAAACGTCGCCAGCGCACACCATCTCGGAGGATTCTCGACGTACAGGTATCTCTGCAGCGTCTGAAGACGGAAAGTCGCAGCCTGGGTGCGAAGGCACACCAGCGCCTGACCGCCCTCCCTAAGCGGGAGACACAGAACTGCGGCAGAGACCCAGTGCTTCCTTTTGTCCCAGAAGAAGTCGATGAGCTTCTTCTGCATCTTGGCGACAAACGCAGGGGGAGGGATCAAAGTGACCAACCGGTACCACAACACGGCGGCCACCAGCTGGTTTATGACCAGCGCTCGACCCCTGTAGGACAACACTCGGAGCAGTCCTGTCCAGCATCGTAGGCGAGCGGGGACTTTGGCCTCCAGCTCTTGCCAGTTCGCCGGCCAGGCGTCCTCGGCAGGGCTAAGGTAGACTCCCAAATAGAGTAGGTGCGTGGTGCTCCAGGCGAAAGGCCTGAACTCCTCCGGCAGGGAGTCCACCCGCCACTGACCCACCAGGAGTCCAGAACATTTCTCCCAGTTGATCTTGGCGGAGGATGCGTCCGAGTAAATCTGCTGGCATTCCCGCATCCTCCGCAATTCAGCAGGATCCGTGACCGTGAGGAGCACGTCATCAGCGTAAGCCGAGAGGACCACCTCCACGCCGGGCCCTTGCAAAGCCAGTCCCATCAACCTCTTCCGCAAGAGGCGCAGGAATGGCTCCACGCAAACGGCGTATAACTGACTGGACATGGGGCATCCCTGACACAACCCCCTCCCGAAGTGAAGGGGCGCCATCAAGGACCCGTTAACTTTAATCAGACACTCCGCCGCGGCGTACAGAAGTCGGATCCGGGCGACGAAATGCGTCCCGAACCCGAATGCGCGCAGAGTCCCGATGAGATACCCGTGATCCACCCTGTCGAACGCCTTCTCCTGATCCAGGGAAAGGAAGGCGACCGAAAGACCAGCCTTCTGGGAGTGGTGGGCCAGGTCCCGGACCAGATGGATGTTATCGTGGATGGTCCGGCCCGGGACCGTGTAGGACTGGTCGGGGTGGATCATGTGGGCCAGCACGGTGCCAAGGCGAGCAGACATGGCCCTGGCAAAGATTTTATAGTCCGTGCTGAGGAGGGAGACCGGGCGCCAGTTCTTAAGGAGGCGGAGATCGCCCTTCTTAGGCAGCAGGACAATGACCACCCTGCGCCACGAGAGGGGCATCTCCCCAGTCGCCAAACTTTCCCCCAGGACCCGCGCGTAGTCGCCCCCAAGATGTCCCAGAACGCCCTGTGGAACTCCACGGTCAGCCCGTCCAGCCCCGGGGACTTTCCCCTAGAGAGTTGGCGGAGGGCGCCAGTCAGCTCCGCCAGGCTTAGCGGAGCGTCCAATTTTTCGGCGCCCTCCGGGCTGACCTTCAGCAGGTCCTCCCACAAAACTCTGCGCGCATCCTCGCTGGACAGATCCGGAGAGAACAGAGCCCCGTAATAGGCACGGGTGTCCACACTGCTTGCCTCCGGATCCTAGACCAGTGATCCGTCGTCGGCCAGCAGCCCCAAGAGCTGCTTACGGACCCCCCGTTTTTTTTCAGCGAGTAGAAGAAGGGCGAGCCACGGTCCAGGTCCCGCAGGAGCTGGATCCGCGACCTCACGTACGCGCCTCGGGACCCGATGAGCTGCAGGTACTTCAGCGCGCCCTTCTTCTCTTCGTACACCTTCCACAGGGCCGGGTCCTCGAAGATCTGACCGAGACGGGACTCCAGTTCGAGCACCTCCTTCTCCAACCGCCCGACCCGGGCCTCCCGCCTCTTGGTTGACCCCTTCGCGTACTCCTGACAGAAGAGACAGATGTGAGCCTTGCCCACGTTCCACCATAGCCTCAAGGAGGGGAAGCCCCCCGCTTCCTTCTCCAGCCGGCCCAGAACCGACGAAACGAATCCCGGAACCGCGCGTCCTCCAGCAGCAGGTTGTTAAATTGCCAGTACGCGGACCCGCCCCGCGCGCGCAGTGGAGTGAGCTCCGCCCACACCAGGTGGTGGTCCGTGCATGGCACCGGCCGCATGGAAGCCGCCGGAACACAGGAGACTTACGCCCGGGAAATGTACAGGCGGTCGATTCTGGACATTCCTCCCCCAGACCTCACGCTAGTGAAGGCGCTGAAGTCGGGGTGGAGATTTCGCCAGACGTCCACCAAGTCGAAGGACCCGACCAGGTCCCTCAACTTCTCCATTGCCGCCGGGCTTCGCGGGGGACCCGAACGGTCCCTCGCCTCGAGGGTACAGTTAAAATCCCCCCCGAGGATGACGCACTCGCCCGCGTCGACGGAGCCCAAAAGAGCGGACACTGCTTCGAAGAAGCGCACTTGCTGTGCACCGGTCTGAGGGCCGTACACGTTCACTAGATGGAGCGGCACGCCCCCCCAGGCGAACAGTGACCTGGAGCAAATGGCCCGGCACGTGCTCCTTGAACCCCAAGATCTCCGGCTGAAAATGCAGGGCCAGCAAGATAGCCACCCCGCTAGAATTGTTGGAGAGGTGACTCATGCTGACCCCTCCTTGCCACTCCAGGAGCCATGTGGCTTCGTCTCCCGGAACGGTGTGGGATTCTTGCAGGAAACACACCGCATACTTCCCGTCCTGAAGGAACGAGACGTTGTTGAATCTGCGACGCGCCTCCCTGCTGCCATTGATGTTGAGACTGGCTATGGTTTTCTTCATGTCAGAAGCATAGTGCAACCTCTACCTACACCTAACGGGGGGAGGGAGCGCAGCCGCTGGTCAGCCGCCACTTCACCAGCAGCCCAGTGAGAAACGTTCTGAGCCGACGCAGCTTGAGCGGGTCCACGCCCTCGTCCGCGCCCATGATTTTAATGGCGGCGCGGACTGACACGATGAGCAGCGCCAGCTCCGACCACCTGTCGAGGGCCAGCCGGATCTTATTTTGCCGACCCCGGCACGTGGCCATAAAGTCCTGGAGTTCCCTTACGGGAATGAGGAGCGACTCGGCGAGGGGCACGAGGTCATCCAGCACCTCATGGACGGTGGAGTCCAAATCGTCCTCATTGCCCATCACCGAGTCCCCATCCTCCTCCAGGGGGTCGTCACCAGCAGCCGACCCGTCTGTTGCGCAGTGCGCAGCGAATGGCTCGGCCGCACCAGCCGGCCCTGCCTCCGCCCGGATCCCACCCCCAGGATCGGCGGCAGAGGATTCCTTCCTGGGCTCCTCTAGGGGCGCCGGGCCAGAAGACGGCGGCGGTTCGGAGTCCCCCCCCGCCTCAGACGCCAGAACGATCGGAGAAACCGGGGAGAGAACAATTCCCAGCTCCTCCAGTACGTCCGGCACCAGAGACGCAGCCAGGGGGCCATCCTCCTCCCCGCCACCAGCCTCCGACCCAGCGGATGGGGTGTTTTCAATTAAAACCTCCACTGGGACGAGCAGCCCCTGGGAGATGTCATTTTCCTCGAGCTCGCCCGACCCAGACCCCAGGCCGCCCGACCCGGCGAGGGGTAATGGCACCGATAAAATGTCAATAGCCACGGGTTGTTCCGCGAGCCCCCCCCACGGGCATGATCTCGTCCCCATCCCCGGGAGTCATGTGCCGGACAGACATATCTGCCTCAGCCTCCCGAGGGACAGGCCTCCTCCCGGTCCTCCTCCTCTTCCAGGGGGTCGCGCCTTCTTTTTAGCATGGAGGGAGCGAGGGAGACCTCCTTGTCTGCAGAGGCCTCCTCCTCTGCTCCCTCCGGTGGAGCAGGTTTGTCGGGTTCCTCGGGCCCGAGCCCGGCCGCAGGTATTGGCGTTACCGCTGCGGCAGTTGCGGCCACAGGCTGGGGCACGAGGCCCCTCCCACGCGCTTCTGCCCCGATTAACTCCGCGAGGAGCGCGGGTGTAAGGGGCGCAAGGGGCAAGGGCTGGCCATCCACGGGGGGACCCGCCCTAAGGTGTTTATTTTTCCGCCGCACCTTCTTTCCGGCCGGACGCGCTCCCTCCCCCCCGTCGGAGGCCTTGGTGGCATCGGCCCCCAACGTCGACCGCACATCAGACGTTCCCGACGCGCGGGCAGATCCGGGGGGAGGAGCGGCGGTGGTGCCAGCCTCGGCCGCACGAGATGATCCGGCGACCTTGGAGGCGGGGCAGTGTTTCCGGATGTGCCCCACCTCCTTGCAGGCGCGGCACCGCACACCGTCCGACGTCCAGAAGACGCGATAGGCGGTCCCCTCGTGGTGGACGACGAACGCCCTGTCGGTGTCCTCCTCCCGCGCCAGCTGGCTAAACAGCTGGCGCAGGAAGGAGAAGACGTGGCGAAGGCTGGCTTCCCGGAAGCCGAGTGGGATGGGCGTAATCCCCGACCTCACCTCCCCAAGTTGGCATAAATGGGGGAGGAGGAGCTCACCAGGAACATAGGGTGGGATGTTCGAGATGTCGGTCCTCTGCACGGTGGCCTCGAGAGGATCCACCAGCAGGAAGGTCCTGCCCATGGTGGGCCCCTTGGCGATGGCCAGGGACACCGCCCGGTCTGACCCCAGGAAGAACACAGCCTTCCCATACATTTTTGAGGCCGCGACGATGGCTGAGGGGCCGACAACCCCAGCCATGGCTTTAACGCAGGCCTCAATGTTCATAGTGGGCTGAGTGTAACTCTTCACCCCAAGCTTTTTTGTCATAAGTTTAAAAGGTGATGGGGCAGCAGAAGCAACGGGAGCAGCTGTGTCTGTGGCTGCCACTCCCGCATAAGTCCGGGCTGGCCCCTGCCACCGGCGAAGATGCAGTCGTCATTATGGGGTGTTTTTATAAGGGCTACACTCACCCCAAGTCACAGGCCTGAAGGTGTTAATGGCCTCAGGTATTTTTTGGTCCTCTATTGAGCAGAGAGAGCTGTTTAAAATGAATAACACACCTCTCCCCTTATTAATTGAAATTGGGAGAGGGGCCTTCTCCCCTCTGCTCAATAGGCAATTAATAAAAAGAGATGAAATTGAGGTGCCTCAGAGAAATAGGCAGAGAGAGACAAAGAGAGAGAGAGAGGGGAGGTGGGAAGGAGGGAGGCCGCAAGGGCAGGGTTGCCACTCAGGATGGTGGGTGGGTGGGTGTTGGCAGGGGTGAATGCTCCGATGGGAATTTAAAGTCTTTGAAGGTGGTCTTCTGGCAAGGGTAGAAGATGTCTTCACCTGGGAAAGCTGGAGATGCCCCAGGCTCAGTCCCACACCAGGTCTTAACGATGTAATTGGACTTCACCTTGGCAGCTCCAGCTGTCCCAGGTCAGGCAATTGAAGGGGTGCTTATTAGTTGTGTGTGTGGCCTAGTTTTTAACAAGAGCCACACACACAAATAGACACCCCTTGATGATCCGGCCTTGTTTCTTCTTTTCTCCCCCCACCTAAAATACAAGGTCTTTGGGAGCGTGCACCAAATAACACCCACCTGAAAGATGATGTTGTTCTTTCCTCCTTCCAAACAGTTGGTAGTTGTTGGTTGTTTCTCTCCCCTCTCTCCCTCTCCTGAAGTGGAGGCCAATTTGCGGAGGCAGTAATGGAAAGGCCTCTCCCATGGTTTGTGTTGTCGCTGGCCTCCCTTCTCCTTCTCAGAAATCACAGAAACCCCACAGTGCAGATAGAGGCCATTTTGGCCCATCGAGCCTGCACCGACGCATATCCCACCCGATCCCCGTAACCCCTACACCAACACATATCCCACCCTATCCCCGTAACCCCACGTATTTAATCCCCCGAACACTAAGGGTCAATTTATCATAGCCAATCAACCTAACCTGCACATCTTTGGACTGTGGGAGGAAACCGGAGCACCCGGAGGAAACCCATGCAAACACGGGGAGAATGTGCAAACTCCACACAGACAGTCGCCCGAGGCCGGATTCGAACCCGGGTCCCTGGCGCTGTGAGGCAACAGTGCTAACCACTATGCCACCATGCTGCCCTCTGTCTTCACTCTCCAGGCACCTCAGTTGCTGTGATGATGGTGGAGGTGGAGGTGGTGGTGGTCTATCGATATCCTCCTCTTCCTGGTCAGGAGACAACCACTTTCCACTCTCCTGGTTTGGCTGCTCCTTCTCCTCCTGCTGACTGAGGCAGCTGCACAGCCAGAAATGCTTGAACAGAGGGTAACTTAAGACTGACGTACAGAAGCCTGCCATGGCTTTATATACAGGGGTGGTCACTGCCGGTACTGCAGTATTGAATCAATTCTTCTCTTAAAGGTACATACACAACACTAGCCTAGTACCACCCAACCCTTCCTCGGTTGAAGTTTTAGGGATACATGTAAATGCTGGTGCCTCAATTTCCATGATGGTCATTGTCCCTCTCCTTCAATCCCTGTCCCCTTCCTCGGCCCCCTCACTTGCCCCTCTACTCTCCTTCTCCATCTCCCTCATCCATTTCACGCTTCTTTATCTCCCCCTCTTTGCTTCACTGAGTAGGCAATTAGCTCTGGCTCATTGCCCCCCTCATCCCTTGAGAAAAATATCAACTATAACCCAGGTCCACCCATCCCTTCCCTATCCTCTGTTGCGCCCTCTCCTCCATCCACTCTCCTCCCTTGTTCCACTTTTCTTCCCCTCCGTTTCCCCCAGGATTCTGACCATTACTGTCACTGGAAGTGCCAGCCCTATGCTGCATGCTGGTTTCAGGTGCTCTTGGAGCAGATGCTCCATTTTCCATCTGCCTCATTGCTGACCTAGACCCTGTGAAGACAATGTCCCATGGTAATTGCCAGGTAGGTGTGCCAAAGGTTGCAGAAGTGGTTGGTGGAACCTTAGTGTGTACAGTCAATCAGGTTATGCTGGCTCTTTATCACTAATAGTTGCTAATAAATCCAAACAAGGAATTTAGGAGAAAATTCTTTACCCAGAGAACGGTGAGAAGATAAAACTTGCTACCACATGGAGCCGTTGAGGCGAATACCTTTTGATGTAACAAATCTCACTATGCACTTGGTTTGAGCATAAAGCAAGGCTTTAATCAACTTGTTTCAGAACATGGAAGTCTAGTTGTATTTCACTAGCTCCTTGTCTTATAAAATGTCCCTGGAAAGCTGGGGCCCACGCCCAAGTATTTATACTCTTTGGACGGCGCCACCAGCTGGCCGTCCAGCGTTATTTCATAAGTTGTTTCTTGATGATGAAATTTATAACATTCTTCCTGCCTAAAAGATTTGGAAGTCCGACGACTTCCTCTTAACGGATTAGGTGGACCATGAATAGCCGCAGTCTTTTAGATATTTGTTTATGGCCAGAAGGCACATCTCCCCGGATAGTGTCTTGGTCCCTGGGCCGCTTGATCCGTACCGGTGGATCGAAAGGGCCCGTGTTGCTCTGCTCGAGCCAAGGGAGGCTGGGGAGATCGTAACTCCGGGTGCGGGTCCCCACAGGTGCAGAACTGGCTTCGTCCTGTTGGTTAGCCGGGGATTGACCGGCATCCTGGCCCGGGGTGGCCATCCCACGGGGAGCGCTAGGCTCCCCGAGCGGATCCGACGGGGCAGCCAGCAGATCCCTCGATATCCCAGGTAGGGCGTTGTCCTCGGGGGAGTGCACAGTGTCGCCCTCATCCCCGCGGGTCCCTCCATCAGTCGGGTCCGCGGAACCGGCCGGACAGGGAGCCAGGTCCCGGGGCAAAATGGTGGCCTCCCGGCCGTCCGAGTACCGCACGTGGGCGTACGTGGGGTTGACTTACGTAAGTTCTACCTCGTCGACTAGAGGATTGGTTTTCAACGATCGGACGAATCTTCGGACCAGCACGGGGCCAGGAGCTGCCAACCATGATGGTAGAGATGCCCCATGGGTGGAGCGACGCTGGAAGCTGAAGAATCGCTCGTGAGGTGTGACATTGGTAGAAGTAGAAAGGGAAGACCTGATGGATTGCAACGCGTCAGGGAGCATAGTTTCCCACTGCTGGTCTGGTAGATTGCATGACCTCAGCGCAAGACGAACAGTGTTCCAAATGATAGCATTGTATCTCTCAACCTGTCCGTTACCAATGGGATGGGATGGTGTCGTTTTACTTGTGGCGATTCCCCGTTGGGAGAGATAGCTTTTGAGTGCACTTGACATGAAGGAGGAACCCCGGTCAGAGTGGATGAAATTGGCCGTACCGCAAAGGGAAAAGACTTGATCAAGGCATTTGATCACTGTGGAAGTAAGCATGTTGGGACAGGGGAAAGCAAAGGGAAAGCGTGAATATTCGTCCACCATAGTCAGTAAGTAGGTGTTCCGCGTTGAGAAAGGCAATGGTCCTTTAAATTCAATGCTGAATCGCTGCATAGGCTGCATCGCGTGTATGAGTGAGCCATCCAATGGACGGAAGAATTGCGGATTTAACTCCGCACAAATTTTACAGGAGGAGCACGTTCATTTCACATCTTCCATAGAAAATGGGAGATTTTTAGATCGCACAAAGTGCAACATATGGGTAACACCAGGATGGCATAAGTCAGTATGAAGATCCCCCAGAGTCGAAGTTGACATAGAAGAGCAGAAGGCCCGCGTGAGGGTATCCGGGGCCACATTCTCTTTGCCGGGTCGATAATGTATGGTGTATCCAAAGGCAGCCAATTCCATCCTCCAGAGTTGTATTTTGTTATTCTTGATCTTAGTGCGCTTCCGGTTGTCCAGCATAAAGGCCACGGAGCGCTGATCGGTTATAAGTGTGAAATGGCGACGAGTGAGAAAATGACTCCATTTACGTACTGCTTCGATGATGGCCGTAGCCTCCTTCTCGACAGGAGGATAATGGAGCTCGCTACCCTGCAAGGTTCTGGACAAAAATGCAACGGGTCGATCACCTTGATTCAAGGTAGCAGATGTCGCCACATCCGATGCATCGCACTCGACCACGAAAGGAAGATTTTCATCAGTGGAACGAAGCGTGGCTTTTTCCAGTTGTCGCTTGAGGAGGTTGAAAGCTGAAATAGCTGTTGCCTCCAATGGAAATGACTTTGCGTGAAGCAGGGGCTGGATCTTGTCAGAGAAGTGGGGTATCCATTTCACATAATAGGCAAACATGCCGAGTGCCCGACGAAGAGAGCCGAGATTCATAGGGTGAGGGAGCTCCTGAAGCGGACGAAGTCGCTCCGGATCCAGTTTGATGACACCATTGCCCACCCAGTAGCCAAGGATGTTGACTGATGGTACTGATTTCACAGATTTGGACCCATTTAAGGTTAAGTTGCGATGACGGAGAATGTCAAAAAATTTCTGGAGGTTGGCATCATGCTCCTTCTGGTCATGACCAGCAATGCTGATATTATCCAGGTATGGAAAAGTGTCCTTAAAGTTCTCCTGTTTGACTAGGCTATCCATTGCCCGTTGAAAGACGGCCACCCCATTGGTGATCCCAAATGGAAGGCGACAAAACTGGTAAAGTCAACCACTGGCCTCAAAGGCTGTATACTTTTTGTCAGAGTCCTTTAACGGTACTTGATGATATGCGCTCTTTAAATCAAAAGTTGAAAATAACTTGCAGTTGGCAAGGTTATTGACCATGTCATCGATGCGTTGTAGTGGGTAGGCATCCAGGTCGGTATACTGGTTAATAGTTTGAGAGTAATCGATGCAAAGGCATTTCTTGTGTTGCTTCAGAGGATTTTTAACAACGACGACTTGAGCCCGCCAGGAAGATGAACATGGCTGAATGATACCATCAGCTAGAAAGCGAGTGAATTCTGCCTCGATAAAGGCTCGATCATCTTGACTGAAACGTCGTGATTTAGTGACTATGGGCTTACATCGGGGGAGAAAGATTGGCAAACAAGGAGGGCTCGTCGAGCGAAGCTGCCGAAAGTGCACAAAACGGTACTTTGGAAATAGTAAGCTCTGGCTTTGACCCTCCAAACTCGAAAGTGAGTCTTTTGTGTTGTTTCTGGAAATCCTGTCCCAGAAGCACATCACTGCATAGGTTCTTGAGCACCCCGAGCCGGGTGGAGAAATAAGCGCGGCCATTGGGGATAAGGTCGACAACACAAAAGCCAGAAGATTTGGTTGTCAGTGTCGTCAGAGACATTGCAATTTCCCTGTCCGAGGGGTAAATACGCAGTTTTAACTTACTGACAGCCCGCTCACTAATGAAGCTCTCAGAGCTGCATGAGTCGATTAGTGAACTCAAAATGTGTCCATTTACCGAAACCTTCATGGCTGCATGGGACAGACTTTGGGGAAAAACAGCTGTGATGGGAGGAGGGGCAGTTTTACCCTTGACAGCTGTAACCTTAGTAGTGGTTCTTGGGGGAGGAGCAGTTTTATAGATTGCAGCTGTAACCTTAGTAGTGGCTCTTGGGGGAGGAGCAGTTTTATAGATAGTAGCTGCAAAACTAACAGGAGCTCTCGACCGGTATACCTTAGAAAAGTGGCCTTTCTTACTAACAGTGGCTCTTGACTGGCATACCTTAGAAAAGTGACCTTTCTTGCTGCAATGATTTCAGGTTGCGTTACGAGCAGGACAAAGTTTCCTATAATGGAACGCACCTCCACAGAAGAAACACTTCCTTCTGGATTGCCAAGATGCCGCTAGGGCGGGGTTATCATCAGTGTAGGTTTCTAGGGTAGGGTTGCCATCAGCCAGGTTGGAGTCGTCATCCGTGAGGGCTTCCGCCCGAGGCCTATCGAAGGAGTCACTAAAAGTGATAGCAGCAGCCCGTGCACATGGTGAAAGATAGGTATCTGCATTCCTCTTTGCTAAGTCCAGAGAACATGCCTGGTCAAACTTGAGGGTTTTATTTTCCAACAGGCGCTGACGTATGAAGGGAGATACAATCCCATTAATAAAGGAATCACGAATTAACTCCTCCTGGTACTGCTCAGCTGTAACAGCTTTAAGATTGCAATCCTTGCTCAGCCTGCGAAGTTTCTGAAGGAATTCGTCAAGTGCTTCCCCGGGTTGTTGTCGAGTTGTGGCCAGTAGATGCCGAGGAAAAATTTTATTTGGGGACTTGACATATAGTTGCTGTAGTATTTGGATAGCGGCGTCATAGTCTGCACAGTCTTCGATACATTCAAACACATGAGGGGATACATAATTCGCAAGTATCTCTAATTTATCAGGAAAATTTTAACCACACACCCTGAGGAAATTGCTGAAAGTACAATACCAGTGTTTCCATACCTTAGCAGCTGTAAGTGAATTCAGGTCCAGGTCGAGACGGGTGGGGCTGAGTAGTTTCTCCATGATGGATCGATTACTTGTCTGAGTTCCCTTCTACGGTTCGTGTCGTAGCTGGCTGTTCCCAAAATCACCCAAAGCGTGGAGTCGATATCAAATTGATTAAATTGAAGTAACAAAACTCACTACGCACTTGGTTTGAGTATAAAGCAAGGCTTTAATCAACTTGTTTCAGAACATGGAGGTCTAGTTGTATTTCACTAGCTCCTTGTCTTACAAAATGTCCCTGGCAAGCTGGGGCCCACGCCCGAGTATTTATACTCCTTGGACTGCGCCACCAGCTGGCCATCCAGCATTATTTCATAAGTAGTTTCTTGATGATGAGATTTATAACAGCTTTGATGCATTTAAGAGGAAGCTAGATAAGTGCATGATGGAGAAAGAAATAGAAGGCTATGCTGATAGGGTTAAATGAAGTGGGGTGTGAGGAGGCTTATGTGGAGCATAAACACTGGCATAGACCAGCTAGGCTGATTGGCCTGTTCCTGTGCTGTAAATTCTATGTCGTTTTAGGTAATATTATCAGCATGGCATTCTTTCTATCATGTAGTGCCACTGAAGGCATCACATAATTGATTTGGTTACTTCAGAATAAGCATCCATAACATTACGATAGTCAGGTATTCATAAATGGTTCTACAGTCCCAGCTTCCTTTGGGATGAGAAAACTCCACCTGCACTAATCATCTGCCTAAGCGAAGCCTGACCCAATCTGTCTGCAGGTGCAGGTGTGTCGTGTTTGGAAGCAGAGCATCGATATCGGGGGTATCCTAAACCTCTCCGCCTCTCTACTTCTCTTTCCTCTTTTAAGACGCTCCTTAAAACCTACCTCTTTGACCAAGCTTTTGGTTTTCTGCCCTAATATCTCCTTATGTTGGCTCGGTGTTTTGTTTGATAATGCTCCTGTGAAGCGCCTTGGGAAGTTTTACTATGTTAATGGCACTATATAAATGCAAGTTGTTGTTGTTGTTGAGGAGGAGGAGGAGGACCAATTAAGTGATGTTAGGCAGATCAGACTGCATAAGAGATATTCTGTACCAACCTGCCGGTACCCAAACACCGGCCTCTGCAAATAGTGGCAGCTATTTCCACTCCTGGCCACCCATTTTATGCCGATAAGATGGGTGGCCGAGGGGAGAAAATCTAGGCCTCACTTATTAATCTTATATATGAAGAATGACCATATGGCCAAGGCACCGGAGACTAACTTGCATCCATGGAACTATACTCCAACACGAACCAATGCCTACAGGAGAAGAGGACAAGAGAAAAATGGAGAAAACTGCCAAACAAACAGCTCCTTCATTACCAATATTGTTTTTCCTGTTTTCAAATATTGGCTCCCTTGTTAGGATGGACATAGGGCAGAGACATTATCCACATTACAATATATAAGCAGTTGACATGACAAGTATGGTTTGCAGTCAAGTCTTGTATTTTTGTGAATCAATAGATCCTCCAATAAGCAATTATGAAAACACTCCAAGTGTGCTTACCTTATTGGCTTTCTTCCATTATACAAAAGATTTGGAGATCAGCTACCATATATCATACATTATATGGATCATACATCCTGGTGCTCAATTCATTAAAGCTGAATTTGCTTTAAAAACATGAATCCTATTTGTTAAAGATCATTCTAATCTGTGATCAATCTACAATCAACTCTAGGAATTCTGACCTGCTGTCAAAATGATATGACTCTGGTCTGTGCTGGGTTTGCTGGACATAGCCAGGTTATTACACCAGCCCTCTGCATCTCCAGGCCAGAGAGGGGGGAAACTCAACTAGGCTTCTCAACTCTGACTACTTTCCATTGATTCTTTGCTGAAAATTATGAGTGTGTGGACTTTAGATGAGGACTAGGTTACGTTAGGTTGAGATGCTTCCACAGGGGAATAACCCAGTCTAGACACACACATAAAGAATGTCACATTTGACCAAGATATTGCTGTCTATGAAATTGTACTTTAAAATCAAGCACTATTTTCAAGAGAAGAAAGAAGAAAAAGGGAAGAAAATTGAGAAAAAAAAGCAATTAAATTGTTGTCTTTCAGAATCAGATCTCTCATTTTCCACATAGATTTTTTTTTAATGACTGTCTTTAATTTTATGTAAATTGCTTCACATTTCCAGGCTTTAAGTGTGCAATTTTGTTAAATAAATAGAAATGGAATCAATCAAGCACATTATCGTTGCAATACATTAACTAAAGAAAAAATTCAAACACTGTCTTAACCAAAGTTGACTTTGAGCAGAAGCTGCATTTTGATATCAGACAATAGCCTAGAAATTAGTCTGCCACAGAAAATGGGCGTGGGGATCACAATGCGCAATCAACCTGTGACCTTTCGGAGGACTGCATAGCATGCAAACTTTGAGCTGCCTGCTCATTTCCATGATAGTGGCGTTCAGCCGAGCGCTGAATGCACTGCTGAGTGGCGGAACTCTCAGCAAGTTCGTGTGAGGCTAGCACCAATTAAAGTTAGCCTACACTACTTAAAGGCAGTCTGCACCTCTTAAAAGGGAGGTGAATTCTGCCAGCAGCAGATCATTGAACTGGCTGGGGAAGACAGTGCAAAAGAGCAATTAATGATGGCACAACCGGGAAGAGAGCATGCACCAAGGTTCTCCGATGCAACACTGAAGGCCTTGGTGTAGGAGGTCAATAGGAGGAGAGGGGTCCTCTTTCCACAGAGGGCCAGGAGACCCTCCAGGCAACCGAGCAAAGTGCAGCAGGAGCAGATAACCACTGTGGTGAATGCCAGCAGTGTAGCCCCAAGGACGTGAACGCAGTGCAGGAAGAAGTTTAATGACCTCACACTAGTGGTCAAGGTCAGTGACTTCATCTTCAATTGCCATATCCCACCATCTGCATGACTAGCCTCACACACTGATCAATGCACCACACACCCATCACTCACCTACCAAACATGACTCATACCTCACATAGCTTCACCTCAGCCTCACACACTTACCAGTGCTGTAAGCCTCACACCCACATCTCACAGCTTGCACACAATGTCAGCTATTGAACCATAACAGGCACATCACCCAAACACATTGCAAAACATGCACTGGCACACTTCCCTTTCTCTTGTAGGAAAAGGTGGTGCATAACCGGCACTAGCAGAACCTAACCAGTTCGACTGCATCACCTCACCCCAATGGAGGAGATGGTACCGGCCATTCTTGGGTGGAGCGTGGCTGAGCCCGTGGTCAGCAGAGGGGTTGAAAGAATGCAAGATGCTGGTATCCTCATACGTTATCCTTCTTGACACATCCCACTGCCTCCTCATCCCACAATCTCTTCTGATTTACAAGCTGCAAATGGTGTAAACATGCACCTCTTGCTTTCCCCCCTTCCCTCACCACAACCCTACTCACAGAATCACAGAATCCTCACAGTGCAGATAGAGGCCATTTCGGCCCATCGAGCCTGCACCGACACATATCCCACCCTATCCCCGTAACCCCACGTATTTAATCCCCTAACACTAAGGGTCAATTTATCATAGCCAAATCAATCCAAATCAACCTAACCTGCACATCTTTGGACTGTGGGAGGAAACCGGAGCACCCGGAGGAAACCCATGCAGACACAGGGAGAATGTGCAAACTCCACACAGACAGTCGCCCGAGGCCAAATTTGAACCCAGGTCCCTGGTAGTGTGAGGCAACAGTGCTAACCACTATGCCACCATACCTTTCTTATTTCAGAGACTCAAGAAATACAACCTGCCCAGCCAGTGGTTCAAAAAGAAGAGCTCAAATACAGGCACTGCACGTAGTGTAGAGGGTAGCTTAGAGACGGGATCTGTGCAAGGTGAGTCACCGGGCACGAGAGGGCTGAAGTCAGGGCAGGGGGAAAGGGTAGTGCAGGCGCCAGCTCCCCGGAGGGCAAGGTCACACCGAGTTCTGTTGCAGGGAACTCAGATGAGGACTTTGATAGGGCAACCTACAGAACAACGCTGATGGGTGTGCAATGTGTGATGCATTGGCAAGCCTGCCAGAAAGCCAGAATGCAATGTCAAGGAGCATAAAGGATTCCGGCACCAACCTTGCACAGGGCTTTGCGCAGAGCTTGGAGACAATGGTTTCCAGCATGGAAGGGGTGGGCAGATCCATGAGCGCACTTGTAGACCCAACCATCATGCAGGGCCTGATGGTTGATGTTTCAGCTTCCATTGTAGCACAAGCACAAGCCAAGCATGCTATAGACAGGGCTAAGCAATCCCACAATCAACAGATCTGATCAAAGCTCTGCAGTCCTGCCACATCCAGTTATGAATGGTGGTGGACCATTAAACAACTATCGGCAAGAGGAGGCTCCATGAATATCCCTGACATGAATCTTGTCATTCATGTGGAAATTTCTTATGAAATAATACTGGGCAGCCTGCTGGTGGCACTGTCCAGGGAGTGTATAAATACTCAGGCATGGGCCCAGCTTGCTCAGGACATTCTTTAACAGGAACTAGTGAAGGACACAACTAGATCTCCATGTTGAAAAACAGTTGATTAAAGCTTTGTTTAACGCTTAGACCAAGTGCCTAGTAGTTTTCTTACGTCAATCCCCATCCTCAATGATGGTGGAGCCGAGCACGTGAGTGCATAAGACAAGGCTGAAGTGTTTGCAACCAACTTCAGCCAGAAGTGCCGAGTGGATGATCCATATCGGCCTACTCCTGAGGTCCCCACCATCACAGAAGCCAGTTTTCAGCCACTACGATTCACTCCACATGATATCAAGAAACGGCTGAGCGCACTGGATACAGCAAAGGCTGTAGGCCCCAACAACATCCCAGCTATCGTGATGAAGGCTTGTGCTGCAGAACTAGCCGTGCCTCTAGCCGAGCTGTTCCAGTACAGCTACAACACTGGCATCACTCCGACAATGTGGATAACTGCCCAGGTATGTCTTGTCCACAAAAAGCAGGACAAATCCAATCCGGCCAATTACCGCCCCATCAGTCTACTCTTAATCATCAGCAAAGTGATGAAATGTGTCATCGACAGTGCTATCAAGTGGCACTTACTCACCAATAACCTGCTCACTGATGCCCAGTTTGGGTTCCGCCAGGACCACTCAGCTCCAGACCTCATTACAGTCTTGGTCCAAACATGGACAAAGGAGCTGAATTCCAGAGGTGAGGTGAGAGTGACTGCCCTTGACATCAAAGCAACATTTGACCGAATGTGGCATCAAGGAGCCCTAGTAAAACTGAAGTCAATGGGAATCGGGGGGAAAATTCTCCACTGGCTGGAGTCATACCTAACACAAAGGTTGTGGTGGTTGAAGGTCAATCATCCCAGCCCCAAGACATCGCTGCAGGAGTTCCTCAGGGCAGTGTCCTAGGCCCAACCATCTTCAGCTGCTTCATCAATGATCTTCCCTCCAACATAAGGTCAGAAATGGGGATGTTCGCTGATGATTGCACAGGGTTCAGTGCCATTCACAATTCCTCAGATAATGAAGCAGTCTATGCCCGCATGCAACAAGACCTGGATGACATCTCCAACAAACAAGAGTCTAACCACCGCCCCTTGACATTCAACGGCATTACCATCGCCGAATCCCCCACCAGCAACATGCTGGGGTCACCATTGACCCGAAACTTAACTGGATCAGCCACATAATTACTGTGGCAACAAGAGCAGGTCAGACGCTAGGCATTTTGTGGCGAGTGTCTCACCTCATGACTCCCCAAAGCCTTTCCACCATCTACAAGGCACAAGTAAGGAGCATGATGGAATACTCTCCACTTGCCTGGATGAGTGCAGCTCCAACAACACTCAAGAAGCTTGACATCATCCAGGACAAAGCAGCCCGCTTGATTGGCACCCCATCTACCACCTTAAACATTCACTCCATCCACCATCAGCGTACCGTGGCTGCAATGTGTACCATCTACAAGATGCACTGCAACAACTCGCCAAGGCTTCTTCGGCAGCACCTCCTAAACCCGTGACCTCTTCCACCTAGAAGGACAAGGGAAGCAGGCTCATGGGAACTCCACCACCTCCAAGTTCCACTCCAAGTCACACACCATCCTGACTTAGAAGTATATCGCCAATCCTTCATCGTCACTGGGTCAAAATCCTGGAACACCCTATCTAACAGCACTGTGGGAGTACCTTCACCACATGGGCTGCAGCAGTTAAAGAAGGCAGCTCACCACCACCTTCTCAAGGAAAATTAGGGATGGGCAATAAATGCTGGCCTTGCCAGCGACACCCACATCCCATAAACAAATAAAAAAACCTATATCTGAGTGCTGCAGTGGAAGCTCAGACTGCTGTCTCGCAAGCTCAGACTGCTGTCATCGTGGCTGGGTTTATCAGTGTGGAAAGGACTTTGCAGGGTGTCACAACAGTCCAGAAATCTCTGCTCCAACAGATGGCTAGAAATGCTGAGGCGCTGCCCTGGGGGAGTGGCAGTGGCTCCATGGAGCACGAACTTGCTGTCCTCTCTCAGGATGTCAGCATTCCTCCTCCCACCACTCCCACTCCGCCAGTGCACTTGCTGTTGCCTGTCAGCCAGCCAGCCCAGACTGCTGCTGCCCAGGCCGAGGTGGTGTAGTCTGCAGCCAGGCTTTCTAGACCCAGAGCTGCTCGAGGTCATCCTGCAAGACCATCAGCAGTCTCCCCCACTGAAAGTCAGCAGCCACATTTTGTAGGAGCACTAGGGCAAGCAAAGGCAAACGGAAGACAGGCACTAAAGGAATGCACAAGGGTGATTAGTTCACTTAGTTATGTAATATTGGATAAAGTTGGATTGGAATGTTTCTTTTGTGGTTGGTTTTATTTTAGCATTGTGGCCAAGAGGATGCTGTGCTCGTCAGTAGCAGAGGGAAGGTAAAGTGTGGGACAAATGTTCCCGTAATTATTTTTTCGGGCCGCACTGCCCCTTTAATGAGCTGTGCAGCCCATTCAAAAGTCCCCACATGCATGGTTTTTTCAATTTAATAGCCAGCTCACCGGCTGCGTGGGGCCCCGTGGCCACGCAGCTTAAAGGGGACATTCCGTGGGACTATTGTTGAATGGGGAATTGGGATTGCATTCATTCGTATCACAGTCGGATGAGTCGATGACGGACTGTCTGGGTTGCCTCCTTCCTTCCGCTTCCCCCTCTTCCTCCCTTCCGCTTCCTCCTCCTCCTCCTCCTCCACCACCACCTCAGCTGGTCACCATATCCCTGGTGGCAAGGGCTGTGCCCTCATGATGGCGAGGTTGTGGAACATGCAGCAGACCACCACGAATCTTGAGACGCACTCTGGAGACTACTGCAGGGCTCCTCCAGAGCAGCCCAGGCAGCAGAAACGTTGATTAGGATGCCAGTGGCCTGCTTTACTAGGTTCTGTGAGGCAGCATGGCTCTCATTGTATGCATGCTGCCCACATGTGGTTAGTTTGCGGAACAGAGTCATGAGCCAGGTGGTCAGCGGATAGCCTTTGTCAACTATTAGCCACCCTCTGGTGTGGCTCAAAGACTGAGGAACCAGTGGATTGGCACAGAATAAAAGCATCATGACTGCTGCCAGCATACCAAGCATTCACCATCATGATGTGTTGAGCATGGTCGCATACCAACTGCACATTCAGCGAGTGGTAACCTTTGCGGTTGCAGTACATCTCAGCATTTAGTTGCGGTGCCCACAAAGTCACATGCGTGCAGTTGATGGCGGCCTGCTTCATGGGGAAGCCCTCTATCCTGGCAAAGCCATGTGCACACTCCGCCTGCATCTTTCTGGACAGAAGGAAGACAATGAAGTCCCCTCTCCTGGCATGAAGAGCTTCTGTCACCTCTCTTATGCAGCAGTGGACAGCGAACTGGGAGATGTTACAGAATAGGGCTAACTTCAATGGGGTGTGAAAGGATCTAGCCAGGGTAAAATGGAACCAAAGACGGACAGGAAAAACTGTAACGGAACAATGGGTGATCTTTAAGGAGGAGATGTTCCAAGTACAGGCTAGGTACATTCCAACAAGAGGGAAGGGTAAGGGAACCAAAGCAAGGGCTCCTTGGATGACAAGGGAGACAGAGAAGATGATGAAACAGAAAAAGGGGATGTATGATGCATGTCAGGTGAATTCTTAAAGGGAGAATCAGGGCAAATACAATAAGTTGAGACGGGATGTGAAGATGAAAATAGGATTGGCAAAGAGAGAATATAAGAGTAGAATGGCGGTTAACATAAAAGGGAACCCAAAAATCTTCGACCGGCATGTAAAGAGTAAGCGGGTAGTAAGAGGTGGGGTGGGGCCTATTAGAGACAAAGAGGTGATATATGCTTAGAGGTGCAGGGCAAGGCTAGAATACTCAATTTGTATTGGTGTCTACTAAGGAGGTGGATGCTGACAAAATATCGGTGGGAGTGGAAAAGGTAGAAGCAATGGAAGGGGTTAAAATTGATAGACAGGATGTACTAGAAAGGTTGGGTATGCTTAGAGTGAACAAGTCACCAGGTCCAGATGGCTTGCATCCCAGGGTGCTAAGGGAATTGGGGGAGGAGATAGCGGAAGCGCTTGCCATAATTTTCCAATCTTCCTTAGATGTGGGGGAGGTGCCTGAGGATTGGAAAGTGGCAAATGTAACACCATTGTTCAAGAAAGGATGTAAGGTGTAAGATTTGCAAAATTTGTGCATCTCCCCGAAGGTTATTATCGATAAAAGGGACACTGCGTGGACATTTTTGAATTCAAAACGGTACCCAAGATGGTGTCCGTGCCTCATGGCAGAAAGCCTACAGGTCTCCAAAATGGATTCTGCAGCGCAGACAGCTTGGGGGAAATCAAAACTAAGGCTGCAGGTTTTCTGTGAAAAGAACTTTGTGTTTTGGGACCCAGACAGAACTGTGAATTATATATTAGACCGAATTGGAGACAGATCTAAATTCAATGAGGCCTACAGTTAAAGCCATCAAACAGTCTGCATACATAATCGGAAACAGATTAAGCACATCCATCGAGGCTGGACAAGCCCATCAAGGACTTTCAGGACAATACGAGTCAATTATCGGGCCGTTAGATGCAATTACCGGCCATCTAAAAACCGTCAGTATAGATTGCTGCCATTATTTTAACTAGCCCGCCAACATTAAAACAAAGAACTAACCTGATTTGGCGCGCAGGTAAGGGTTTTTCGACGATGGTATAATTGAAGGCCCCCAGGTAGCAATCGGTGAACTCCTGCTCAACCCTCCTGCTGCTCTGATGCTGTGCTGGTGTTGGTGCTGCCGCTCCCCGGCTCTTCGGCCCCTCGCCCCCGTGGCTGCCGCTATTCCCCCGTCCCGCGCTTACCCACTGGCCTTTGCCCGTGCCGTCTCCCACTATATCTGGACTCGCCCCGACACTGGGTGGGGCGAACACGGGCAATTCAGGCCAGGCGAAGTGGGACACGATGAGGGGAGGAGGAGGGAAGGCCACCGGAGGGAAGGCCAACTGAGGGTAGGCTTTGAATCATCGGGCTTTCAGCCTCAGCTGACCTGTGACTATCTTCATGCAAACTCAAGCTGTCGACGAAGGACCATACCTGCAAGGTAAAGTACCCAAGCAGAGACTTTAACTTTGAGGTACTCAAACCTGGACAAGGCCCTTGCAGCACCTGGAGCCCACGTGATGGCGGCAGGCTCCAGAGAGCACCAAGAGCAAACCCCGAACCCAACCGATGTTTTGAGTCTAACAAACCCTTTTGATTGGTGAGCATGAGTTCTGGCCCCTCATAGCTTAACCTAGTTAGGTATAGGGGGTGGAATGAGGATAAGGGGATTGTTAAGATAGTTGTTTTCCCTCGATGCGCCGTGTGTGTTCCCAATTTCTCTGCATAAGTGCAGTGTTATTGTGACTCTCTTGTAATTTTTGCCTGTAGAAGTGTACACTAGTAATTTTCCATAAGATTGTATCAAGTTTTCCTCTTCAATAAAATCTTGGTTTTGTTTGCATCCAACCACCTGTCTACGCGAGTCTTCTCTGTATCGTTGCCTGTATCTAAGTCCGGTGTCCAGAACCCAGGGGGCGAGCGATTAAAATCACTCAAAGAAGGTAGTCAGAGGCAAAGCTGACTGACCCGAACACGCCTGTGCAAAACCCTCTACAGAAATGGCGACCGCGGCAGGACACCGGCAACAAGGTTGCGATACAATAGACAGTGGTTCGGATGAGCGAACCGTGAAGGAGGAAAGGATTTCTGATTATGTTTTTAGCAATGCGAATATCACTAAGAAGTGGATCACCACTCTGTTAAAGGCTGGGTGTCCGGTTGATGCAGCTACCAAGTGGACAGAGGGAAAGGAACACAAGAAGTCCTTAGAGAAAGCAGCTTGGCTGATGTGCTTTAAAAAGCAGATCCAGCTTCTCGACGGGCTCGTTGCCACACAGGCAATCGAGTTAAGGGAGTCAGCCTTGGAGACCCAGGATAAGGCTCTCGCGGGGGAAATGTTGTTAGTAGCTCTGCAGGCTTTGAACCAAGAAAGTGTACATCTAGCAAGAGAACACAAGACCCAGTTGAAATATCGATGGTGTCAAGTCATCGAGGCCAAGGGAAATGAGTCAAGGTTGCGGGCGAAAAACACCCGCATGGCAAGGCAGGTTAGGGAACAGGAAGAGAAAGTGCAGGAGGCAAAAGTCGCTTACAAGCTAGCTAATGAACAGGGGTTTGAGGAGGCAGACCATGGCCCCTGCAAAGGGAGGATATAAAATCTGAGCCGGGCCCTCCGGAAGGCAAATGGCATGGTATGCCTCATAAGCCCAAAGGCAGGTCAGGCAGATTTTATGGGGAACGAGGGAAGAACAGTTCCAATGTCACCGGTAGTGTCTAGGGACGACCCAGTTGAGAGAGGGGACACCTCACGACCACCACCCATAGCGTCAAGTTTCAGCGAGGTTTGGCAGCAAGGGGGGGGGGGTGGAGCCCAGAGTGGAGCCAGAGGTGGAGGCGGAGGTAGAGCAACCCCCGCCCGAAAAGTCGGAACCGGAGCCGATGTGCCCAGCACGGCGTCGGAGGTTCAGTCCACCCGCCAATGGCGAAGATGAGGGACCCCTCCAAAACCAGTTCATATTACGCTTTAACACCCAACAGCTTAGGGTTACATAGAAACATAGAAACATAGAAGATAGGAGCAGGAGTAGGCCATTCGGCCCTTTGAGCCTGCTCCGCCATTCAATGCGATCATGGCTGATCATTCAAATTCAGTACCCTGTCCCTGCCTTCTCCCCATATCCCTTGATCCCTTTAGCCTTAAGAAATATATCCAACTCTTTCTTGAATATATTTAATGAACTGGCCTCCACCGCCCTCTGTGGCAGAGAATTCCACAGGTTCACCACTCTCTGGGTGAAGAAATTCCTCCTCATTTCAGTCCTAAATGTCCTACCCCTTATCCTTAGACTATAACCCCTGGTTCTGGACTCCCCGACCATCGGGAACATCCTTCCAGCATCCAGTCTGTCCAGGCATGACAGAATTTTATAGGTTTCGATGAGATCCCCTCTCAATCTTCTAAACTCCAGTGAGTATAAGCCCAATCGACACAATCTCTCCTCATACGTCATTCCTGCCATCCCAGGTATCAGCCTGGTGAATCTTCGCTGCACTCCTTCCATGGCAAGAACGTCCTTCCTCAGATAAGGTGACCAAAACTGCACACAATACTCAAGGTGCGGTCTCACCAAGGCCCTGTACAACTGCAGCAAGACATCCTTGTTCTTGTACTCGAACCCTCTTGCTACGAAGGCCAACATACCATTTGCCTTCTTAACCGCCTGCTGCACCTGCATGCTTACCTTCAGCGACTGGTGCACAAGAACACCCAGGTCTCTTTGCACTTCCCCTTCTCCCAATCTATTGCCATTCAAATAATAATCTGCCTTCCTGTTTTTTCCACCAAAGTGGATAACCTCACATTTATCCACATTATAGTGCATTTGCCATGTTTCTACCCAATCACCTAACCTGTCCAAATCGTACTGGAGTTTCATGACATCCTCCTCACAGCATACCATCCCACCCAGCTTTGTGTCGTCTGCAAATTTGGAGATATTACATCCAATTCCCTCGTCAAGGTCATTAATATATATTGTGAACAGCTGGGGTTCTAGGACCGATCCTTGCGGTACCCCACTAGTCACTGCCTGCCACTCGGAAAACGACCCGTTTATTCCAACTCTTTGCTTTCGGTCCGCCAACCAGTTCTCTATCCAAGTCAATACCTTGCCCCCAATCCCATGTGCCTTAATTTTGCATGCTAATCTCTTATGCGGGACCTTATCAAAAGCCTTCTGAAAGTCCAAATACACCACATCCACTGGTTCTCCCTTACCTATTTTAACAGTTACATCCTCAAAAAATTCCAGTAGATTAGTCAAGCAGGATTTACCTTTTGTAAATCCATGTTGACTTTGTCTGATCCTATCACTGCTTTCCATGTGCTCTGCTATTACATCTTTTATAGTGGAATCTAGCATTTTACCCACTACCGATGTCAGGCTTACCGGTCTATAATTCCCCGCTTTTTCTCTGCCACCTTTTTTGAATAGTGGGGTAACATTAGCTACCCTCCAATCCATGGGTACTGTTCCAGTGTCTATTGAGTTCTGGAAGATGACCAGCAATGCATCTACTATTTCTAGGGCCACTTCCTTAAGTACCCAGTGATGTAGATTATCAGGCCCTGGGGATTTATCGGCCTTCAGTCCCATCAATGTTCCCAACACCATTTCCCTACAAATACTGATTTCTTTCAGTTCCACCTTTTCATCAGACCCTATGTTCCCCGTATTTCTGGGAGGTTATTTGTGTCCTCCTTTGTGAAGACAGAACCAAAATATGTATTTAGTTGGTCTGCCATTTCTTTGTTCCCCATTATAAATTCCCCCGATTCTGACTGCAAGGGACCTACGCTTGACTTCACCAATCTTTTTCTCTTCACATATCTATAAAAGCTTTTACAGTCAGTTTTTATGTTCCCTGAAAGCTTACTCTCATATTCTATTTTCCCTTTCTTAATTAATCCCTTTGTCCTCCTTTGTTGAATCCTAAACTGCTCCCAATCCTCAGGATTATTGCTTTTTCTGGCCAATTTGTATGTCCTCTCCTTGGATCTTATGCGATCCCTAATTTCCCTTGTTAGCCACGGTTGAGTCACCTTTTTTGTTTATTTTATGCCAAACTGGGATGAACAACTTCTGTAGTTCATCCATTCGGTCTTTGAATGTTTGCCATTGCCTATCCACTGTCAACCCTTTGAGTGCCATTCCCCAATCAATCCTACCCAACTCGCTCCTCAGACCATCATAGTTTCCTTTATTTAAATTGAGGTCCCTAGTCTCTGAGTCAACTACTTCATTCTCCATCTTAATGAAGAATTCGATCATATTATGATCGCTCCGACCCAAGGGGCCTCGTACAACAAGATTGCTAATTAATCCTTTCTCATTACATAACACCCAGTCTAAGATGGCCTGATCTCTGGTTGGTTCCTCGACATATTGGTCCAGTAAACCATCCCGTAAACAATCCAGGAATTCCTCCTCCACAGTATTGTTAGTATTTTGGTTAGCCCAATCTATATGTAGATTAAAGTCACCCATGATGACTGCTGTGCCCTTATTGCACGCTTCTTTAATTTCCCTTTTAATGCCATCCCCAACCTCCGCCTTACTGTTTGGAGGTCTATATACCAATCCCACTAATGTTTTTTTCCCCTTACTTTTTCTCAATTCTACCCATACAGATTCCATATCATTAGAGCTAATATCCTTCATTACAATTGTGTTAATCTCTTCTTTAACCATTAATGCTACCCCTCCTCCCTTTCATTTTTGCCTATCTTTCCTGAATATCGAATACCCCTGGATATTGAGTTCCCAGTCTTGGCCATCCTTGAGCCACGTTTCCGTAATCCCAACCAAATCATAATCGTTTAACTCTATTTGCGCAGCCAATTCATTACAAACTCGCTGAAGTGCCCGGCGGTGCTGAGGGATTTTTGAGAACATGTTATTGTTGGAAGAAGGAGAGAGAGCGACTGGGGGGAAGAGAGAGAGCGACTCGGGGGAAGAGAGAGAGCGACTGGGGGGAAGAGAGAGAGCGACTGGGGGGAAGAGAGAGAGCGACTGGGGGGAAGAGAGCGAGCGACTCGGGGGAAGAGAGCGAGCGACTGGGGGAAGAGAGCGAGCGACTGGGGGGAAGAGAGCGAGCGACTGGGGGGAAGAGAGCGAGCGACTGGGGGGAAGAGAGCGAGCGACTGGGAGGAAGAGAGCGAGTGACTGGGGTGAAGAGACCGAGCGAGTGGGGGGAGAGAGAGAGCGTGAGTCTGGGGGAAGAGAGAGAGCGATAGTCTGGGGGAAAGAGAGAGAGCGAGAAACTGGGGGGAGAAGAGACAGAGAGAGACTGGGGGGAGAAGAGACAGAGAAAGCGACTGGGGGGGAGAGACTGGGGGAGAGAGAGAGAGAGGGGCGAGAGGAAGGGGGATGGGGAGAGGGGAGAGGGGGAGAGGGGAGAGGTGGGAGCGGGGAGAGGGGAGAGGGCTGAGGGGAAGGGGGGAGAGTGGGGAGGGGGGAGGGGAGAGGGAGGGGGAAAAGGGAGGGGGAGGGAAAGGGAGGGGGAGGGGGAAAGAGAGGGAAAGGGAGTGGGAGGGGGAAAAGGGAGGGGGAGGGGGGAAAGGGAGGGGGAGGGGGGGAAAGGAAGGGGGAGGGGGGAAAAGGGAGGGGAGGGGGGAAAAGGGAGGGGGGAAAGGGAGGGGAGGTGTAAAGGGAGGGGGGAAAAGGGAGGGGGAAAAGGGAGGGGGAAAGGGGGGGAAGGGGGGAAGTGGGGGGAGGGGGGAAGCGGGGCAGGGGGGAAACAGGGAAGGGGTGGAGGGAGGGGTGGGAAAAGTGGGGAGGGGGGTAGCGAGGGGAAGGGAAAGGGGGGAGGGAGGGGAAGGGAAAGGGGGAGGGCAGGAAAGGGGGGGAGGGACGGGAAGGGAAAGGGGGGGAGGGAGGGGAAGGGAATGGGGGAGGAAGGGGAAGGGAAGGGAAAGGGGGGGAGGGAGGGGAAGGGCATGGGGGGAGGGGGGAGGGAGGGGAAGGAAAAGGGCGTGAGGTGGGGAGGGAGGGGAAGGGAAAGGCGGGGAAGGGAGGGGAAGGGAAAGGGGGGAGGGAGGGGAAGTGAAAGGGGGGAGGGAGGGGACGGGAAAGGGGGGGAGGGGGGGAGGGGGAGGGACGGGATGGGAAAGGGGGGAGGGAGGGGAAGGGAAAGGAGGTGGAGGGAGGGGGAGGGGAAAGGGGGGAAAGGAAAGGGGGGGAGGGAGGGGGAGGGGAAAGGGGGGAAGGGAAGGGGGGAAGGGAAGGGGGAAGGGAAGGGGAGGAAGGGAAGGGGGAGGGGGGGGAGGAAGGGGGGAGGGGGAAGGGAATGGGGGAAGGGGAGGAGGGAAGGGGGGAGGGGGGAAGGGAAGGGGGGAAAGGAAGGGGGAAGGTAGGGGTAGGTTGGGGGGGAAGGGTGTGTGTGGGGTGGGAAGGGGGTGTGTGGGGGGAAGGGGGTGTGTGGGGGGCAGAAGGGGGTGGTGGGGGGCGGGGCTGTGTGGGAGGGAAGGGCGCGTGTGGGGGGGGAAGGTGGGGTGTGGGACAGGGGGGAAGGGGGGTGTGGGACGGGGGGAGAAGGGGGTGTGTGGGGGGGGAAGGTGGGGTGTGGTGGGGGAAGGGGGGCTGGGTGGGTGGGGGGTGAAGGGGGGTGTGGGGGTTGGAGAGGTGGATGGGGGAAGGGGGGTGTGGGGGTGTGGGGGGGAAGAGTGGGTGTGGAGGGGGTGAGAATGGGGGAGAGGGACGGAGGGGGGAAGGGGGGCTGTGGGACGGGGTGTGGAAGGGGGGGTGTGGGGGTGGCGAAGGCGGGGGTGGTGGGTAACGGAGGGTGTGGGGGGGAGGAGGGGAAGGCTGGTGTAGGGGTGGGAAGGGGGTGTGGGGGGGGAGGGGTGGTGTGGGAGTGTAGGGGGGAAAGGGAGGGAGGGAGCCAGCAGACCCTATCCCCTCTGCCAGTGTTGGTCCCTGTCTGGGCCGGAACCCTGGGACTGGAGTTGCGCTGCCAGCCATTGGAGAAGCCTAGGCCTTGAGCCCCTGCACTGACATGGCCCAGCCTACCTTTTAATACCTTGAAAGATGAAACTTAAAGTACTTATAAAACATTTTTGGTAAATCTTTCTATAACATACACTTTACAACCTCACCAATCTTTTTATTAAAAAAGGGGGTCCACACCTGTCACTGCTGTATCACAAACAACAATGGCTGCCGCTTGCTTTTCAGTTGGAAAGATTAGGCCCCGCCCACACAATCGATTGTCTCTCCCGGGCAGAAGGACCCGATTGGGAGCACTGAAGCCCCACCCACTCTATATTCCTGTTCTGAGATGGCCACGCATGCACTCTGTTACACACTGAATCAAAATGGCGTTGCACTGAAACTTTTTGCCCTCCTTGACAAAGATGGCTGCCGTTAAGCTGGTGCTGTCAGCAGAAGAAATCCCCTAAGCTGCAAACATGGGATCTTCAGATAATTATTCGGGGCTTGCAACCTACCCCAGTTGCTTATGAAGCCTCCCCACCTACCGAACCCGGGAATGGAGCTGAGGCAGCAGACCCTCTCCCCTCTGCCAGTGTTGGTCCCTGTCTAGGCCAGGAGCCTGGGACTGGAGTTGCGCTGCTGGCGGTTGGAGAAGCCTAGGCCCCGGGCCCCCGCACTGACATGGCCCCGAGAAATAAATCACATACTGGACTCATTTATTACACGCAAATTATATAATGAGCTAGTTGGGCTCCTAAGTACCAAATTTGTGCTGGATAAAATCCCCTCCACACACACAGAACGTGGGAAAAATAAATCAATAGTTAGTAGTTAGGAATCAAGATGGCAGCGGGATGGGAGGTGGCTAGCTCGGGCATGGCTGGGCAACAGAGGCCCAGGCTTCGAGGCCTGGAAAAACGGTGAAAGGTAGGAAAATTATACAGGTTAGAGAAAAGATTTACAGGTTAATTAACTTTTTTTAAAACAATTTGTGTTTTAAAAGCAACTTTTTTTTTGCTGGAAATGTAGATTTGAAAAGAAACATGCAGAAAGTGGGAAAAAGAAATGAAGAGTTTGGAATCAAGATGGCGGCCACTCACCTCATTTCAGAATGATAAGGCCCGCCCACACATGCACCGATTGGTCAACCGTCAGGTCACTGAACTGTAGGATTGGTCAATCGTCCTGTCACTTGACTGTAGGATGGCCCACCTGCACACACAATGAACCCGCCCCCATGACGCAGCAATTGGCCGACCGTCAGGTCGCTCGACTGTACGATTGGTCAACCTTCAGGTCACTCGATGCTAATCAGCGGATAATGAGCGGAATCTTGAAAGTTTTTTGGAAACCGTCGGCACTATTTTCGTCTGACCAAAAAGTAAATATGCCTACAAGTGTCCCCTAATTATGAGCTTTCTTTTGATATAACATATGTATAGGTACGCTCTATAACTATTGATTGTATAGCCGGACAGACAGACAGACAGACAGACAGAGAGACAGAGACATACTGATTTATATATATAGATAGATGCTCCTCGCATTAAGACACAAAGCCTTCAGGCTTGTTTGTTTAATGCTCTTAGACCTATTAAGAATTATTAGTTACTGTGGCCACGTTTGATTTAAACCATTGATTTCTCTGACTGCCACTTTTGTTTTTCTCCTTCCTATCTTTTGCTTTTATCCTTGTTTCCCTTTCCTCTGTCTCCCTGCTCAGGTTCCCAACCCCCTTCCATTTTAGTTTACACCCTCCCCCACAGCACTAGCAAACACTCCCCCTAGGACATCAGTTCCAGCCCTGCCCAGGTGCAGACCGTTCGGTTTGAACTGGTCCCACCTCCCCCAGAAAACTGGTTCCAATGTCCCAGGAACTTGAATTCCTCCCCCTGGCACCATTCCCCTAGCCACGTATTTATCTGAAGTATCCTTCTATTTCTACTCTGACTAGCACATGGCACTTGTAGCAATCCTGAGATTACTACCTTTGCGGTCCTGTTTTTTAATTTACCTCCGAACTCTCTATATTCCGCTTTTAGGACCTCATCCCGCTTTTTACCTATATCGTTGGTGCCTATATGCACCACGACAACTGGCTGTTCACTCTCCCCTTCCAAGATGTTCTGCAGCCGCTCGGAGACATCCTTGACCCTTGCACCAGGGAGGCAACACACCATCCTGGAGTCTCATTTGCGGCCGCAGAAACACCTATCTATTCCCCTTACAATTGAATCCCCTATTACTATAGCTCTACCACTCTTTTTCCTCCCATTCTGTGCAGCAGAGCCACCCCTGGTGCCAGGAAGTTGGCTGCTGCTGCCTTCCTCTGATAAGCCATCCCCCCCAACAGTACTCAAAGTAGTATATCTGTTGGAGAGGGGGATGGCCACAGGGGACCCCTGCACTACCTGCCTGCGCCTAGTCCTCTGCCTGTTGGTCACCCGTTCCCTTTCTTCCTGTCCAACCTCTACCTGTGGTGTGTCCAACTCCCTAAACGTGCTATTCACGATGTCCCGAGCATCGTGAACGCTCCAGTATGCATCCAATCGCAGCTCCAGCGCCGCAATGCGGTCTGTCAGTAGCTGCAGCTGGGTGCACTTCCTGCACACGTAGTTGTCAGGGACACAGGAAGTGTCCCTGAGTTCCCACATATCGCAGGAGGAGCAGATCACAGGGCCGGGCTGTCCTGCCGTGACTTACCCATTAATTAATTGAGTTTAAATTAAATCAATCAATCCCACTAATTACACTACAGTTAAATAGTTTACCAACAGTCCCCGCTACACCAGAGAGACCTTAGTAACTATAAACCAGAGTTAAAGTTTAAAAAAAGAGAGAAATACTCACCAACCAATCACTTACCTGCTTCCTGCTGATGTCACACTTTGATTACTTTTTACCTCTGTCCCCCGCTGCTGAATTGGTCGGGCCTCGCTCCACACACAGGCTCGCTGCCGGTTTTATGCCTCACTGCTCGCTCTGCACTCCTCACCCAGGTCCGTCTCTCTGGTCGGGCCTCGCTCCACACACAGGCTCGCTGCTGGTTTTATGCCTCACTGCTCGCTCTGCACTCCTCACCCAGGTCCGTCTCTGGTCGGGCCTCGCTCCACACACAGGCTCGCTGCCGGTTTTATGCCTCACTGCTCGCTCTGCAATCCTCACCCAGGTTCGCCTCTGGTTGGGCCTCGCTCCACACATAGGCTCGCTGCCGGTTTTATGCCTCACTGCTCGCTCTGCAATCCTCATCCAGGTCCGTCTCTGGTCGGGCCATGGTCAACCATGTCCCGAAGCTTTCCGCCAAGGGAGACACCTCGATCTACTTCAGGGAAATAGAGCAGGCCGCCAGCATCAACGACTGCGATGACGCTGAAAAGGCGTCTATTCTATGCTACTATTCCCCCTGGAGAGTAATCTCCTCCAATCCCTCTCTGAAGAGTGTAAGAGGGGACCGAGCGGGTACGAGGAGCTTAGAGACGCGGTTCTGGAGGCCATGGGGATGGATGAGGGAAGTCCTTTCTCCCACGTGGAGAAGACGGTACAGCTATCAGGGGAGACCCCGCAGGCTTTTGCGGACCGGTTGTGGCCGGAGTACCGGAAAGCCTGCCCGGGGACGCAGGACCGGGAATTCCTGAATGGGGATTCTCTGACGCATTGGCTCCGTTGCCTGGTGACGAACAGCTTGCCACAGATCCGGGCCAAGGCAGAAGCCTGGTTCGACCCCAAAGATCCCCAGGCCACAGAGATCATGGTAATTTGACAACTCACTCTGGCCTATAAAAACGGTAGGGGAGCCAATGCACACCCACCCAAGGGTAAGCTGCATAAGGTAAAACCCGGACCGGGTAGGAAAGAGTCGCACCAGGAAGGGAGTAACACCCCCAGCACAAAGGCCAATTGTTACGGGTGTGGAAAGGATGGTCACTGGCGGAAGGAGTGTAAGAGCCCTTGGAAGGATAACAAGGGAAAGCATCCCACAGCCTTAGCCCAAAAGGCGGGGGTAGGGACCCCTTCCGCAGAGGGTGAGTCGCTTTTGGACGCCATGAGGTCCTTACTGACTGGCCAGGGGAGAGTAGCAGCCACCACCGGTGCTCTCACCCCGTCAGCCCCATCCAACCCACAACCATGACTAGAGCCAGCGCAGCCTGTGTATCTGCGTTCACTCTGATATGATGAGTGGAGGAGACACATGACGGAGATGGAGGTGGAAAAGGTAGCGGGGACCTATCTGTTGGACACGGGGGCATCACGCACCGTGATCTACTCAGCTAACCCCACCACCTCACCTCTCTCTAGCGGGGCCCCATACAGTCTATCAGGGTACACGGGTAAGGAACAGGCTGGTTCGGTCTCCACACCGCTCGCTCCAAGTGGACGTGTGTCCTGATGAATTGGGAAGTGGAAGGTGGAAGAGGGGTCCTGGGGGCCGATTTTATCGTAGGTCACGGGATCCTGGTGGATTTGAGGAATCACTGCCTCTGGGGGGCAGGAAAGGTAAAGAGCGGTGAGATCGTAGTTATCCCGGGTAAGGAAGGGAAGGGGACCCTCTGCACCATGAAGCCCAAAGAGGATTATAACCTCGGGCTCATGGTCAGCAACACCCCACCAGAGTTCCAGGCATTTGTGCAGGCCCACCTGGCCGCATTTGCCACTCACAAACACGACTGCGGGAGGGTCACAGGGTTTGAGGCCAGAGTAGACGGGGACCCCATGGCCCGACCACAGAAACAGTATAACTTCCCCAGGGAAGCAGAGCCGGACATGGAAGCAGTCATGTCCTCGTTGGTATACAGCAGGGAGTTCTGAGGCTGATAGCCACCCATGTGAACTCTCCGTTGTGGCCGGTTAGAAAACCGGACAATTCCTGGAGGGCCACGGTGGACTATCGGGTGCTCAATAGTAACATCCCAGCATGTGCACCTACAGTGGCAGCAGTTGCCGACCTGATAGGGAGCATCCCAGCATCTGCGACCACTTTCATGGTGCTGGATATTTCCAATGGGTTTTGGTCCATCCCTGTAAGGAGGGAGGATCAGTACAAATTTGCCTTTACATTTAAAGGGCAACAGTACACGTGGAACTGATGGCCTCAGGGCTTCCATAATAGCCCCAGCATCTTCCATCAGTGCATGGCAGATAGTTTGAAGGAATTTAGTTAGCCCGGACAGTTGGTACAATATGTGGATGACCTGCTCCTGTTCACTGATTCGAAAGAGGAGCATGGCCCACTATTGGCCGAACTGCTGGAGCTGTTAGAACAGAAGGGTTTCAAAGTGAATCCCAAGAAGGCGCGGATCGGCCAGCAGGAGGTGAAATTCCTCGGTCTGGCCGTGCGCGCTGGAGAAAGGGCCATAGATAGGGCTGGGGAAGGAGAATCCCGGGACCCCTATCGGGCAGGTCCGGAAGCCACAGTCCGGGACAAGGGAGGCACACGGGGGGTAGTTTTGGCCCTGGACCCAAAGCGGGTCCGGATCCGGATCCAAGATCCCGTCTGTAAGACCGTCCCGGTGAGAAAAGAGAAAAGACAGCCCCTAGAAGGTCCACTCGGGGCAGCGGGTGAGCCCTCAACACAGGTTTTAAAACAGGCCGCTGGTTACATCAACCAGTGCAAACTGTTTCAGCCTGAAAGGGGAAAACAGCCAGTTGGGGTAAGGGCTGAGGAGAAAGATCCTCAGCCCACAGCACGAGCGAGTTCACAGGCTGCACAGGCAGGCGCTGTGGCTTGCTTGAAAGGAGGGGCCATCCAGCCCATCGAATGGGACACGCCCCCACTCTTCTGGGATCCAGAAGAGGGGGAAGGACCTGCGGTCAAAAACCCCGCCCCGGACCCAGCCATGGGACCTGGGGGCGGAGACTTTCAGCTCGCAGCAGCAGGCTGCGAAAAGTTACCTGCCCCCAGCCTAGGTTCGGGAGGGGTCAAGCCTGTGGGAGCAGCAGTTCGGGTAAAAGGCCCAGCGGTCAAGAAAGTCCTACCCGCCAAAGCCCCCAGAAGGTCCCCACGGACGCCCCAGCCGAGAAAGCCATGGTCACCAGCCCTCCAGCTACCAAGGGCCGCCCCTCGAGCCAGGGAGAGGTCCAAGGACAGAGGTTCTCAGCCAGCAGCCTCTGGCTGCGAGGGACCAACCGTGAAGAACGGTGCAGTCACGCCGGGGGTAGCGGCGAGCCGCAGTCCGACCAGGGATTAGCCTGGCCGCCCGGAGACGGGCGGCGGATGTATATAGTTGGTTTAAGTTTAAGTAAGGTGTAATTGTTTAGCTTAAGTTTGGGAGTTTGTAATTTAAGTTAAATAGGGTGATGGGTAGTTTTAAGTTAAGCAGTCTGTTAAGAGTGTATCTTTGGGTCGAGGTCGCGGGACCCGACCATGCCTCACCAAGCCAGAGAATCTCTTGGGGACCTGGCTGCATGTTTTTTTACATCTTTTTGCAGAAAGATGTTCGGGATGGAATGGATCGTGGTCCTAGTCACCCTAATCGGGATGAGTAAGGAGAGGAGGGGCGACGTCCAAGACTCCCACATCTATGGGTGTTCGGGAGACAAGGCGCCCCTGGCAATCGATGGGAGCGGTGAACGGGATGTGGAGGAGACCGCTGTCTACTTCCACGAGGGAAGGTGGCCAGGATGGTTGGGGTCCAATTCGTCTCAGTACTCCAGCCAGACCGGATTCACATACGGGGAAGCCTCCCTCCTGTGCCCCCGGGTGCGAGTCGTTTCCATGAGGGTCAGCGTCACCGTTGGAAAGCGAATATGTTTAACATGCAAAGGACACATTCCACTGGACAGATGGTGGTGGCTCAGAAAGTTGTGCAAGGACATGATGAACCCCGAAGTCGAATGGGAGCATTTGGGTAACAACACCCATCGGGCAATTACCGGGACTCATGGAGGACTGAGTGTATGCTGGGACAAGTGGTGGGAACCGGACCAAGGGATTTACATCTGTATGTGGGGGTCAGAGAAGGTCTGCCCCGCAGGCATATCCATTGTTTTCCACCGGCAGTGGCAAGACGCCGGGGAAGGGATAAGGTGAGACACCAGCCTGAAGGCGTGCGCAGTCCCATTCTCCCCGATCCCAGTCAGTGCCACTGAGCTGGTAACGCGCCCCTGTAAGCCTCCGCCCACGGCGCAGGCAGCGAGGTTATCCAGGGAAGATTGCCCCACCACCACCAAGGGACCAGAGAATGGATTGGTACTAGTCCCCACCGATCAGATGCTGTACCAGGGGGTACACTACGCGGTAGCCTCCGTGATTTTAAATCTCACGGAGGTACATTTACCGGAGTGGTGCCCCAAAGAAACAGAGCAGTTATACCAGGCCCTATTAAAAGACATGTTCAAGAAGTTTTACGAGTTCGATTTTGCCCACGTGGACAAGACCGAACTCTACACCACACGCTGGGAATTTTTGGATAACTCAGGGAGACAAAGAAGGGGTGTATGGAATGATGTTTTACTGCGGTTAACACTGGGTCCTCTGTCATCAACAGCTTGGATGACATAGAGCTGCAGACCCAGATAAACGGTTTAAAAACACAGTTAAAAGGGATATTACTGGATGAGAACAAGGTAGTGGGCTCGGCGTTGCATGAGGACCAGGCCATGACAGTCCATTTAAAAGAGATCATAGCCAAGTTGGAAAAGCACGCAAAGTCGGTAAATGCTCTCATAAGGGAGGACAGAAATGCTTCTGACAAGCTGCGCAGAATGAGGTGTGTGTGTTATATGGGGCGTGGTTACTGGGTGAGGGCCGCAGTAACCTGGAGGATTTAAAACAAGGTTTGGTCCCCTCCTGGATTAGCAACAAGCACCTCGCAGCCCTCCACCCTTTGAAAACACATTGAGCCCGTGCCAACTCTGGCTAGCCTCCGAAGCCTATCCAGTCCCCGTGGATTGTGGACGGTCCAACCACACAATCATGGGAGTAGTAGTTAGGGTGCCGGTCGTGGGTAGGACAGCCCAACCCGCCCTGGTATACAGGGTTGAGAACATTGGAGTCATTCAGGGGGGTGCACACATTCGGTTCTCAGCAGTCCTGTCTTACGTCATTAAGTGGGAGCACGCTATGACAGGTATTGACCTCTCAGGGTGCCGGAGCCGGGGAGCACACATAATCCTGTGCCCCCAGCACTTGAATGCCTTCTGAAGACCGCAGTGTGGGTTCAAAGCTGCTGACGCGAAGCCTATAAATTGCACCATGGAGGCAATGGCACAAGGCCATGTTCCCCCGCAGGTAGCATATATAGGGGGTGGGACATATTGTGTCACCACCGGTGCGTCCCACTACCAGCACGGACAGCACAGCTGGTGCCCGGTTAGTGACAGCAGTTTCTGTTTTAAACCCAAGGGAGAAGTTCGAGTGGCCCAGGAGCGAATTGTCCCCATCCCTGAACCCTCCACTGTTCACCTCACTGTGAAGGAGAATTTTACGAACTTGCAGAAGTACGTAGTGCACTTTGGCTATGAAATTCCCCCTCTCCCTGAACATTTGACTAAAATGCTAAAAGCCGTCATAGTTTCACAGAAACATTTCTACACTCTCGAGCAGAAAACAGTAGAGATAGGGACTAAGGTATTGGATATTGTGACTCCAACCTGGTGGACCCTTTTCAATAATATAGAGGTCCCTTCGTGGATCAGACTGGCTTCTCACATTCTCGTGGTTTGCCAGTTAGGAATAGTGCTGTATTTAGTTGGCATTCAGTGTAAGGGAAAAGGTCAGTGGTCAGAATTCTGAAACCAGAGCTTTTGAAAAGAACATTATGCAAAGGTGGAGGAAGCTACGCCGGTTTAAGTTTCTCCCTGTTTTCGATTGAAGAATTGTTGTTTCTTTGTGTTTGTTATTTTCAATTAAAGGTTTTTTCTTTTGTTTTCTTTTGCAACGCGGTTTAATAAAGATGTGTGTACCAAGTGGTGCAGGGGTGTAGGACCCCCTCAATGCTTGGATGTGTGTGTAAAGCCTGTAATTTTACTCTTTGTATGCTGATGTACACTACATATTTGCGGACTGGGAAGTGCGTGTGTCGTGAGTATATTGGATAGATAATTGCAGGGGAAGGCTGACTATGAAGGGTCAGATAAATTTTGCTCACCATAAAAGGTATGCTACTTCAAGCAAGTTTTAGTATCACAGGGAGGAATGTAAGATTTGCAAAAATTGTGCATCTCCCCGAAGGTTATTATCGATAAAAGGGACCCTGCATGGACATTTTTGAATTAAAAAGGGTACCCAAGATGGCGTCCGTGCCTCGTGGCAGAAAGCCTACGGGTCTCCAAAATGGATTCTGCAGCGCAGACAGCTTGGGGGAAATCGAAACTAAGGCTACAGGTTTTCTGTGAAAAGAACTTTGTGTTTTGGGACCCAGACAGAACTGTGAATTATGTATTAGACCGAAATGGAGACGGATCTAAATTCAATGAGGCCTACAGTTAAAGCCATAAAACAGTCTGCATACATAATCGGAAACAGATTAAGCACATCCCTCGAGGCTGGACAAGCCCACCAAGGACTTTCAGGACAATACGAGTCAATTATCGGGCCGGTAGATGCAATTACCGGCCATCTAAAAACCGTCAGTATAGATTGCTACCATTATTTTAACTAGCCCACCAAAATTAAAACAAAGAACTAAACTGATTTGGCGCACAGATAAGGGTTTTTCGACAAAGGTATAATTGAAGGCCCCCAGGTAGCAATCGGTGAACTCCTGCTCTGCTCTTCTGCTGCTCTGCTGCTGTGCTGATGTTGGTGCTGCCGCTCCCCGGCTCTTTGGCCCCTCGCCCTCATGGCTGCCGCTCTTCCCCCGTCCCGCACTTACCCACTGGCCTTTGCCCGTGCCCTCTCCCACTCTATCTGGACTTGCCCGGGCACCGGGTCGGGTGAACACAGGCAATTCAGGCCAGGCAAAGCGCGACGCGATGAGGGGAGGAGAAGGGAAGACCACCAGAGGGAAGGCCAACTGAGGGTAGGCTTTGAATCATCGGGCCTTCAGCCTCAGCTGACCTGCGACTATCTTCATGCAAACTCAAGCTGCCGACGAAGGACCATCCCTGCAAGGTAAAGTACCCAAGCAGAGACTTTAACTTTGGGGTACTCGAACCTGGACAACACCCTTGCAGCACCCGGAGCCCACGTGATGACGGCAGGCTCCAGAGACCACCAAGAGCGAACCCCGAACCCAACCGCTGTATTGAGTCTAACAAACCCTTTTGATTGGTGAGCATGAATTCTGACCCCTCATAGCTTAACCTAGTTAGGTATAGGGGGTGGGATAAGGATAAGGGGATTATTAAGATAGTTGTTTTCCCTCGATGTGCCATGTGTTCCCCATTTATCTGCATAAGTATAGTATTATTATGACTCTCTTGTTTTTTTCCCTGTAGAAGTGTACACTAGTAATTTTCCATAAGATTGTATCAAGGTTTCCTCTTCAATAAAATCTTGGTTTTGTTTGCATCCAACCACCTGTCTACTTGAGTCTTCTCTGTATCGCTGCCTGTATCTAAGTCCGGTGTCCAGAACCCAGGGGGCGAGCGATTCGAACTGCTCAAAGAAGGTAGTCAGAGGCAAAGCTGACTGACCTGAACACGCCTGTGCAAAACCCCCTACAAATGTCAATCCTAGTAACTACAGGCCGGTCAGTTTAACATCAGTGGTGGGTAAAGTTTTAGAAACAATAATCAAGGAAAAAAATTAACGGGCATTTGGTAAGGTTTAAGCTAATTAAGGAGAGCTAACATGGGTTTGTAAAAGGAAGATCGTGTTTGACTAATTTAATTGAATTTTTTGATGAAGTAACAGAGAGGATTGATGAAGGGAATGCAGTGGATGTTGTCTACATGCATTTTAGGAAGGTGTTTGACAAAGTACCACATAAAAGGCTGGTTAACAAAATTGAGGCTCATGGAATAGCTGGGTCAGTGGCAGCTTGGATAAGGAATTGGCTTAAGGGCAGAAAACAGCGAGTTGTGGTAAATGGCTGTTTTACAGACTGGAGGATGGCAAACAGTGGTGTTCTCCAATGGTCAGTGCTGTGGCCACTGCTTTTAGTTGCTATATATATAAATGACCTGGATTTTGGAATACAGAGTAGAATTTCTAAATTTGCTGATGACCCCAAACTTGGGGGTGTGGCAAACAGTGATGATGATATCAATCGACTGTAACAGGACTTAGAAAGGCTAGCAGAATGGGCAGACAAGTGGCAGGCGGAATTTAATACAGAGGAGTGTGAGGTGATGCTTTTTGGCAGAAGGAACATGGAGAGGCAACATACATGTAATGGCACAGTTTTAAAGAGTGTGCAGGAACAGAGGGACCTGGGAGTTAATGTGCATAGGTCCCTGAAGGTGGCAGGACATATTGAGAGAGTGGTTAACAAAGCATATAGGATCTTGGGCTTCATAAATAGAGGTATTGAGTACAAAAGTAGAGAAGTTATGCTGAACCTTTATAAAGTGCTGGTTAGGCCACAACTGGAGTATTGCGTCCAGTTCTGGTCACCACACGTTAGGAAGGATGTGAAGGCCCTTGAGAGGGTGCAAAGTAGATTTACCAGAATGGTTCTGGGGATGGGGGATCTTAGCTACAAGGACAGGTTGGAGAAGCTGGATTTGTTTTCATTAGAGCAAAGGAGGTTGAGGGGTGATTTGATAGAGGTGTACAAGATTATGACGGGTTTGGATAGGCTAGACGGGGAAAGGCTATTCCCACGAGCTGATGGTACAAGGACTAGCGGACACAGATTTAAGGTTTTGAGCAAGAGATACAGGGGGATGTGAGGAAAACCTTTTTTACACAGCGAGTGGAATTTGTTGCCGATGGGAGTGGTGGAAACGGAGACACTCAGGGCTAGAAATTCAGTAGGCTTTGCGCCCAGTTTTCGCCCAAAGAGGGCTTTTGCGCCACTTGCTGAGCTTTCGCCGATATTCAGTGCTGCGGTAATGGCGGCGTTAGCCAGTAGCGCTGCGCCGCCACCGATGACGTCATCAGTGTGCGCAGTGCCCCGCTACCGCCCCGCTACCGGCCCGACCACCATATTTAGTTGCGGCCGCCTCTTCCGCAGCGGCCGCAAACAGCGATCAGAAAATGGGGCCGTCCTGTAGCGTTAGTGGGGCGAGTTAAGGCGGAGGTGCGGTCGGCCGCTTTTTCGGCGGCCGCCTGCCCGCACCTCCTTACCCGGCCTCCTCCACCCCCCCCCCGCGGCATTGCCGGCTGTTTTCCGGGAGCCCGGCACTTCTCCGTGGTGCCGGGCTCATTTGCCGGCACTAGCGAGCGGCAATCTCGCTGTTGCAGGCACCTCCCCCTTAAGAGAGGGAGGAAGGCCTGCAGTACCGCAGCTACCGCTCCGCAGCGGGTGGCGCTGCAGCACCTAGCGCGCCGATATTCAGTTTCAGCGCCCCAAGCGGGGGCGCCGAAACCCTTGAATAGCGGCCGCCTTCGAGTTGGGGCGCTGAAACTGAATTTCCGGCGGGCGCAAGAACTTCCGCACGCAGCGGTACTTTCTGGGTGTGAGCGAGCTGGCCGCCCCAAACTGAATTTCTAGGCCTCAATGTTTTCCAGGGGAGACTGGATAGGCACTTGAGGGGAGTAAACTTGCAGGGCTATGGGGATAGAGCAGGGGAATGGGACTGACTGGATTACTCTACAGAGAGCCGGCACGGACTCGATTGGCTGAATGGCCTCATTTTGTGCCATTATGACTCTCTGGGTGCGATCTTGCCAGCCCTGGGGAGGTGAGTTTGGAGGCAGGATGGCAGAATCTGCGGGCGGGTGCCCATCCCGCTCCTTGCCCGCCTCCATGCCATCTTCCCAGGAGACGGGTAGCTGACCCACGCCAGGTCCCATCTCCTCGAGGCGGGAAGAGGTTTACAGCCACTTAACTGCCTGTTAACAGGTAGTTAAACACAGACATAGACATAGACATAGAAGAGAGGAGCAGGAGTAGGCCATTCGGCCCTTCGAGTCTGCTCCGCCATTCAATGAGATCATGGCTGATCATCCAAATTCAGTACCCTGTCCCTGCCTTCTCCCCATATTCCTTGATCCCTTTAGCCTCAAGAAATATATCCAACTCTTTCTTGAATATATTTAATGAACTGGCCTCCACCGCCCTCTGTGGCAAAGAATTCCATAGGTTCACCACTCTCTGGGTGAAGAAATTCCTCCTCATTTCAGTCCTAAATGGCTTACCACTTATTCTTAGACTATGATCCCTGGTTCTGGACTACCCGGCCATCATAAACATCCTTCCTGCATCTAGTCAGTCCAGGCCTGACAGAATTTTATAGGTTTCGATGAGATCCCCTCTCAATCTTCTAAACTCCAGTGACTTTAAGCCCAATCGACACAATCTCTCCTCATACGTCATTTCTGCCATCCCAGGTATCAGCCTGGTGAATCTTCGCTGCACTCCTTCCATGGCAATAACATCCTTCCTCAGGTAAGGCGACCAAAACTGCACACAATACTCAAGGTGCGGTCTCACCAAGGCCCTGTACAACTGTAGCAAGACATCCTTGTTCCTGTACTCGAACCCTCTTGCTACGAATGCCAACATACCATTTGCCTTCTTAACCGCTTGCTGCACCTGCATGCTTACCTTCAGCGACTGGTGCACAAGAACACCAGGTCTCTTTGCACTTCCCCTTCTCCGAATCTATTGCCATTCAAATAATAATCTGCCTTCCTGTTTTTGCCACCAAAGTGGATAACCTCACATTTATCCACATTATACTGCATTTGCCATGTTTCTGCCCAATCACCTAACCTGTCCAAATCGTACTGGAGTTTCACAACATCCTCCTCACAGCTTACCCTCCCACCCAGCTTTGTTTCGTCTGCAAATTTGGAGATATTACATCCAATTTCCTCATCCAGATCATTAATATATATTGTGAACAGCTGGGGTCCTAGGACTGATCCTTGCGGTACCCCACTAGTCACTGCCTGCCACTCGGAAAACGACCCGTTTATTCCAACTCTTTGCTTTCTGTCCGCCAACCAGTTCTCTATCCAAGTCAATACCTTGCCCCCAATCCCATGTGCCTTAATTTTGCATGCTAATCTCTTATGTGGGACCTTATCGAAAGCCTTCTGAAAGTCCAAATACATCACATCCACTGGTTCTCCCTTAACTATTTTACCAGTTACATCCTCAAAAAATTCCAGTAGATTAGTCAAACATGATTTACCTTTTGTAAATCCATGTTGACTTTGTCCGATCCTGTCACTGCTTTCCATGTGCTCTGCTATTACACCTTTTATAATGGACTCTAGCATTTTCCCCACTACTGATGTCAGGCTTACCGGTCTATAATTCCCCGCTTTTTCTCTACCACCTTTTTTGAATAGTGGTGTAACATTAGCTACCCTCCAATCCATGGGTACTGTTCCAGAGTCTATCGAGTTCTGGAAGATGACCAGCAATGCATCTACTATTTCTAGGGCCACTTCCTTAAGTACCCTGGGATGTAGATTATCATGCCCTGGGGATTTATCGGCTTTCAGTCCCATCAATGTTCCCAACACCATTTCCCTACAAATACTGATTTCTTTCAGTTCCACCCTTTCATCAGACCCTATGTTCCCCGACATCTCTGGGAGGTTATTTGTGTCCTCCTTTGTGAAGACAGAACCAAAGTATGAATTTAGTTGGTCTGCCATTTCTTTGTTCCCCATTATAAATTCCCCTGATTATGACTGCAAGGGACCTATGCTTGACTTCACCAATCTTTTTCTCTTCACATATCTATAAAAGCTTTTACAGTCAGTTTTTATGTTCCCTGAAAGCTTACTCTCATATTCTATTTTCCTTTCTTAATTAATCCCTTTGGCCTCCTTTGTTGAATCCTAAACTGCTCCCAATCCTCAGGATTATTGCTTTTTCTGGCCAATTTATATGTCGTCTCCTTGGATCTTATGCTATCCCTAATTTCCCTTGTTAGCCACGGTTGAGTCACCTTTTTTGTTTTATTTTTATGCCAAACTGGGATGAACAAATTCTGTAGCTCATCCATTCGGTCTTTGAATGTTTGCCATTGCCTATCCACCGTCAACCCTTTGAGTGCCATTCCCCAATCAATCCTACCCAACTCGCTCCTCAGACCAGCGTAGTTTCCTTTATTTAAATTGTGGTCCCTAGTCTCTGAGTCAACTATTTCATCCTCCATCTTAATGAAGAATTCGATCATATTATGATCGCTCCGACCCAAGGGGCCTCATACAACAAGATTGCTAATTAACCCTTTCTCATTACATAATACCCAGTCTAAGATGGCCTGATCTCTGGTTGGTTCCTCGACATATTGGTCCAGGAAACCATCCCGTAAATACTCCAGGAATTCCTCCTCCACAGTATTGTTAGTATTTTGGTTAGCCCAATCTATATGTAGATTAAAGTCACCCATGATGACTGCTGTGCCCTTATTGCACGCTTCTTTAATTTCCCTTTTCATGCCATCCCCAACCTCCACCTTACTGTTGGGAGGTCTATACACCACTCCCACTAATGTTTTTTTCCCCTTAGTATTTCTCAATTCTACCCATACAGATTCCACATCATCAGAGCTAATATCCTTCATTACAATTGTATTAATCCCTTCTTTAACCAGTAATGCTACCCCACCGCCCTTTCCTTTTTGCCTATCTTTCCTGAATATCGAATACCCCTGGATGTTGAGTTCCCAGTCTTGGCCATCCTTGAGCCATGTTTCCGTAATCCCAGCCAAATCTTATTCGTTTACCTCTATTTGCGCAGCCAATTCGTCCACCTTATTACAAATGCTCCTCGCATTAAGACACAAAGCCTTCAGGCTTGTTTTTTTAATGCTCTTAGACCTATTAGAATTATTATTTACTGTGGCCACATTTGAGTTAAACCGTTGATTTCTCTGACTGCCACTTTATTTTTTCTCCTTCCTATCTTTTGCTTTTATCCCTGTTTCCCTTTCCTCTGTCTCCCTGCTCAGGTTCCCAACCCCCAATCCTTTAAGTAATGTTCCCCCATCCATCCTAGCCAACTCGCATCCCCAACTGTTGAAGCCTACAGGAAGAAACTTGGAGATATTACATCTAGTTCCCTCATCTAGATCATTAATATATATTGTGAGTAGCTGGGGTCCTTGCACCGATCCCTGCGGTACCCCACTAGTCACTGCCTGCCACTCGGAAAAAGACCCGTTTATTCCAATTCTTTGCTTCCTGTCTGCCAACTAGTTCTCTATCCAAGTCACTCCTTTACCACTAATCCCATGAGCTTTAACTTTGCACGCTAATCTCTTATGCGGGACCTTATCGAAAGCCTTCTGAAAGTCCAAATACACCACATCCACTAGTTCTCCCTTATCTATTCTACCAGTTACATCCTCAAAAAATTCCAGTAGATTAGTCAAGCATGATTTAACTTTTGTAAATACATGTTGACTTTTTCTGATCCTGTCACTGTTTTCCAAGTCTTTTATAATGGACTGTATCATATTCCCCACTACCGATGTCAGGCTTACCGGTCTATAATTCCCTGTTTTCTCTCTACCACCTTTTCTAAATGGTGGGGTTACATTAGCTACCCTCCAATCTATGGGAACTCTGCCAGAGTCCATAGAATTTTGGAAGATGACCAGCAGTGCATCTACTATTTCTAGGGCCACTTCCTTAACAGGCAGTTAAGAGGATTATCCCCATTTTTCCACCAGAGGTGCGGGCTTATCGATGTCAGGAAACCCCGCCAGGGTCACCAAAGTGATAGAAAATGTTTACTTACCTTTGTTTCTTCCTGCAGGCTTCAACAGCTGGGGATGTGAGTTGGCTAGGATGGATGGGGGAACTTTACTTTAAGGGTTGATGGTGGATAGGCAATGGCAAACATTTAAAGATCGCATGGATGAACTACAGAATTTGTTCATCCCTGTCTGGCATAAAAATAAAACAAAAAAGGTGGCACAACCGTGGCAAAAAAGGGAAATTAGGGATAGCATAAGATCCAAGGAGAGGATATATAACTTGACAAGAAAATGCAGCAAACCTGAGGATTGGGACCAGTTTAGTATTCAGCAAAGGAGGACAAAGTGTTTAATTAAGAGGGGGAAAATAGAATATGCGAGTAAGCTTGCGAGGAACATAAAAACTGACTGTAAAAGCTTCTATAGATATGTGAAGAGAAAAAGATTGGTGAAGTCAAGCGTAGGTCCCTTGCAGTCATAATCAGGGGAATTTATAATGGGGAACAAAGAAATGGCTGACCAATAAAATACATACTTTGGTTCTGTCTTCACAAAGGAGGACACAAATAACCTCCCAGAGATGTAGGGGAACATAGGGTCTAATGAGAGGGAGGAACTGAATGAAATCAGTATTTGTAAGGAAATGGTGTTAGGGAAATTGATGGGATTGAAGGCCGAAAAATCCCCAGGGCCTGATAAACTACATTCTAGGGTACTTAAGGAAGTGGCGCTAGAAATAGTAGATGCACTGCTGGTCATCTTCCAAAATTCTATGGACTCTGGCAGAGTTCCCATAGATTGGAGGGTAGCTAATGTAACCCCACCATTTAGAAAAGGTGGTAGAGAGAAAACAGGGAATTATAGACCGGTAAGCCTGACATCGGTAGTGGGGAATATGCTACAGTCCATTATAAAAGACTTGGAAAACAGTGACAGGATCGGAAAAAGTCAACATGTATTTACAAAAGTTAAATCATGCTTGACTAATCTACTGGAATTTTTTGAGGATGTAACTGGTAGAATAGATAAGGGAGAACCAGTGGATGTGGTGCATTTGGACTTTCAGAAGGCTTTCGATAAGGTCCCGCATAAGAGATTAGCGTGCAAAGTTAAAGCTCATGGGATTAGTGGTAAAGGAGTGACTTGGATAGAGAACTAGTTGGCAGACAGGAAGCAAAGAGTTGGAGTAAACGGGTCTTTTTCTGAGTGGCAGGCAGTGACTAGTGGGGTACCGCAGGGATCGGTGCTAGGACCCCAGCTATTCACAATATATATTAATGACCTAGATGAGGGAACTAGATGTAATATCTCCAAGTTTGCAGATGACACAAAGCTGGGTGCTGTGAGGAGGATGCAGAGAAACTCCAGTATGATTTGGACAGGTTGGCTGATTGGGCAGATGCATGGCAGATGCAGTATAATATGGATAAATGTGAGGTTATCCACTTTGGTGGCAAAAAGAGGAAGGCAGATTATTATCTGAACGGCAATAGATTGGGAGAAGCGGAAATGCAATGTGACCCGGGTGTCCTTGTGCACCAGTCACTGAAGGTAAGCATGCAGGTGCAACAGGCGGTTAAGAAGGTGAATGGAATGTTGGCCTTCATAGCAAGAGGATTTGAGTACAGGAGCAAGGATGTCTTGCTGCAGTTGTACAGGGCCTTGGCGAGACCACACATTGAGTACTGTAAGATTTGCAAAATTTCTACATTTCCCCGAAGGCTGTTATTAATAAACGGGACCCCGCGTGGACATTTTAAATCAAAAAGGGGTACCCAAGATGGCGTCCGTGCCTCGTGGCAGAAAGCCTGTGGGATTTTAAAATGGACTCTGCAACGCAGACAGCCTGTGGATCGAAACCCAAGCTGCAGGTTTCTGTGAAGAGAGACTTTGTATTTTGGAACCAGACAGGATTCTGAATTATGCTTTTGACCGAATTGAGACAAATCTAAATTCAGTTTAGGCCGATAGTTAAGGCCATCAAGTAGTCTACATACATTATCGGAAACAGTTTAACAGAGCCATCGAGGCTGGACAGGCCCATCAAGGAACTTTCATGACAATACAAGTCAATTATCGGGCCGGTAGATTCAATTACCGGCCATCTAAAAAAACAGTTAGTATGGATTGCTAACATTATTTAAAATAGCCCGCCAAATTAAAACAAAGAACTAACCTGATTTGGCGTGCAAATAAGGGTTTTCGACAAGGGTATAATTGAAGGCCCCCGGGTAGCAATCGGTGTGGTGTGCTGTGCTGTCCTGGTGCTGCTGCTCTTCGTCCCCTCGCCCTCGTGGCTGCCGCTCTTTCTCCATCCTGCGCTTATCCCCTGGCCTTTGCCCGTGCCTTTCCCCACTCCATCTGGAATCGCCCCGGCACCGGGTCGGGCGGACACGGACAATTCAGGCCAGGCGAGGCGGGACGCGACAAGGGGAGGAGGGAAGACCACCGGAGGGAAGGCCACCTGAGGAAGACTGGCTGAAGAAGAACAACTGAGGAGACGAACTGAGGGGAGGCTTCGAATTATCGGGCCTCCAGCCTCAGTCGACCTTCGAATATCTGCATAGCAACTCAATCTGTCGGCTGTCGACAAAGAATCATCCCTGCAAGGTAAAGTACCCAAACAGAGACTTTAACTTTGGGGTACTCGAACCTGGGCAATGCCCTTGCAGTGCTCGGAGGCCACGTGACGACGGCAGACTCCAGAGAGCACCAAGGGCGAACCCCAAACCCAACCGCTGTTTTGAGTCCAACAAACCCTTTTGATTGGTGAGCATGAAGTTCTGACCCCTCATAGCTTAACCTAGTTAGGTATAGGGGGTGGGATAAAGATAAGGGGATTGTTAAGATAGTTGTTTTCCCTCGATGTGCCATGTGTTCCCCATTCCCTGTATAAGTATAGTTATTCATCTTTTGTATTTTTGCCTGTAGAAGTGTACACTAGTAATTTTTCCAGAAGATTGTATCAGTTTTCCTCTTCAATAAAATCTTGGTTTTTGTTTACATCCAACCACCTGTCTACTCGAGTCTTCTCGATAACACCGCCTTGTACCTAAGTCCGGTGTCTAGAACCCAGGGGCGTGGGAGTGATTCGAACCGCTCACAAAAAAGTCAGAGGCATAAATGACTGGGTGTATCAGCCAAACAACACCACCACACGCCACCCCCTTCAGTACTGTGTGCAGTTTTGTTCGCCTTATCTGAGGAAGGATGTTCTTGCCATGGAGGTAGTGCAGTGAAGATTCACCAGAGTGATACCTGGGATGGCAGGAATGACGTATGAGGAGTGATTGGGTCGATTGGGCTTATATTCACTGGAGTTTAGAAGAATGAGAGGGGATCTCATTGAAACTTATAAAATTCTACAGGACTAGACTGACTAGATGCAGGATGTTCCTGATGGCAGGGGAGTCCAGAACCAGGGGTCACAGTCTAAGGATAAGGGGTAAGCCATTTAGGACAGAGGTGAGGAGGAATTTCTTCACCCAGAGAGTGGTGACACTGTGAAATTCTCTACCACAGAAGGCACTTGAGGCCAATTCATTAAATATATTCAAGAAGGAGTTAGATATATTTCTTAAGGCAAAAGGGATCAAGGGATATGGGGAAACATAGAAGATAGGAGCAGGAGTAGGCCATTAGGTCTCTCGAGCCTGTTCCGCCATTTAATGAGATCATGGCTGATCATCCAAATTCAGTACCCTGTCCCTGCTTTCACCCCATATCCCTTCAGCTGCCTTCTGTAGTAGAGAATTCCACAGGTTCACCACTCTTTGGGTGAAGAAATTCCTCCTCTGCCATCGGGAACATCCTTCCTGCATGTAGTCGGTCTAGTCCTGTTAGAAATTTATAACATTCAATGAGATCCCCTCTGATTCTTCTAAACTCCAGCGAATATAAGCCCAATCGACTCAATCTCTGTTCATACGTCATTCCTGCCATCCCAGGTATCAGTCTGGTGAATCTTCACTGCACTACCTCCATGGCAAGAGCATCCTTCCTCAGGTAAGGGGAAAAAACTGCACACAGTACTCAATGTGTGGTCTCACCAAGGCCCTGTACAACTGCAGCAAGACATCCTTGCTCCTGTACTCGAATCCTCTCGCTATGAAGGCCAACATACCATTCGCCTTCTTAACCGCCTGTTGCACCTGCATGCTTACCTTCAGCGGCTGGTGCACAAGGACACCCAGGTTTTGTTGCACTTCCCCTTCTCCCAATCTATTGCCATTCAGATAATAATCTGCCTTCCTGTTTTTGCCACCAAAGTGGATAACCTCACAATTATCCATATTATACTGCATCTGACATGCATCTGCCCAATCACCCAACCTGTCCAAATCAAACTGGAGTTTCTCTGCATCCTCCTCACAGCACACACGTCCACCCAGCTTTGTGTCATCTGCAAACTTGGAGATATTACATCTAGTTCCCTCGTCTAGATCATTAATATATATTGTGATTAGCTGGGGTCCTAGCACCGATCCCTGCAGAACCCTACTAGTCACTGCTGTAAGGGGTTTTCTCTCCGAGATTGCAGAGGTTTCTCTCGCCAGAGGCCTCTCTCTCTCTTTTGCACAGCAAAACCTTGAGTGGTTCGACCCACTCGCCCCTTAGGTTCTAGACACTGGTCTTAGATGCAGGAACTACAATACAGAAAATATTCTTATAGACCAAGTTTAATTAATCGAAATGGAATTTTATTGCATATGGAAAAACAAATCAAATGCAAGCAAATAAGAGGGTACATGGGAGGGGAAAAACAAATCATAACAATACAACACTAGCTAAAATAGATACAGGCATATTATACTTTACAAAAGTCATCATGAAATGGGGAAACACATGGAACATCGAGGGACAACAACTCATGTTAATTATACCCAAAATGACCACCCCCTTTAACCTATCTAGATCCGATTATGAAGGGCCAGAAACATGCTCACCAATCCAGTTGGAAAAGTATAGAGTTTTGAAACGGGTCTGCGTTTTGATCCTTTCATGCGCCCTGTCTCCATGTGGTCATTGGGCTGTGGGAGCAGCAGGCTGCTCAGGCTGATGGCTCCTTTACTTCAGCAAGATGAGCGGAGCCTCATCTTGTTCACAGCTCGTTTTTTCATGTGCTCCAGCCCACGATGTGGTGGGGCATTTCATCCTCTCTTCTTCTCCTCGACTTTCTCCTCGTTTTGCAGCGGCCCCGGGGTTTTTGGTCGATGATCTCCCGACGAATACCCCGGAGGCCGAACGCAAACTTGAACCACCTTCTCGACTCGGGAGTGGCCGAGGCGTTCCTGCTACCGATGTCTCTCTCTGGCTACGAGGTTTTAGCGTACTCGTCTTCCAGAAGCATCTAAAAGCTTCCTCCTAGATTTTCGATGGATCCCCAATGTCATCAGCTATCTGGGCACTCAATTCTTCAACCAGCAACTGTCTTTCCCCGGGATCCCCAATTATACTTCTCAATCGGGGCCTTATCTCCCGCCTAATCAAGGTTGGTCTTTGTTTAACTTTTGGCGGGCTTATAGCACAGCGGGGTAGTTATTATATTTAAACTGCTTTCGGGATGGCCGGTGATGGCCATCTCTGGTCTGGAATGACCTGGTAATGATTTAATGTTTTCTTGATGTCTTTAACGGGTCCTTGATGCATTCTTTATGAATATGGAACCGTTCCCCTTTGTCTGGGTAAACAATTAGATGGCCTTCATCCACAGGCTGATCTGACTGGATCTGCATCCAATCTTTATGCATGTGTTAAAGTCTGGTTTCGTTTTCTCAGAAACGGCTTCCAGAACTTACTGTGGGTTGAATCCACAAAGGCTGTCTGGGGACTGCAGGAACTATTTTAAAGTGTCCCAATAAGTCGGTCACGGGGTCTGGCGGCCATTTTATGCGGCCCTTTTCTGGGCTTCTTTTAAAACAGTCTTTTAAAAATCACAGCCTCTTCTGCCAGAGGACCCTTATAATACAATATTAATTTTGCAAAATAAACAGTCCTCCCTGATGATACTATAACTTGCTTGAAGTATCATAATTCTGGGTGAGCAAAATTTTCTGACTTTCCATAATTAAACCATCCCCTGTAATTACCTATCCATTACCCCACGCCACATGAATTTCCCATTTCAGAAAACCTACAGTGTACATTGAGCATCTATAGATGGCAATACATTGGATTTAAAATCTGAGACACTCATTTCCAGACGTGGAGGGGGGCCTAATACCCCTACACCACCTGGTCCATACACATTATCATTTATTAACAACAACTCGCTTAACGAGTTTCAATAATAAAATAACGTACACACACAAAAATTACACATGGCCAAACATTAAACAAAAAGGAGGGGGAGAAACTTTAACTTTATACACAGCAGCAAAAAAATCTAAACGTGTGTCTCTTCTTCTACCCGCACTTAATGCTCTCTCCATTCTCCTCTGTTCTCGTACTTCTGCGAAAGTCTGACCTTTTTACAGAGTATAAACAGCAAATAAACCACTATAAAAACCTGACAAACTACAAGGATGTGAGAGGCTATCTTAATCCAAGAAGGGATTTCTATATTAGTGAACAGGTACCACCACGGTGGGGTTACTATATCCAGTACTAGCTGAAGTGCCCGGCATGTTGTTGTTGGAAGAGAGAGAGAGAGCGACTGGGGGGAAGAGAGAGAGTGACTGGGGGGAAGAGAGAGAGCGACTGGGGGGAAGAGAGAGCGCGACTGGGGGGAAGAGAGAGAGCGACTGGTGGGAAGAGAGAGAGCGAATGGGGGGAAGAGAGAGAGCAACTGGGGGGAAGAGAGAGAGTGACTGGGGGGAAGAGAGAGCCCGACTGGGTGGAAGAGAGAGAGCGACTGGGGGAAGAGAGAGCGACTGGGGGGAAGAGAGAGAGCGACTGGGGGGAAGAGAGAGTGCGACGGGGGGGAAGAGAGAGAGCGACTGGGGGGAAGAGAGAGCGACTGGGGGGAAGAGAGAGCGACTGGGGGGGAGAGAGAGAGCGACTGGGGGAAGAGAGAGAGCGACTGGGGGAAGAGAGAGAGCGACTGGGGGGAAGAGAGAGAGCGACTGGGGGAAGAGAGAGTGTGACTTGGGGAAGAGAGAGAGTGACTGCGGGGAAGAGAGAGAGCAACTGGGGGGAAGAGAGAGAGCGACTGGGGGGAAGAGAGAGAGCGACTGGGGGGAAGAGAGAGAGCGACTGCGGGGAAGAGAGAGAGCAACTGGGGGGAAGAGAGAGAGCGACTGGGGGGAAGAGAGAGAGCGACTGGGGGGAAGAGAGAGAGCGACTGGGGGAAAAATAGAAAGCGACGGGGGGAAGATAGCGAGCAACTGGGGGAGTAGGGGGGTAACGGGGGGTAGGGGGGAAGGGGGAGGGGGAAGAGGGGTAGGGGGGATGGGGTAGGGGGGAAGGGGGGTGGGGCGGAAGGGAGGTAGGGAAAGGGGGTGTGGGGGGGAGGGGGAGGGGGGAGGGGGAGGGGAAGGGGGAAGGGAAGGGGGGGAGGGAGGGGGGGAGGTGGGAGGGGAAGAGGGGGAGAGGGAGGGTGAGGGAGGGGGAGGGAGGGAGAGAGGGGTGAGGGAGGAGGGGGAGGGAGGAGGGAGGGAGGGGAGAGTGACAGAGGGAAGGAGAGATAGATTGCGAGTGGCCGCTCCCGCGCTCCCGAGCTCCTGAGCCCCGCGCTCCCGCTCTCCAAGCCCCGCCCCCCGAGCCCCACGCTCTCCCGAGCTCCGCCTCCCCAAGCCCCGCGCTCCTGCTCTCCCGAAACCCGCGGTCCCACGCTTCCGAGCACCGCGCTCCCGCTCTCCCGAGCCCCGCGCTCCCGAGCCCCGCGCTCCTGCTATACCGAGTCCCGCCCCCCCGAGCCCCGCCTCCCCAAGCCCCGCTCTCCCGCTCTCCTGAGCCCCGCGCTCCCGCTCTCCCGAGCCCCGCCCCCCGCCCAAGCCAGCTTCAAGACCAGAGAGAGAGACGCCGCCACGCAACCTACCGCGTGAGGCCCGGCCGGACTCAAGTCGCGCTCCGGGCGGAAGTTGACGTGCGCACTGACTCCCGACCCGCCCGCCTTTACTAAGATGGCAATGCTCGCCTCATGCCCGCCCCCTCCAGCCTTCACAAAGATGGCGGCGATCGCGGGCCTTTTGTTGATCGCGACGGGAGGTGCCTAGCTCGGGCGTGGCAGGGCAACAGAGGCCCAGGCTTCGAGGCCTGGAAAAACGGTGAAAGGTAGGAAAATTATAGAGGTTAGAGAAAAGATTTACAAATTAATTAACTTATTTTTAAAAACAATTTGTGTTTTAAAAGCAACTTTTTTTTTGCTGGAAATGTAGATTTGAAAAGAAACACGCAGAAATTGGGAAAAAGAAACAAAGCGTTTGTAATCAAGATGGCGGCCACTCACCTCATTTCAGAACGATAAGGCCCGCCCACACACGCACCGATTGGTCAACCGTCAGGTCGCTAAACTGTAGGATTGGACAATCATCATGTCACTCAACTGTAGGATGGCCTGCCCGCTCACACAATGAACCCGCCCCCACTCGATGCAAATGAGCGGATAATGAGCGGAATTCTGAACGTTTTTTGGATACCGTCGGCAAAATTTCTCTCCGGCCAAAAAGTAGATATGCCTACAAGAGTCCCCTAATGATGAGCTTTCTTTTCATATAACATATGTGTAGGTACGCTCTATAACTTTTGATTGTATAGCCGGACAGACAGACAGACAGACAGAGAGACAGAGAGACAGACAGACAGACAGAGAGACATACTCTTACATATATATATAGACTAGCTGAAGTGCCCGGCGGTGCTGAGGGTCTTTTGTGGGCATGTTGTTGTTGGAAGAGTGAGAGCGAGCGACTGGGGGGAAGAGAGAGAGCAAGAGACGGGGGGGAAGAGAGAGAGCAAGAGACTGGGGGGAAGAGAGAGAGCAAGAGACTGGGGGAAGAGAGAGAGCGAGAGACTGGGGGGAAGAGAGCGAGCGAGAGACTGGGGGGAAGAGGGAGAATGAGAGACTGGGGGAAGAGAGAGAGCGAGAGACTGGGGGGAGAGAGAGAGAGCGAGAGACTGGGGGGAAGAGAGAGAGCAAGAGACTGGGGGAAGAGAGAGAGCGAGAGACAGGGGGGAGGGAAGGGGGAGGGAGGGGGGAAGGGAAGGGGATGGAGGGGGGGAAGGGGGGGGAGGGTGGGAAGGGAATGGGGACGGAGGGGGGGAAGGGAAGGGGAGGGAGGGAGGGAGGGGAAGGGAAAGGGGGGAAGGGAAGAGGGAAAGGGGGAAGGGAAGGGGGACAGGGGGGAGAAGGGAGGGGGGAGTGAGGTGGGGGGAAGGGAGGGAGGGGGGAAGGGAGGGGAGGGGAAGGGAAGGGGGAGGGAGGGAGGGAGGGGAAGGGAAAGGGGGGAAGGGAAGAGGGAAAGGGGAAAGGAAGGGGGAAAGGAGGGGGGAAGGGAGGGCGAGGGGGGAAGGGAGGGAGGCGGGGGGAAGGGAGGGGGAGGGGAAGGGAGGGGAGGGAGGGGGTGAAGGGAGGGGAGAGAGGGGGAAGGGAGAGAGGGAGGTGAAGGGAAAGGTGGGGAAGGGAAGAGGGAAAGGGGGGAAGGGAAGGGGGACAGGGGGGAGAAGGGAGGGGGGAGTGAGGTGGGGGGAAGGGAGGGAGGGGGGGAAGGGAGGGGAGAGGAAGGGGGGGAGGGGGGAAGGGAGGGGGGAAGGGAGGGGGGAAGGGGGAGGGAGGAGGGAGGGGGAGGGGAGAGAGGGGGGAAGGGAGGGAGGGAGGGGAAGGGAAAGGTGGGGAAGGGGAGAGGGAAAGGGGCAGAAGGGAAGGGGACAAGGGGGAGAAGGGAGGGGGGAAGGGAGTGGGTGGGAGGGAGGGGGAAGGGAGGGGGGAAGGGAGGGGAGGGGGGAAGGGAGGGGGGAAGGGAGGGGGGAAGGGAGGGGAGAGAGGGGGGAAGGGAGGGGAGAGAGGGGGAAGGGAGGGAGGGAGGGGAAGGGAATGGTGGGGAATGGAAGAGGGAAAGGGGGAAGGGAAGGGGGACAGGGGGAGAAGGGGTGGGAGGAAGGGGGGAAGGGAGGTGACGGGGGAAGGGGGGAAGGGAGGAGGGAAGGGAGGGTGAAAGGAAGGGGGAAGGGGGAGGGAGGAGGGAGGGGGAGGGAGGAGGGAGGGGAGGGAGGGGGAGGGGAGGGAGGGAGGAAGGGAGGGAGGGGGGAAGGGGAGGGGGAAGGGAGGGGTGGGAAGGGGAGGGGGAAGGGAGGGGGGGAACGGAGGGGGGAAGGGGAGGGGGAAGGGAGGGGGGAAGGGGAGGGGAAGGGAGGGGGAAGGGAGGGGGGAAGGGAAGGGTGTGTGTGGGAGGGGGGAAGGGGGGTGTGGGGGGGAAGAGGGTGTGTGGGGGGAAGGGGGTGTGTGGGAGGGGGCGGAAGTGGGTGGGTGGGAGGGGGGAAGGGGCTGTTTGGGAGGGGGGGTGGAAAGGGAGAGGGGGAGCCAGCAGACCCTCTCCCCTCTGCCAGTGTTGGTCCCTGTCGGGGCCGGAAGCCTCGGACTGGAGTTGCGCTGCCGGCCGTTGGAGAAGCCTAGGCCTCGGGCCCCTGCACTGACATGGCACAGCCTACCTTTTAATACCTTGAAACATGAAACTTAAAGTACTTATAAAACATTTTTGGTAAATCTTTCTATAACATACACTTTACAACCTCACCAATCTTTTTATAAAGAAAGGGTTCCTCACCTGTCACTGCTGTATCAGAAACAACAATGGCCACCGCTTGCTTTTCAGTTGGAAAGATTAGGACCTGATTGTGAGCACTGAAGCCCCACCCACTCTATGTTCCTGTACTAAGATGGCCGCGCCTGCACTCTGTTACACACTGAATCAAAATGGCGTCGCACTGAAACTTTTCACCCTCCTTGACAAAGAAGGCTGCCATTTACCTGGGGTTGTTAGCAGAAGAAATCCCCTCAGCTGCAAACACGGGATCTTCAGATTATTATTCGGGGCATGCGACCTACCCAAGTTGCTTATGAAGCCTCCCCACCTACCGACCCCAGGAATGGAGCCAAGGCAGCAGACCCTCGCCCCAGTGCCATTGTTGGTCCCTGTCTAGGCTGGGAGCCTGGGACTGGAGTTGCGCTGCTGGCGGTTGGAGAAGCCTCGGCCCTGGTCCCCCGCACTGACATGGCCCAGAGAAATAAATCACATACTGGACTCATTTATTACACGCAAGTTATATAATGAGCTAGTTGGGGCTCCTAAGTACCAAATTTGTGCTGGATAAAATCCCCTCCACACACACAGAAAGTGGGAAAAATAAATCAATAGTTAGTAGTTAGGAATCAAGATGGCGGCAGGACGGGAGGTGCCTAGCTCGGGCGTGGCTGGGCAACAGAGGCCCAGGCTTCGAGGCCTGGATAAACGCTGAAAGGTAGGAAAATTATAGAGGTTAGAGAAAAGATTTACAGATTAATTAACTTTTTTTAAAAACAACTTGTGTTTTAAAAGCAATGTCTTTTTTTGCTGGACATGTTGATTTGAAAAGAAACACGCAGAAAGTGGGAAAAAGAAATGAAGAGTTTGGAATCAAGATGGCGGCCACTCACCTCATTTCAGAATGATAAGGCCCGCCCACACACGCACCGATTGGTCAACCGTCAGGTCACTGAACTGTAGGATTGGTCAATCATCCTGTCACTCGACTGTAGGATGGCCCGCCCGCACACGCAATGAACCTGCCCTCGTGACGCAGTGATTGGTCGACCGTCGGGTCGCTCAAATGTACGATTGGTCAACCTTCACGTCACTTGATGCTAATGAGCGGATAATGAGCGGAATTTTGAACATTTTTGGATACCGTCGGCACAATTTTTGTCCAACCAAAAAGTAAATACGCCTACAAGAGTCCCCTAATGATGAGCTTTCTTTTGATATAACATATGTGTAGGTACGCTCTATAACTTTACTTTTGATTGCATAGACAGACAGACAGACAGACAGAGAGACAGAGAGACATAGGCCTAGAAATTCAGTATAGCCACATTTGGGGCGCTAAAGTCGGGCGGCCGCTAAAGTTTGCGCCCGGCGCAAAGTCGCGCCACCTTCGCCGATATTCAGTCGCATCGCACCAAGAGGTTGCTGCTGCGCTAAAACAGGCGATGCACGACTATCTTTAGGCGCTAAGCCGGCGGTGCTGAGCGATACCCCCGAGGCCGGGCGCAGCGCAGGTGCGGCGAGTTGTTGATTGATGGCAGACACTCTGGCGCCGGTCAGCTCTTAAAGGGGGAGGGTGGATTTGTTTGCCTGCCACGCCCTGCACACTGCAGCCCTCAACCTAGGCCTGACCACTTCTGCTTCATCTGCACAATGCCCAGGGCTATGGAGAAGGCCAGGGAGAGAGCGCAGCACTTCAGCGACGGTGACCTGAGGGTGCTGGTTGGCGGAGTGGAGCGCAGGCGCCATGTTCTGTTCCCAGAAGGTGGCAAGAGGCCGCTGCCCAGCGCCTACCGGAAAGCCTGGAGGGAGGTCTCAAACAGGGTGTCTTCCAACAGCGTGGTTGCCAGGACTCCTGTGCAATGCCGGAAAAAGTTCAACGACCTCACTCGGGTTGTCAGGGTGAGAACCCTTTCCAGTGTCCTCCTCATCCCTGCATGTGCACCTCAGTTTATGGGCAAAGGGACCTGAAAGCCCTAATGGCCAGCCCTCATCCAGCAGCTATGGGACTATCATGAAAATCACTTGCACATTCAGCACTTTACACACTGTACAAGCTATTCGACCATGGGAGGCATTGCAGACAAGATCAGGGCTTCACACTGTCAGGGCCAGTCCACCATGGGAGGCATTGCAGACAAGATCAGGGCTTCACACTGTACAAGCTATTCGACCATGGGAGGCATTGCAGACAAGATCAGGGCTTCACACTGTACAAGCTATTCGACCATGGGAGGCAGTGCAGACAAGATCAGGGCTTCACACTGTACTTAGAGGCCGCCCTTTCTCTTGCAGGCCAAGGTGGCGCACAACCGGCGGAAACTAAGTGAGACCGGGGGAGGCCGTCCTGACGTCAAAGAGCTCTCCGACCTCGACCAGCGTGTGGAGCGCATTATGGCAGGCTGGCTGATTGGCCCCGTCGCCAGTGGAGATGCCGACCCTGTTCTGGGCACCAATGGTAAGGGCATCACCTTTTTGACCTCTTTCGTTTCACTTGCGCCTCAGATCAGCATCCTTTGCCACTGTCCGACCAATGCAGTGCATGGCAGCACTCATGCCTCCCTCGCTGCCGCCCTGTCCTCACTCTAAAGCTACTCTTGTGCCTTCCTGCTTTCAGATGGTGAATCGCCAGGTGAGGAGGCGGGCCCTCAAGCTGCCACTGTCAGCGATTCCGAATTCGAGGAGGAGGAAGAGGAAGCCGGCCCATCAGTGCCACCCTCAGCCGCGCCAGCCCATGGCGATGAAGGGGACACGTCTTCCCTGGAGGGGAGCCGGGGGGAAGGGTCGGAGGAGAGTGAAGCTCCGGGGCCCAGCGGGCTGCAGCAATGCGGGAGGGGTGGGGAAGCTCGGCGGACTTCTCCCCAGAGGGTGAGTGCGGCCTCCAGTCCTGCGACGGTGAGCGCAGAGGAGGTGCGGCTCCTGGAGGAAATGGCCGTCCAGGCTGAGCGCAGGCACAATGAGCTCATGGCTGCAGTGGCAAGGATGCCTGACTCCATTGAGTCTTTGTCAAGGAGTGTGCAGCAATTTGGAGCAGCACAGGCAGGAGTCTGGATCAATTCAGTGCAGCACAGGCCAGGAGTCTGCAGGACTTCGCGGCAGCACAGGCGGCTTCGAGCCAAGTGCCCAGTCGTGCCGTCCATTCACTGGCTGTTGTCATGCGGACACAGACCAGGGCCACACGGGCACTAACTACTGCCACCCTCGCTGGATCAGCCAGTCTGTTCTTCAGCTGTTTGCTGCGCATGCTGCAGTGCTGGCCCGTGCGAGTGCCAATGTATCAGGCGACCAGGGAGCACCTGCGATCTGTCAGGTTGGCACCATTCCTGCAGCCGACACTGCCACTCTGCCATTGCAGCTGCCACGAGCCGCTGGACAGACTGCTGCCGCCCAAGCAGAGTTGGAGCAGTCAGCAGCCGGCCCCTGCAGGCCCAGAGCTGGTGCAGGCCGACCCCCAAGAGCATCTGCCGTCTCGCCATCTGCCCCTCAGCAGCCTTCCCCCAGCCTTGCTGCAGCCACTGGGCTCCCATTGAGGAGGAGCTGCAGGGCGGGCAGGGGCCAGGCAAGGATTCGAAAGGCATCGCCCTCGCAGGGCAAAAAGTAGAAGGTCTGCACAAATGCTTTGTGGTTGTTGAAAGGCCGAGACTGGTGTCTTTCTTTGTTTTTGTAAGGCCGAGACTGGTGTCTTTCTTTGTTTTTGTAAGGCCATGACTGTTAGTTTTGTGTTTTTGGAGGGGGCTTCTCCACATGAGGTTGTAATGTGGGAAGGGCAGAGGTTTGCAATAAATTAATGTTCTTAAATTGCACTGTGCATGTTTTTTTTGGCAAGTCCTGGTTGCCCTGCATGGCTGAGGGCTTGTGGAGCGGCTACATTCATCTGCTGACATTGGCACAAGCCATTCCCTGAGAGGGGGCCTAGAACCGACGCTCAATAAGCCGGCAACGGGCGGCCCTTGCACTTTCTGCCTCCCTCCTGTGCTGGTCCTCCTCCTCCTCCTCCTCCTCCTCCTCAGGTGGTCCTCCAATCTCTGGTGGCAGTGCCTGAGTCCTGCGGATAGCCAGGTTGTGCAGCATGCAGCACACGATCACAAAATGGGAGACTCGCTCCGGCGAATATTGTAGGGCTCCACCGGAACGATCCAGACAGCGGAACCGTTGCTTCAGGATGCCGATTGTTTGCTCAATGATGTTCCTGGTCGCTTGATGGCTCTCGTTGTATCACCCTTCAACAGGGGTGCTGGGCGCATGGAGCGGGGTCATCAGCCAGGTACACAAAGGATAGCCTTTGTCCCCGATAAGCCATCCTCGTGGGGGAGGCTGGGCCTGGAACATGTCTGCCACAGAAGTCTGGCGCAGGATGAAGGCATCGTGGCTGCTGCCTGGAAAGCGGGCATTGACAGCTAGGATGAGCTGCCTGTGGTCACACACCAGCTGGACATTGAGCGAATGGTAGCCCTTCCGGTTGCGGTAATCCTCGGAATTCTCCAGAGGTGCCCGCAAAGCCACATGCGTGCAGTCAATGGCGCCCTGCACCATGGGGAAGCCCGCGAATGCTGCAAAGCCCATTGCACACTGTTGCTGCTTGGCAAGGGCCATGGAGAAGGAGATGAACTGACGTCTCCTTTTGAAAAGGGCATTGGTCACCTGGCGGATGCAGCAATGCACGGCGAACTGGGAGATGTTGGAAATGTCCCCAGTAGCGGATTGGAAGGAGCCGGTGGCATAGAAGTTGAGAGCCACCATCACCTTCACTGCCACCGACAGAGACGTCCTGCGCCTCAGATGTGGCTGCAGATCACCGCCAAGCAGGTGGCAGATCTCTGTGACCACCTCCCTTCAGAATCGCAGCCTCCGAACACACTGCTCGTCAGACATGGTGAGATAGGAGAACTGCTGGCGGTATACCCTGGGTGGGGAAGGCCTCCGTTCCCGATGCCTGTTGCCCCCTCTCCATCTAGCCAGGACTGCCACTCTCTCACGGTGTCTGTGAGCCCTTTGGATGCAATGGAGAAGGCCAGCGTTTGCACCCATTGCAGCCCCCATTATATGTTAGCAAACAATGAGATGTCAATGAAGGCAAAGACAAGTGGAAAGCTGTGGCCTGAAGCCACAAGTATCTGTCCGAGTGTTGAGCCAAAGCAGAAAGCTCTCTACCTTTGTCTCTCTGCAAAGATCCGTCTCTCAAGAAGGAGTGCTGCGAAATGGCAGCCTTTTCTAGTGCAGGAGGAGTGCCCTTTAATTTGCGCCCCCTGCGTCCCGCATCGACTGAGCACCGTTCCACTCTACCAGTCGCTAGGGGCGCCAGGCGCACAAGAGGGCGTCGCGACTGAATTTCCGGTTTGGGGCGCACAAAGGGCGTTGCACGAGGAAATGACATCAGGATCTGCGCGCGCAGCTGAGCGCGTGCAGAGACTTTGCGCCACCGCTAAATCGTGAGTGAAGTTGGGGAGAGGCGCAGATCGCACTGCGCCCGGCCGCTAGCCGCCTAGCGCCCGACATCTACTCCTCCTAAGGCGCTACCGGTTGGCGCAACCAACTGAATTTCTAGGCCATAATGTTTTATATATACAGATGATGCTTGCTCCTATCTCTAAAGTCTTCTGTTCCAGTGTGTAAAAATGTTTCTGTGAAACGACAACGGCTTTTAATATCTTGGTGTGGTTTTCAGGGAGAGGGGGAATGTTATATCCAAAATGTGCAACGAATCCTGGCGGATCATATAACTAGGGCTGTAGAGAGGGCTTTAAACTAACTAGTGGGGGGGAGGTTCCTAGAGAGCAAATAATAAAAATGACAACAGAGAAGGTCATAGACTTAGGTAGCAGTGGGGAAATTAAAAACCAGAGCGTGTCAGGAAGGGGCAAAAGGTATGGAGTAAAAGGTAAAGTAATAAAAAGGGCAAAAGCAGGAACTAAGTGTCACAAAACATCTTTGAACGTTTTCTATCTGAATGCACGTAGCATTCGTAACAAAATAGACGAGTTAATGGCACAAATAATTACATATGGGTATGATCTTGTGGCCATTACAGAAACATGGCTGCAGGGTGACAATGCCTGCGAATGAAACATACCAGGTTATTTAACGATCAGGAAGGACAGGCAGGAAGGAAGGGGAGGTGGGGTGGCTATGTTAATAAAGGAAGGAATAACTGTAATACAGAGAAATGATATTGGGTCAAAAGATCAGGATAATGAAACAATTTGGGTGGAGGTAAGGAATAATAAGGGGAAAAAAACACTAGTGGGCGTAGTCTATAGGCCTCCGAACAGTGGCAACTCTGTTGGACGGCGTATCAATCAGGAAATAGTTGAGGCTTGTAATAAGGGAACATCTATAATTATGGGGGATTTTAACTTTCATATTAATTGGACAAATCAAATTGGGCAGGGCTGCCTTGAGGATGAGTTCATTGAATGTATTAGGGATGGGTTTCTTGAGCAGTATGTAACTGAACCAACCAGGGGGCAAGCAACCTTAGATCTGGTCCTGTGTAGCGAGACAGGATTAATTAAAAATGTCCTAGTAAAGGATCCCCTTGGAATGAGTGACCATAACATGGTTGAATTCCATATTCAATTAGAGGGTGAGAAGGTTGGATCTCAAACAAGCATGCTAAGCTTGAATAAAGGAGACTATGAAGGTATGAGAGCGGAATTGAGTAGAGTGGATTGGGAAAATAGATTAAAGGGTAAGACGATACATGATCAGTGGTGTACATTTAAGGATTTATTTTACAACTTCCAAAAAAAATATATTCCACTGAGAAGAAAAGGGTGTAAAAGGAAAGACAGCCATCCGTGGCTAAGTAAAGAAATTAAGGATAGTATTCGACTAAAAACAAGGGCATATAAGGTAGCCAAATCTAGTGGGAGGATAGAGGATTGGGAAAACTTTAAAAGACAGCAAAAAATAACAAAAAGATTGATTAAGAAAGGGAAGATAGATTATGAAAGTAAATTAGCAAAAAATATAAAAACAGATAGTAAGAGTTTTTATAGTTATATAAAAAGAAAAAGGGTGGCTAAAGTAAATGTTGGTCCCTTAGAAGATGAGACCGGGAAATTAATGGTGGGAAATATGGAGATGGCAAAAACACTGAATGAATATTTTATATCAGTCTTTACAGTAGAAGACACTAAGAATATCCCAACACTGGACAAACAGGGGGCTAAAGGGGGGGAGGAGCTAAACACGATCAAAATCACTAAGGAAGTGGTACTTGGTGAAATAATGGGACTCAAGGTGGATAAATCACCTGGACCTGATGGCTTACATCCTAGGGTCTTGAGGGAAGTGGCGGTAGGGATTGTGGATGCATTGGTAATAATTTTCCAAAACTCCCTGGACTCGGCAAATGTCCCGGCAGACTGGAAAACTGCTAATGAAACACCCTTATTTAAAAAGGGCAGTAGACAGAAGGCTGGAAACTATAGACCGGTTAGCCTAACATCTGTGGTAGGTAAAATTTTGGAGTCCATTATTAAGGAGACAGTAACAGGACATTTGGATAATCATAATTTAATAGGACAAAGTCAGCATGGTTTTATGAAGGGGAAGTCATGTTTGACAAATTTGCTGGAGTTCTTTGAGGAAGTAACATATAGGGTGGATAAAGGGGAACCAGTGGACGTAGTGTATTTAGACTTCCAAAAGGCATTTGACAAGGTGCCACACAAAAGATTATTGCTTAAGATAAAAAATCACGGGATTGGGGGTAATATTCTGGCATGGATAGAGGATTGGCTATCTAACAGAAGGCAGAGAGTTGGGATAAATGGTTCATTCTCAGACTGGCAATCAGTAACTAGTGGTGTTCCGCAGGGGTCAGTGCTGGGTCCCCAACTCTTTACAATCTATATTAACGATTTGGAGGAGCGGACCGAGTGTAACATATCAAAGTTTGCAGATGATACTAAGATGGGAGGGAAAGTAGTGAGTGAGGAGGACATAAAAAACCTGCAAGGGGACATCGACAGACTAAGTAAGTGGGCAGAGATTTGACAGATGGAATACAATACTGGAAAGTGTGAGGTTATGCACTTTGGCAGGAAAAATCGTAGAGCAAGTTATTATCTTAATGGCAAGAAACTGGAAAGTACTGAAGTACAAAGGGATCTGGGGGTCCTGGTGCACGAAACTCAAAAGGTTAGTATGCAGGTGCAGCAAGTGATTAAGAAGGCCAATGGAATGTTGGCTTTCATTGCTAGGGGGATAGAATATAAAAATAGGGAGGTATTGCTTCAGTTGTACAAGGTATTGGTGAGACCGCACCTGGAATACTGCGTACAGTTTTGGTGTCCATACTTAAGAAAGGACATACTTGCGCTCGAGTCAGTACAAAGAAGGTTCACTCGGTTAATCCCGGGGATGAGGGGATGGACATATGAGGAGAGGTTGAGTAGATTGGGACTCAACTCATTGGAGTTCAGAAGAATGAGAGGCGATCTTATTGAAACATATAAGATTGTGAAGGGGTTGGATTGGGTGGATGCGGGGAGGATGTTCCCGATGATGGGTGAAACTAGAACTAGGGGGTATAGTCTTAGAATAAGGGGCTGCTCTTTCAAAACTGAGATGAGGAGGAACTACTTCACTCAAAGGGTGGTAGGTACATGGAATATGCTGCCCCAAAAAGCTGGAGAAGCTGCATCATTACATAAATTTTAAACAGAAATAGACAGTTTCCTAGAAGTAAAGGGAATTAAGGGTTACGGGGAGCGGGCAGGAATTTGGACATGAGTCTAGGTTCGGAATGGTCATGGCCCTGTGGGTAGCGGAGCAGGCCCAGTGGCCGTGTAGCCTGATCCTGCTCCTATTTCGTGTGTCTAATTCTGTTAGATTCAGGAGATGGTTCTGTGATAGTGGATTAATGGTTAGGATCAGATCAGCCATGATCTTGTTGAATGGCGGAGCAGGCTCGAGGGGCCGATTGGCCTACTCCTGTTCCTATTTCTTATGTTCTTATGTTCTTATGTTAGATTGGTGAAATTCTCTTTAACAGTGATGTGAACAGTGGAAGGTTCAGGAATGGGGACAATTCGTTCTTGGGCCACTTGAACTTCTGCCTTGGGCTTGAAGCAGAAACTGCTGTCACTCACCGGACACCAGCCGTGCTGTCCATGTTGGTAGTGGGGCGCTGCAGTGGTGACACAGTATGTCCCACCTCCTATATATGCCACCTGCGGGGGCACATGGCCTTGTGCCATTGCCTCCATGGTGCAATTTATAGGCTTCGCGCCAGCAGTTCTGCACCCGCACTGTGGTTTCGAATAGGCATTCAAGTGCTGGGGACACAGGATGATGTGTGCTCCCCGGCTCCGGCACTCCAAGAGGTCGGTACCCGTCATTGCATGCTCCCATCAAATGACATACGGTGGGACCGCTGTATAGCGAATGTGTGCACCCCCCTGAATGACTCCAATGTTCTCCACCCTGTATACCGGGGCGGGTTTAGCTGTCTTTCCCATCACCGGCATTCTTACCAATATACCCATGATGGTGTGATTAGACCGTCCACAGTCCATTGGGACTGGGTAGGCTTCTGAAGCTAGTCTGAGCTGGCACGGACTTAATGCATTCTCAAAAGGGTGGAGGGCTGCGAGGTGCTTGTTGCTGATCTAGGAGGGGACTAAACCTTGTTTTAAATCCTCCAGATTACTGCGGCCGTCGCCCAGTAACCACGCCCCGTACAGCACGCAAGCTTCGTTCTGCGCAGCCTGATTGGACGCATTCCGATCCTCCCTGATGAGAGCATTTACCGTTTTGGTGTGTTTCTCCAGCTCAGCAATAATTTCTTTTAAGTGTAGTGTCATGGCCTGGTCCTCATGTAACTCAGAACCCACTACCTTGTTCTCGTCAGTTAGTATCTTTTGTAACTGTGTTTTCAAACCATTAATCTGGGCCGACAGCTTCACGTCATCCAGAGTGTTGATGACGGAAGTCCCTGTGTTAAAAGCTGTAAAAATATCATTTACTCTACCCCTTCTTTGTCTCCCTACCCTGTCCAAGACCTCATGTGGTGTGGTGTACAATTCGGCTCTGTCTACATCAGCAAAGTCGAATTCATAAAACTGTCTGAACATGTTTGTTAACAGGACCTGGTACAATTGCTCCATTTCCTTGGGGCACCACTCTGGCAATCGCACCTCGTTGAGGTTTAAAATCACCGAGGCCACCGCATAGTGCACCCCTTGGTACAGCACCTGACCTGTGGGTACTAATACCAATCCGTTCCCGGGTCCCTTGGTAGTGGTGGGGCACCCTTCCTTGCGGGCTTTGGCTGCCGGAATCGTGGGCAGGGGCTTGCGGGGGCGGGTGATGAGCTTAGTGGCGTTTACTGGGATCTCAGAGTATGGGACTCCGCACGCCCGTGTGCTGACGTCCCACCTCATTCCTTTCCCAGCATCCTGCCACTGCCTTTGGAAGAAGATGGAGACGCCTGTGGGGCAGGCGCATTCTGAACCCCACATGCAGACTATCCCCTCATCTGGTTCCCACCATTTGTCCGAACAGACACTCAACCCCCCCTGAGTCCCCGTAATAGTCCGATGGGTATTGTTACCCAGTCTCTCCCACTCGACCGTGGAGTTCTTCATGGTTTTGCTCAACTTGCGCAGCCACCACCATCGGTCCAAAGGAACATGTCCGTTACAAACCAAGGAAATCTTCTTCCCGACGGTGACGATGACTCTGGGTGCGATGACCCTCACTCGGGGGCACATCAAAGAAGACTCTCGGTACGCAAACCCGGACTAGCTGGAGTATTCCGTAGAGTTTGACCCCAGCCATCTTGGCCACCTCCCTTCGTGGAAATAGGTGGCTGTCTCCTCAACGCCCCGCGCGCCCGACCCATCGGTCGTGATGGGGGCTGTGTTCCCCGAGCACCCGTAGATCGTGGCGTCCTTGGTGCGGCCCCAATAGGCCCAGCTACACCCGATCACCGCGAACGCGACGAGAATTCCTCTCGTCATCTTTTTGGTTCCTGTAACAAAATTAAACGATATAGCCAGGCTCCCGAGAGATTCTGGCTTAGGTGAAGGCATGATCGGGCTTTTCGACCTCGATCCAAAACAACACGCATACTGGGCAGATTCCAAAACTACTTATAACACTAATCACTTTAATATTTACACATCTTAAACTTAATTAAATTTTAACTAATTTATGTACAGCGCTGTCCGCCCCTGGACGGCTTACCTAATCCTTAATTGTACTGCAGCTCGCCGCTCCTTGTGGCGGGGCTGCACTGACCTGTGGCTTGGGTTCCCCGCGGCCTTTTGCTGTTAATTGGGGACTGTGTTTTGCCAGGGATTTCCCAAGTCAGCGTTTACTGAAATCGGGGGAATCGGACCAAGGTTTTACCGGCTGAGGCATTCGAGCCGACCTGCGAAGAGGTACTTTGGGCGTGGCTCCCTTAGCGAACGGACCTTTGGTTGGGACTTTAGCCCTCACAGCCCATGGCACCTCCACGGCTGCCGGCTTCGGCTCCCTTCCCTCAGGCTCCGCCCCTTTGGGATTTGGGTCTGTGGCGGATGACTCCTCCTCACCTGTCCCTACAGGTGGAGGATCTCCGCCCCCAATTTCTACCTCCCCTAAGCTTGAGTCGAGGGCGGGATCTCCGTCCTCCGACTCCACCTCCTCCAGAATCGTGTCGAGGGCGGGGCCTTGCTGTTCGGGCTCCCCCTTGTCCGAGTCCCAGGCCAGTGGGGAAACCTCCCAGGTGGACGGGACAGCTTCTCCCTCCAGGCAGGCTGCGGTTCCAGCCTGTGTGGACTGTGACTTATTGCACGCCTCAGGCTGTGGATTTTCACCCTCAGACCTGGCTGTTTTGCACCCGGTTTAAACAGTTTGCACCGCTTGATATGAAACCATTTATTGCGTCAGGGTACCTTCGCTACGCGACTGGCGGGGACCGGTGGATCTTGCACTGATTCCTGTCTATCCTGGTCTGTGTCTCTCTTGCCAGCGCGGAGGGTCAGACCCAAGAATTTTACTTCCCGCCGGCCGACCCGTGCTTTCGTTGGGTGGACCTTGGCATCCTCTATCCCTTTCACACTCCTACCCATTCCCCAGAGACAGTGATTTCTCAGGTCCACGAGGATCCCGTGGGCTACCAAGAAATCAGACCCAAGGACTCCCGTTCCACCCCCCGCCTCCCACTTCATTAGTGTACACTTCCACGTGGTGCGGAGTGGTATCACAGCGCACACAGGTAGACGGGCTGTGCTGGCTCTAGTCATTTGGGCACAGGAGTCGCGGTTTCGGGAACGACAAGACCAGTGGTGACGGCTATCTTCCCCTGCGCGATCATAAGAGACCGCATTGTCTCTAAAATTGATTCTATCGCAGCGGGATCCATAGCCGCACCAGCTCCCTTTGCTGGGAGAGGAGTTGCAGATTGTGTTTGGGCTGGTGCTGGGGCGGCGGTCTGGGCTTGGGTTTGGGGTGCGGGAGATTTCCCTTTATTATCCTTCCACGGATTTCTACAGTCCTTGCGCCAATGTCCATCCTTCCCACACCCGTAGCAATTGAGCTTGGCTTGGGCAGGGCGGTTCCCCTCCTGACGCCACTCCTTCTTGCTTGGGGCTGCGGGTTTTGCCTCATGCGCTTTTCCCTTAGAGGGAGGTGTCTCCTGACCTCTACAATTCTTGTATGCCATGGTGAGCTGGCGGAGCACCGTTTCCTCCATGACACCGGGACCTTGGGGGTCAAACCAAGATTTATCTAGGGCCTGTATCTGTGGCAAGCTGTTGGCAATCAAGCAATGGAGCCAATGAACCCACTGTTCGGCGTTCATTGCAACCCATTCAGGCATGCCCGGACAACTGTGTCGATACACTGGCCACAGCCTTTCTGCGAAAACCCGTGGGGGTTCTCCAGTTAGCTGCACAGTCCCTTCCACCCGTTGGAATGGATTACCGTCGTCTACTCCCATAACTTCCAAGACCTCATCCCTGAGATCCGTATACCCTTTTCTTCCCCTCTTACTCCCGTCTGAAAGGCACTGAAGGATTGTGCTATCCAGGGAGAAGAGCAGCATCTTTGCCTGTTCAAGATCATCACAATCATTGATGGCGGCTGTCTCCTCTATCTTCCTGAAATGAACTGACGGATCTCCCTTTACTGTGAGTCTTGGGAGGTGGCTCACCATGGATCTCAGTTGTGGGGCAGCGTAGGGCACCATGATCTGATTCACGTGGGGTCCGGCATCGCCATTTGCGGCGTTGGGACTGAACCTCTGGTGCCGAGTCGGGCACATTGGTGCCGGCTCCGGCTGTGCTACCAGGGGCTGTTCCTCCTCCTGTACCACCTCGGCTATACTTTCTTCCACCACCTCCTTTTTGGGCAAAGCCTCACTATAGCTCGGCAGGGCTGAGTGTTCAGTGGCTGGTGCTGCAACTATTCCGCAAGGAATCGGATGTTTGGATTCCTGCAAAAAGTCAATTTGACTTGCTTTTGGGCTTACGAGGCATACCATGCCTTTTGCCTTAACCAGGGCCATTCTTAGGTCCTCTATGGTCTTTTGGCAGGGGCCATGGTCTGCGCTCTCGAACCCGTGTTCAAGGGACAGCTTGTAAGCTGCCTTGACTTCCACTACTCTCTCCTCCTGCGCTCTTAGCTGTTGTGCGAGGCGGGTGTTTTTCTCCCGTATTCTCGCTTCATTGATCTTTGCCTCAGTAACCTGGCATTCCAGGTACTCTATTCTAGCCTCATGTTGGCTGGCTACAACCTGGCATTCCTGATTCAGCGCGGGAAGCGCTGTGATGAGTTTTTCCCCACCCATGGCCTTTTCCTCTATCTCTGCTGCCTGGGTTGTAATCTTGGCTGCCTGTGCTGCAACGACTCTGTCCAAAATTTGGACCTGTTTCTTGTAGCACATCAGCCACACTGCCTTTTCCACTGATTCTTATGCTCTTTGCTCTCTGTCCACCTGATGGCTATGTCTACCGAATGCCCATTCAGTAAGAGATCGGCAATCCACTGCTTAGTGAGACTTACCTTACCAAAGACATAATCTGCTATCCTCTCATCCATTGCATTTCGACCATTCAAACCTGGATCTAATACATTGCAATCCTGCTGCCAGTGTCCTGCCGCGGTCGCCATTTTCTGTAAGGGGTTTTCTCTCCGAGACCGCAGAGGTCTCTCTTGCCAGAGGCCTCTCTCTCTCTTTTGCACAGTAAAACCTTGAGTGGTTCGACCCACTCGCCCCTTAGGTTCTAGACAATGGACTTAGGTGCAGGAACTACAATGCAGAGAAGGCTCTTATAGACCAAGTTTAATGAATCGAAATGGAATTTTATTGCATATGGAAAAACAAATCAAATGCAAGCAAATGAGAGGGTACATGGGAGGGAAAAACAAATCATAACAATACAGTACTAGCTAAAATAGATACAGGCATATTATACTTTACAAAAGTCATCATGAAATGGGGAAACACACGGAACATCGAGGGACAACAACTCATGTTAATTATACCCAAAATGACCACCCCCTTTAACCTATCTAGATCCGATTATGAAGGGCCAGAAACATGCTCACCAATCCAGTTGGAAAAGTATAGAGTTTTGAAACGGGTCTGCGTTTTGATCCTTTCAGGCGTCCTGTCTCCACGTGGTCGTTGGGCTGTGGGAGCAGCGGGCTGCTCAGGCTGATGGCTCCTTTACTTCAGCAAGACGAGCGGACCCTCATCTTGTTCACAGCTCATTTTTTCCTGTGCTCCAGCCCACGATGTGGTGGGGCGTTTCGTCCTCTCTTCTTCTCCTCGACTTTCTCCTCGTTTTGCAGCGGCCCCGGGGTTTTTGGTCGATGGTCTCCCGACGAATACCCTGAAGGCCGAACGCAAACTTGAACCACCTTCTCGACTCAGGAGTGGCCGAGGCGTTCCCGCTACCAACTTCTCTCTCTGGCTACGAGGTTTTAGCGTGCTCAGCTTCCAGAAGCATCTACAAGCTTCCTCCTAGATTTTCGATGTCATCGGCTATCTGGGCACTCAATTCTTCAACCAGCAACTGTCTTTCCCCGCGATCCCCAATTATACTTCTCAATCGAGGCCTTATCTCCCGCCTAATCAAGGTTGGTCTTTGTTTAACTTTTGGCGGGCTTATAACACAGCAGGGTAGTTATTATATTTAAACTGCTTTCGGGATGGCCGGTGATGGCCACCTCTGGTCTGGAATGACCTGGTAATGTTTTAATGTTTTCTTGATGTCTTTAACGGGTCCTTGATGCGTTCTTTATGAATATGGAACCGTTCCCCTTTGTCTGGGTAAACATTTAGATGGCCTTCATCTACAGGCCGATCTGACTGGATCTGCATCCGATCTTTATGTATGTGTTAAAGTCTGGTTTCGTTTTCTCAGAAATGGCTTCCAGAACTTACTGTGGGTTGAATCCACAAAGGCTGTCTGGGGACTGCAGGAACCATTTTAAAATGTCCCAATAAGTCGGCCACGGGGTCTGGCAGCCATTTTATGTGTCCCTTTTATGGGCTTCTTTTAAAACAGTCTTTTAAAAATCACGGCCTCTCCTGCCAGAGGACCCTTATAATACAATATTAATTTTGCAAATTCTACACTGCCTGCCACTCGGAAAAAGACTTGTTTATTCCAATTCTTTGCTTCCTGTCTGCCAACCAGATCCATGTCAGTACCTTACCCCGAATCCCATGTGCTTTAACTTTGCACGACAATCTCTTCTGCGGGACCTTATCGAAAGCCTTCTGAATGTCCAAATACACCACAAACACTGGTTCTCCCTTATCTATTTTACCAGTTACATCCTCAAAAAATTTCAATAGATTAATCAAGCATCATTTACCTTTTTTTTAAATCCATGTTGACTTTGTCCGATCCTGTCACTGTTTTCCCCACTACCGATGTCAGGCTTACCGGTGTATAATTCCCTGTTTTCTCTCTACCACCTTTTGTAAATGGTGGGGTTACATTAGCTACCCTCCAATCTATGGGAACTCTGCCAGAGTCCATAGAATTTTGGAAGATGACCAGCAATGCATCTGCTATTTCTAGGGCCACTTCCTTAACTACCCTAGGATGTAGATTATCAGGCCCTGGGGATTTATCGGCCTTCAATGCCGTCAATTTCCATAACACCATTTCCCTACAAATACTGATTTCATTCAATTCCTCCCTCTCATTAGACTCTATGTTCCCCGAAATCTCTGGAAGGTTATTTGTGTCCTCCTTTGTGAAGACAGAACCAAAGTATGTATTTAATTGGTCAGCCATTTCTTTGTTCCCAATTATAAATTCCCCTGATTCTGACTGCAAGGGTCCTATGCTTGACTTCACCAATCTTTTTCTCTTCACATATCTACAGAAGCATTTACAGTCAATTTTTATGTTCCCTGAAAGCTTACTCTCATATTCCATTTTCCCCCTCTTAATTAATCCATTTGTCCTCCTTTGCTGAATCCTAAACTGCTCCCAATCCTCTGTTTTGCTGCTTTTTCTGGCCAATTTATATGTCCTCTCCTTGGATCTTATGCTATCCCTAATTTCCCTTGTTAGCCACAGTTGAGTCACCTTTTTTGTTTTATTTTTATGCCAAACAGGGATGAACAAATTCTGTAGTTCATCCATGCGATCTTTAAATGTTTGCCATTGCCTATCCACCATCAACACTTTACGTAATGTTCCCCAATCCATCCTAGCCAACTCACGCCTCATACCATTGTAGTTTCCTTTATTTAAATTCAGGACCCTAGTCTCTGAGTCAACTACTTCACTCTCCATCTTAATGAAGAATTCTATCATATTATGATCGCTCCTCCCCAATGGGCCTCGCCCAACAGGATTGCGAATTAATCCTTTCTCATTACATAATACCCAGTCTAAGATGGCCTGATCTCTAGTTGGTTCCTCGACATATTGGTCCAGGAAACCATCCCGTATACATTCCATGAATTCCTCCTCCACAGTATTGTTACTACTTTGGTTAGCCCAATCTATATGTAGATTAAAGTCACCCATGATAACTGCAGTGCCCTTATTGCACGCTTCTCTAATTTCACATTTAATGCCATCCCCAACCTCAGCATGACTGTTTGGGGGTCTGTATACAACTCCCACTAACGTTTCCTGCCCCTTGGTATTTCTCAGCTCTACCCACACAGGTTCCACATCATCGGAGCTAATATCCTTCCTTACTATTGTGTTAATCTCTTTAACCAGCAATGCTACCCCACCTCCTTTTCCTTTTTGCCTGTCCTTCATGAATATTGAATAACCCTGGATGTTGAATTCCCAGCCTTGGTCACCCTGGAGCCAATCTCCGTAATTCCAATTACATCATATCCGTTTACATCTATTTGCGCAGCTAATTCATCCACCTTATTACAAATGCTCCTTGCATTAAGACACAAAAGGGGAAAAGTTCGGTATCACCCCATAAGGGGCGCCATTACTGGCGGTGCATAAATTTTAGTGCCTGGCGCTAATTATCGCCTCCAACAGCAAACTTGGCTTTTATCGCCCCTGGAGGTGATTGGAGCGCTAAATCAGCTGCTACACACCTCTCTTAAGGCGCTAAGGCCGAGGAGCGAGGCGCTACCTCAGAGGGCGGGCGCAGCGCAGGTGCTGTCAGTTAGCGATTGAACTCAGACACACTGGCGCCGATCAGTTCTTAAAGGGGAGGGTCGGTCTTGCTCTGCAGCCACACCCTGCTCATTGGAGCCTTGAATCTCGGCCTGGGCAGACCTGTGGCTAAATCTAGCAGCCAAAAACTATGGAGAGGGCCAGGGAGCGAGCACAGCGCTTCTGCGTGTGGGCTTTGGAGGCTCTGGTTCGCGGGGTGGAGTGCAGAATATCCATTCTGTACCCAGAGATTGGCAGGAGGCCTTTGCCACATGAGTACAGAAGAGTGTGGAGGAAGGTGGCTCAGAGAGTGTCCTCAAGCAGCATAGTGCCTAGGACCCATCTCCATTGTAGGAAAAAGTTCAACAACCTCACTCGGGTCGTCAGGGTGAGTGCCTTTTTTTCAAAACCTCTTCATCCCTCCATCTCAACCTCACCTTATGGCCAGAGGGTCGTGAAAGCCCGAATGCCCAACACTCATCCAACACCTATGGCCCTTTCATCAAACACACACACACATTCCACATTTTGCATGCAGTAAGGGCTACTCAACCATGGGAGGCATTTCAGGCAAGACCATGGCTGCATACAGTAAGGGCTATTCAACCATGGGAGGCATTTCAGTCAAGACCATGGCTGCATATTTACTCAGACGCTGTCCTTTTTCTTGCAGGCCAAGCTGTCTCATAATAGGAGACAGCAGCAATGGACCGGTGGAGGGCAGCCTCAGCTGCAACCCCTCAGCGATCTTGAGGAGCACGTCCACAGGAACGTGGCAAGCCGGGTGATTGGTCCTGTTGCCACTGGAGACGCCGACCCCATTCTCTCCTTCCACTTGTTCCTCACAACAGCAGCCTTTGACACTTTCAGTGCAAATCACTAAATCGCTGCACTCATGCCTCCCTTGCTGCCACCCTGTCCTCACGCTAAAGCTACTCTTGCACCTCCCTGCTTTCAGATGGTGATTCACCAGGTGAGGAGACGGGCTCTCAAGCTGCCACTGAGAGTGAAACTGAAGGCGAGGAGGAAGAGAAAGCCGGACCAACAGTGCCAACCTCTACCGAGGCAGCCCATGCCCACACTGGGAACACACCTTCCCTGGAGGGGAGTAGGGGGGAATGGTCTGATGAAGGTGAAGCTCCAGGACCCAGCGGGCTGCAGCAACACGATGGGGGTAGAGAAGCTCAGGGGCCTTCTCCCCGGAGGGAGAGTATGGCTTCGAGTCCTGCTGCACTGGACGCAGAGGAGGAGCAGGTCCTCACTGAAATGAGCACACAGGCGGAGCACAAGCACACTGAGCTCATGGCTGCAGTGGCAAGGGTGCCTGAATCCATTGAATCACTGGCAAGGAGTGTGGAGCACTTCGCTGTAGCACAGGCGGCTGCCACGCAAATACTTAGTGCTGCAATGCAGTCAGTGGCTGGTCTCATGCAGACGCAGATTGAGGCCATGTGAGCACTGACTGCTGCCACCGTCGCTGGATCGGGCACATTTCCCCGGTGCTATCACCGTGCCGCAGCAGGCCAGCAATCTGTGCTCCATCAGATTGCTCAGGATGCTGTAGTGCTGCCCCGCCAGTGTGTCAGTCGATCAGGGAGTTGCTGTACTCTCTCAAGTTGACAGTATTCCTGCTGCCACCACTGGCACTTCTCCACTGCAGTTGCCATCTCTTCTCTTAGGCCCTCTCTTAGGCAATCCCTCGGAACCGAGAATGACTTGCTTCCACATTAAAAATGAGTCCTCAGGTGACTGATGAGTCCAGTGCGGGACCTACAGTCTCTGTCACAGGTGGGGCAGACGGTGGTTGAAGGGGTGGGTGGGTGGGGTGCTTGGGCTGATGTGCGCTCCTTGCGCTGCCTGCGCTTGGCTTCCGCTTGCTCCCGGCGAAGAGTCTTGAGGTGTTCGGCGCCTTCCCGAATGCTTCTCCTCCACTTTGTGCGGTCTTGGGCCAGGGATTCCCAGGTGTTGGTGGGGATGTTACACTTTCTCAAGGAGGCTTTGATGGTGTCCTTGAAGTGTTTCCTCTGCCCCCCTGGGGCTCTCTTGCCATGCCAGAGCTCCGAGAGCGCTTGTTTTGGGAGTCTCGTATCGGGCATGCGGACAATGTGACCCGTCCATTGGAAGGACAGACTGCTGCCACCCATGCAGAGTTGGTGCAGTCAGCAGCCGAGCCCTCCAGGCCCAGGGCTGGTCCAGGCTGTCCCTCAAGGGCATCTGCAGTCTCAGTTTCTGACACTCAGCAGCCTTCCCCCAGCCTTGCTCCAGCCACTGGGGTCCCATTACGGAGGAGCAGCAGGGTGGGAAGGGGGGAATTTCGCAAGGGAAGCAGATCACCCTCGAAGGGCAAAAAGTAGGAGGTGTGACAAAATGTTTTTCATTGTTTTATTGAAGGCCGAGGTTCATGGTCAAATTTTTGGAACTGTTTTGGACATTGTCTCCAGGTTGTGAGAGCCAGTTATGTGAATGACTGCTTTTTTTTGTGTTTCTTTCTATTACTTTGTCATGCGGAAATGAGACACACAGGGTTTGTGAAATAAAGAAGTGTCTGTATTCAAAATGTACATGTTTGGCCTTTGCAATCATTGTCACCTTGACTGGCTTAGGGGTTGCAGGATGGTTTCATTCAGGTTGTTTGAATGGCAGAAGCCATTTCCTCAGAGGGGGCCTAGAAGCGACTTGCTTTGAGCCTTTGATGGACGGCCCTTCCACTTTGTGCCTCCCTCCCGCCTTGGTGCTGCAGATGATCATCCTCCTCATCTTCCTCCTCCTCTTCCTCCTCCTCCTCCTCTGCTGGTGCTCCAATGCTTGGTGGCATTGGCTGGGCCCTGAGGATTGCAAGGCTATGCAGCATGCAGCACACAACAACGAAGTGGGAGACTCGCTCAGGCAAGTACTGCAGGGCTCCTCCAGAATGGTCCAGACAGTGGAACCGTTGCTTGAGCACGTCGATTGTGTGCTCAATGATGTTCCTGGTGCTTGATGGCTCTCCTTGTATCGTAGCTCAGCAGGGGTGCTGGGTGAACGGAGCGGTGTCATCAGCCAGGTGCACAGAGGATATCCCTTGTCCCCAAGAAGCCAACCTCCTGGGTGATGCAGTGCCTGGAAAAGGTCTGCCACAGAAGTCTGGTGCAGGATGAAGGCATCGTGGCTGCTGCCACGAAAGTGGGCATTGACAGCAAGTATCAGCTGTCTGTGGTCACAGACCAACTGGACGTTTAAGGAATGGAAGCCCTTTCGGTTGCGGAAATCCTCGGCATTTTCATGTGGCACCCGCAAAGCCACATGCATGCAGTCAATGGTGTCCTGCACCATGGGGAAGCCCGCTATCATCGCAAAGCCCGTTGCGTGTTCTTGCTGCTTGTCCGGGGTCATGGGGAAAGAGATGTACTCTTGTAAGGGTTTGGGGCTTCTTTAAACTGGTTTAAAGTAATTTTCCTGGTCTTGCAGCCTTTGCCTGCACTCAGACCAATTTACAAATGAAACCAATTTCAAAACAGCGGTTTCGAATCGCTACCCCACCTTCCAGTTCTGACTGCAGGGCTTATAATTATTGATATTAAAAACAGACACGTAGTTTGGATGAGAGAAAAAAATCAAGTTTTATTAACTAAAAGAAACTATAATCAAAATATCAAACTATCCCACACGAACACAGTAAAATTGTAAAACTATATAACGGGGGTTGCAGACGGCAAAAATGAGGGATACAATGGCTACAATGTTATTTAAACAACCTTAGCAATTCCCTTAAATCACCACCCCAAACTCCTGCTAGGTTGCTTTGCTGAGGAGTCAGAACACCCTGCTCACCTTTGGTCCAGCGAAGTAAGCGAGAGCGCCAGCTAGCTTCTCAGCCGCTATCTTTATACCTGGTGAGCCCCTGCCGTTCTGCCTTGCAAGGGCTGTGTGCAAAATTCCCCACCCAAAAGGGTCCAATACACAAGAGAAAGCTGTGATTGGCTAACTCAAAGTGGTTAGACTGGGTTAATGTGTCTTCCGGAGCTTCCTGGGCTGAAACAAAAGGGAGATACAACTGCTCTATTGTCCAGTGCTGGGTGATTTAAAACCCATTCAAATCTTGAACGATTCCCATTCAAGGTGCAAAAGTCTCTTCTGCAGTTTAGATGTATCCACTCGATATACAAACAACTGCTAATAGCATTCAATTGCTTTGTAAACAAAGCATTGTCCTTTGTCTTCGGCCATGTGGTGACAGCCATTTTTATCCCTGGAAATTTAAAAGCACATCGACCAGGGATTCTTTAATCAAAAAAATGAATCTTCAGAACTGTAAATTATTGCGAATTCTTACACTCTCGTCTCCTTTTATAGAGGGCATTTGTTACCTGACAGATGCAGCAATGCACCGCAAACTGGGAGATGTTGGTGATGTCCCCAGTAGCTGATTGAAAAGAGCCGGTGGCATAAAAGTTGAGATCCACTGTTATCTTCACTGCCACTGACAGAGACGTCCTGCTCCTCAGTGGAGGCTGCAGATCTGGCTGAAGCAGGTGGCAGAGCTCAGTGACCAACTCCTTGCTGAAGCGCAGCCTTCGCAAACAGTGCTCCTCAGACATATTAATGTAGGAGAACTGTTGGCGAAAAACCCTGGGAGGGTAAGTTCTCCTGTACCGAGGCCTGTTGGCCCTCCTCCGCCTGGCCATGATTGCCACTCTCTCTCTGCGTCTCTGTGCCCTCTGAATGTATGGAGAAGGACAACGTTCCCATCCATTGCAGCCACCATAGTATCTAGGCAACCAAAGTTATGAAGGTCAAAAAGCAAAGTGCCTGCAAACTTATGGTCAGAAGCCAAAAGTACCTCAGACAGCATTGACTCAATGCAGAAATCTCTCTTTCTCTCTTTGTCTCTCTCAAAATCTCTCTCTCTCTTTCAGAATGAGTGGTGCAAAAATGGCTACCACACAAAAGCCAGGAAGAGGCCCCCTTTAAATAGCACCATCCCAGCCCCACAGCGACTGGGAAGCATTCCAGTCAACCTGTTGTTAGTGGCGCCAGGCGGAAAGGAGGGGGGCGCCACTCAATTTCCGGTCCGGAAAGGGCGTTGCACCCTCGAATGACGTCAAGATCTGCATGCGCAGGAGATTGGGCGGTATTGTTTAGCGTCGCCGCAAAATGTCCGGTCAATTTCGCGAGAGGCGCAGCTATCGCCGCGCCCGGGCGCTAGTTGCTTTGCACCCCACTTAGTGCCCTCTTAAGGAGCTAACAGGTGGCGCTACCAACTGAATTTTTCCCCAAAAACCTTCAGGCTTGTTTTATTAACGCTCTTAGTCCTTTTAGAATTATTGTTTACTGTAGCCCTGTTTGATTTAGACCCTTGATTTCTCTGCCTTCCACTTTTGCTTTCCTCCTTCCTGTCTTTTGTTTCTATCCTTGCTTCCCTTTCCTCTGTCTCCGTGCACAGGTTCCCAACCCCCTGCCATTTTAGTTTAAACCCTCCCCAACAGCACTAGCAAACACCCCCCTAGGACATCGGTCCCGCCCAGGTGCAAACCGTCCAGTTTGTACTGGTCCCACCTCCCCCAGAACCGGTTCCAATGTCCCAGGAATTTGAATCCCTCCCTCTTGCACCACTCCTCTAGCCAAGTATTCATTTGAAATATCCTTCTATTTCTACTCTGACTAGCACATGGCACTGGTACCAATCCTGAGATTACTACCTTTGATGTCCTATTTTTAATTTACCTCCTAACTCCCTATATTCAGCTTTTAGGACCTCATCCCAGTTTTTACCTATATCGTTGGTACCTATATGCACCACGACAACTGGTTTTTCACCCTCCCCCTCCAGAGTGCCCTGCAGCCGCCCCTAGGCATCCTTGACCCTTGCACCAGGGAGGCAACATACCATCTTTGAGTCTCGTTTGCAGCCACAGAAATGCCTATCTATTCCCCTTACAATAGGATTCCCTATCACTATAGCTCTCCCAGTCTTTTTCCTCCCGTCCTATGCAGTAGAACCACCCATGGTGCCAGGAAGTTGGCTGCTGCTGCCTTCCCCCGATAAGCCATCTCCCTCAACAATATCCAAAGTGGTATATCTGTTTGAGAGGGGGATGGCCACAGGGGACCCCTGCAATACCTGCCTGCACCTACTACTCTGCCTGGTGGTCACCCATTCCCTTCCTGCCTGTGCAGCCTTTACCTGTAGTGTGACTAACTCCCTAAACATGCTATCCATGATGTCCTCAGCATTGCGAATAAACATAGAAACATAGAAGATAGGAGCAGGAGTAGGCCATTTGGCCCCTCGAGCCTGGTCCGCCATTCAATGAGATCATGGCTGATCATCCAAATTCGGTACCCTATCCCTGCCTTCTCTCCATATCCCTTGATCCCTTTAGCCTTAAGAAATTTATCTAACTCCTTCTTGAATATATTTAATGAATTGGCCTCTACTACCTTCTGCGGTAGAGAATTCCACAGGTTCACCACTCTCTGGGTGAAGAAATTCCTCTTCATCTCTGTCCTAAATGGCTTACCCTTATCCTTAGACTGTGACCCCTGGTTCTGAATACTCCAATATGTATCCATTCGCAGCTCCAGCGCCACAATGCGGTCTGTCAGTAGCTGAGCTGGATACACTTCCTGCACACATGGTCATCAGGGACACAGGAAGTGTCCTTGATTTCCCACATAGCGCAGGAGGAGCATGCCTCGGGGCCGAGCTGTCCGACCATGACTTACCCTTTAATTATTCTAAATTAATTGAAATCAAACCAATACCACTAATTACAATATTTAAATGATGTACTCAAGGGCCCTTGGTTACTAGCATTCCCAATACACAACAGAGAAGTTAGAAACTGTAACCACAAAAATTAAGACCTTCTAAATTTTAAAAACTACTAATCTTAACTGTCAAACTATAGAGTAGTATAATTACTCACCTGGCCGTACTCACCGAATCAGCTGCTTCCTCTTGCCGGTGTCATTTTTTGAATCGTGACGTGGCTCTGGAATGCCGCCGCCGGTCTTTGAGATTGGTAAGCCTCTGTACAAAAGCCCACGAAAGTGAGTTTAAGTACTCACTGTACCGCCGCTCTCTGCTGCTCCCGACACCGGCCTCTGTAAAAAAGCCCGCGAAAGTGAGTTTAAGTACTCACTGTACCGCCGCTCTCTGCTCCTCCTGACACCGGCCTCTGTAAAAAAGCCCGCGAGAGTGAGTTTAAGTGCTCACTGTACCGCCGCTCTTTGCTCCTCCTGACACTGGCCTCAATTAGCTCCCTCCCCTTGTGTGGACGTCACTCTTTGAAAATTCTGCCGGTGCTGAGTTGGTACCGCCGCCACCTCGCTGCTCTTCCCAGGTCCACAGTGCTGCCACTGCTGCTGCTGCTGTGGGGCCTACCTACGCCTTGGGCTCACTTTATACCACCGCCACTGCCTCGCCGCTCCTCCCAGGTCTGCACTGCCACCACTGCTGCTGGGAGAAAGCAGGGACAGGGTACTGAATTTGAATGATCAGCCATGATCTCATTAAATGGGGGAGCAGGCTGGAGGGGCCAAATGGCCTACTCCTACTCCTATCTTCTATGTTTCTATGTTTTTATGTTTCACCGGCAGAGATGACAGATGCCTGCTGCATTCTCCAATGCAACAACCATCTAATTTCTGCTAAAGACAGAGGTTTGATGAGTCTTGAATACAAGGACTCATCAAACAACGTAGTGTCAGTGTTTGACAGCTTCATAGAGCTGTCAAATGAAGACAATTCATCTGTCAAAATTTTTAACGGTTAAAACATCATACGCTGACATTCTCTGTGACCAGCTCCCCCTTAATTGGCCTGCTAAGCCCGCTGGGCGAGCTTAACAAGGTCAATCAAGGGAAAATAGCGTGGGTTGGCCACAAGTCGATGGAGGCGGGACAGCGACTCGACAAACAGCAGTCCCACCTCCATCGTGCCCCCCATTGGCAAAATCGGCCCCTATGACTCTATGGGGGAAAAATTTGATTGATTTGCACCTCACATTAGCGCCCTAGGAGGGCGCTAATGGGGCACAAAGCAACTAGCGTCTGGGTGCGGCATTGCTAACACCTCCCACGAAATTCAGTGGGAGGTTAGAGGTGGTGGTACCCGTTAGTGCCCTGCCTCCGGTGATGACGTCATCACCATGCGCAGCATCTCACTGCGATCTTCGGTAGCGCCCCCTGACTTACCACCAAACGCTATGTCCGACAGGGTCGAGGGGGCCTACCTGCGGCCGTGGCTTCGCAAATTAAAGGGGAGGAGCCGGGCGGCCATTTTTGTTGCTGGCCGCCTGCCAGCACCTACCCCCGTTGCTGTCCCCGGCCTGCTGTGAAGCACCCCTCCCCCCCCCACAGGGTGCCAGCTCTATTTCTTGAGTGCCGGGCTCTTTTGCCGGCACTCCGATCCCTGGTGGCCCAGCTGCTGCACGTAGCACCGCGATATACACTCGCAGCACCCCAAGATGGAGACAGGGTGCTTCCAATAGCGCCCCGCCTCCCTCTTGGGGCGCTATCAGTGAATTTCGGGCGCAGGGGTGCTAACTTTTTCGGGCACTAAAAGTAGCGCCCTGGGGATTAGTGCCCCAAAGGTAGTGCGACCCAATTTTGCCTCCTGTTTCACCTACTCCAGCCTGGAAGGATCTCGACTCGAAGAAATTCAGGGCCATGGTCACCTTCACTGCCACTGACAGTGCTGTCCTTGCCCTGGTGTGAGGTTGCAGGTCTAGTTGCAAGAGGTGGCAGAGTTCTGTGAGCACCTCCTTCGTAAAGCGCAGACGCCTCACACACTGCTCCTGGCTCAGCTTAAAATAAGATAATTGTTCTCGGAAGACCATAGGTGGGTAAGACCTCCTTCTGAGAACCCTTCTCCCCCTCCTCCTCTTCTTCGCTGCCTCTGCTCCATCTTACTGTCCTGTTGCAGGCCAAGGGGATGACAACTAGAGCACCCGTGACTGGGAGCAAGTGGTCTGACCCGAATGCTTGAAGTCAGAAGCAAGGCCTTCTCCACTTGTAGCACCACTCCCTGTCACCTCACCAACTTTAAACAACTCTGGAAAGCTCCAAACACTTCCACAAACTTACACAGAGCCAATAGAAATTCATCAGCTTCTGACCTGAGAAGAGTTGATGATCCCCTTAAATATTACTGGTAAGGAGTGCTTGCAGCTACTGAACACATGTTCAGCTGTGCAAGGTTAAAACAGGGTGTTAGTTCCAGCATTGAGGACGAAAATGGCAGTGCTGGTGTCAAATCAGCGTTGCATGCTGATTGACATCACAATCTGCCTACACTACTGATATACCTATCAATTCATCCAATGAAAAGCGACGAGTTAAGAAAGTAACTATAGGTTTTTATTGGCTAAATAACAGAGCCCACCCTCGTGGGTGATCGGATACAACAAGGAGGAATGCCAGCCAGTCGACTACCTTTATACCTGGGCAGGTAGGTGGAGTCATGGGCGGAGTCAGCAGTGGTCAGCCCAGGTATAGCAGCGTGACAAGAGGCGACCTCGTATAGTGATACAACAGTGTGAACAGTGATAACCATAGAGTAACGATATAACAGTGATAACTATAGTGTAACGATAGTGAACGATAAAAGTGGTTTACCACAACTACATACTTCTGGCGCACGCTTTCAGCACCGGGCTAATGCCTTCACCAAGATGGCATCTGGCATGGCCCGCACCAAAACGGCAGTCATAGTGCTTAAACAATGGGTGCAATGCTAGCGGATTTTTAGCCCAATATCTTTGTTATCTCTGAACCATAAGGGAATTGCTGAACATTTTTTTCCTTAACATTTCACATTTACTTAGGCCACGATTTCCTCATCCTCAGCGGGTAAGTGGCAGATCCCAACCTTGCTGCTGGCTGTCCAAAGTGATTTTACGTAGATTGGTTTTGTTAAGCCCGCCCAGTGCGTTTGCCGGCCAATTGAAGGAAGCAGGTCTGATGAAGTCAATTGATGACGCGTCATCAGCCGGTTTCCTTAAAGGAACAATGCGGAAATTTATTTTGCCATTTGTGCTGTCAGTGTTCTACAGCATTGAGGTGCTGCAAACACTGACAATCACTGCACAGAGGTGCACGGCTGCACCCAGGCTCTCCCATCACTCCCTCCATATGCTTATGGAGAGAGTCACAGCACGCAGGGAGGTACTCTTCCCTTCCAATGGGCAGAAGAGACCTCCCCAGGAGATCAATGCAGCCTGGCTGCACATTGCACAGGAGGACACAACCAGGACCAGGAGGACCAGGCTGCAGTGGTGCAAACCTTTCAATGATCTCAGTAGATCACAAAACGTAACTGCAAATCCACACTCAACTTCATCCTGCTGTGCCACTCGTCACATCCACTTCACTCTGCCTTCCCTATCCTACTCCTGCACATCCTTACTCACACCAACTTACCTTGCACCTCCACCCATCCCTCTCTATCTACATTATCACTTCCCCATCTCACTAGTCACCCCTCACACTCATCCTCATCCTAGTCCAATCATGCCAACTAACAATACACAAGGGTAGGCACTTGTGTGTTTTAACCAATGTTCATGTGAAGTTTTTGTTAATGTGCTGTCAAACATTGAAATCTTTATTTTCTAAACTTTGTGATCTTGAACAGATCAGTGTACAGCTTTGGAAGTGGTTTAGTGAGTTGCAGTGAATGGTGAGGCATAAGGGTACCACCCCTACTGCCCAAACCCCCCCCCCAACCCCCAGAATGGTGATGAGTGTGAAAGGAATGGCTTGGGCATTGTAGATATGTTTTATGGTGTTGGTGTGAGGTGGTGCCAACCTGGCGCATCATGTGGCAACCAGGGTGTACAGCATCAAATGAAGTAAATGTGGCCAAGGTGAGGCTATCCCTGGTCTCCCGGACTGCAATTTGCACGGGTGCTGATGCCCTGTGTCCTGTGAAGCATCAGGTGATTGTGGAGAAGGTTGGTGTTGTTGTTGATGCTGCTGGTGTGCCTGGTGCTGCTGGTGTTGGGGCTGATCATGATGGGATTCTGAGGACCAAGGTGAGTGAGTATAAAGGGCACTGATGCTGATGGAATAGATGGCAGGTGAACTTGAGATGACAGAAGCGATCTAGGTTGACAGAAGGGAGATAGGTTGTTTCAATGAGGTGACACTGGACAGAGAGTGACGTAATAAAACTCACTATGCACTTGGTTTGAGCATAAAGCAAGGCTTTAATCAGCTTATTTCAGAACATGGAAGTCCAGTTGTATCCACAAGCTCCCTTGTCTTTACAAAATGTCCGTGGCAAGCTGGGGCCAACGCCCGAGTATTTATAAACCTTGGACGGCGCCACCAGCTGGCTGTCCAGTGTTATTTCATAGGTAGTTTCTCGATGATGAGATTTATGACATTCTTCCTGCCTAAAAGATTTGGAAATCCGACGACTTCCTCTTAACAGATTAGGCGGACCATGAATAGCCGCAGTCTTTTAGATTTTTGTTTATGGCCAGAAGGCACTTCTTCCCGGACCATGTCTTGGTCCCTGGGCTGCTTGAACCGTGCCGCTGGATCGACAGGGCCCGTGTTGCTCTGATCAACCCGAGGGAGGCTGTGGAGATCGTGACTCTGGGTGCGGATCCCCACAGGCGCAGAACTGGCTTCGTCCCATTGGTTAGCTGGAGAGTGACTGGCATCCTGGCCCGCGGTGGCCATCCCACGGGGAGCGCTCAGCTCCCCGAGCGGATCCGGCAGGGCAGCCGGCAGATCCCTCGATGTCCCAGGTAGGGTGTCATCCTCGGGGGGGGCGCAGAGAGTCGGCCTCATCTCCGCGGGTCCCTCCATCAGTCGGGTCCGTGGAACCAGCCGAACAGGGAGCCAGGTCCCAGAGCGAGATGGTGGAATCGCGGGCATCCGGGTACCGCACGTGGGCGTACGTGGGGTTGACGTCTGTAAGTTCTACCTCTTCGACTAGAGGATCGGCTTTTGACGATCAGACGAATCTTCGGAGCAGCACGGGGCCAGGAGCTGCCAACCATGATGGTAGAGACGTCCCATGGGTGGAGCGACGCTGGAAGCTGAAGAATCGCTCACGAGGTGTGACATTGGTAGAAGTAGAAAGGAGAGACCTGCTGGAATGCAACACGTCAGGGAGCAGTTTCCCACTGCTGGTCTGGTAGTTTGTGTGACCTCAGCGCAAGACGAACAGCGTTCCAAATGATAGCGTTGTATCCCTCAACCTGTCCGTTACCGATGGGATAGTACGGTGTCATTTTACTTGTGGCAATTCCCCGTTGGGAGAGATAACTTTTGAGTTCGCTTGACATGAAGGAGGGACCTCGATCAGAGTGGATGAAATTGGCCGTACCGTAAATGTAAAAGACTTGATCAAGGCATTTGATCACTGTGGAAGTAAGCATATTGGGACAGGGGAAAGCAAAGGAAAAGTGTGAATATTCATCCACCATAGTCAGTAAGTAGGTGTTCCGAGTTGAGGAAGGCAATGGCCCTTTAACGTCAATGCTGAGTCGCTGCATAGGCTGCATAGCGTGTATGAGCGAGCCATCCGATGGACGGAAGAATTGCTGTTTTAACTCCGCACAAATTTTACAGAAGGAGCACGTTCTTTTCACATCTTCCGTAGAAAATGGGAGATTTTTAGATTGCACAAAGTGCAACATACGGGTAACGCCAGGATGGCATAAGTCAGTATGAAGATCCACCAGAGTTGAAGTTGACATAGAAGAGCAGAATGCCCGCGTGAGAGTATCCGGGGTCACATTCTCTTTGCCGGGTCGATAATGTATGGTGTATCCAAAGGCAGCCAATTCCATCCTCCAGAGTTGTATTTTGTTGTTCTTGATCTTAGTGCGTTTCCGGTTATCCAGCATAAAGGCCAGGGAGCGCTGATCGGTTATAAGTGTGAAATGGCGACGAGCGAGAAAATGACTCCACTTACGTACCACTTCGATGATGGCCATAGCCTCCTTCTCGACAGGAGGATAATGGAGTTCGCTACCCTGCAAAGTTCTGGACAAAAATGCAACGGGTCGACCACCTTGATTCAAGGTAGCAGAGATTGCCACATCCGATGCATCGCACTCAACCACGAAAGGAAGATTTTCATCAATGGAACGAAGCGTGGCTTTTTCCAGTTGTCGCTTGAGGAGGTTGAAAGCTGAAATAGCCATTGCCTCCAATGGAAATGACTCTGCATGAAGCAGGGGCTGGATCTTGTCAGAGAAGTGGGGTATCCATTTCGCATAATAGGCGAACATGCCGAGTGCGCGACAAAGAGAGCCAAGATTCGTAGGGGGAGGGAGCTCCTGAAGCGGACGAAGTCTCTCCGGATCCGGTTTGATGACACCGTTGCCCAACAGTAGCCAAGGATGTTGACTGATGGTACTGATTTCACAGATTTGGACTCATTTAAGGTTAAGTTGCGACGACGGAGAACATCAAAAAATTTCTGGAGATTGGCATCATGCTCCTTCTGGTTATGACCAGCAATGGTGATATTATCTAGATATGGAAAAGTGTCCGTTAATTTCTCCTGTTTCACTAGGCTATCCATTGCCCATTGAAAGACGGCCACCCCATTGGTGACCACAAATGGAATGCGACAAACCTGGTAAAGCCGACCATTGGCCTCAAAGGCCATATACATTTTGTCAGAGTCTTCTAAAGGTACTTGATGATATGCGCTCTTTAACTCAAAAGTTGAAAATACCTTGTAGTTGGCAAGGTTATTGACCATGTCATCGATGCGTGGTAGTGGGTAGGCATCCAGGTCGGTATACTGGTTAATAGTTTGCAAGTAATCAATGCAAAGACGTTTCTTGTGTTGCTTCAGAGGATTTTTAACAATGATGACTTGAGCCCACCAGGAAGATGAACATGGCTCAATGATACCATCAGCTAGAAGGCGAGACATTTCTGCCTTGATAAAGGCTCGATCATCTCAGCTGAAATGTCATGATTTAATGACTCTGGGCTTACATCGGGGGGGGAAAGATTGGCAAACAAGGAGGGCTCGTCGAGCGAAGCCGCCAAAAGCGCACAAAACGGTACTTTGGAAATAGTAATCTCCGGCTTTGACCCTCCAAACTCGAAAGTGAATCTTTTGTGTTGTTTCTGGAAATCCTGTCCCAGGAGCACATCATTGCATAGCTTCTTGAGCACCGTGAGCCGGGTGGAGAAGTAAGTGCGGCCATTGAGAATAAGGTCGACAAGACAAAAGCTGGAAGAATTGGTGTTCAGTGTCATCAGAGCCATTGCAATTTACCTGTCCGAGGGGTAAATACGCAGTTTTAACTTACTGACAGCCCGCTCACTAATGAAGCTCTCAGAGCTGCATGAGTCGATTAGTGCACTCAAAATGTGTCCATTTATCGAAACCTTCGTGGCTGCATGGGATAAACTTTGGGGAAAAACAGCTGTGATGGGAGGAGGGGCAGTTTTACCCTTGACAGCTGTAACCTTATTAGTGGTTATTGGGGGAGGAGCAGTTTTATAGATTGCAGCTGTAACCTTAGTAGTGGCTCTTGGGGGAGGAGCAGTTTTATAGATAATAGCTGCAAACTAACAGGAGCTCTTGACCGGTATAGCTTAGAAAAGTGGCCTTTCTTACTAACAGCGGCTCTTGACTGGCATACCTTAGAAAAGTGACCTTTCTTGCTGCAGTGATTGCAGGTCGCGTTACAAGCAGGTCAAAATTTCCTATAATGGAACGCTCCTCCACAGAAGAAACACTTCCTTCCAGATTGCCAAGATGCCGCTAGGGCGGGGTCATCATCAGCATAGGTTTCTAGGGTAGGGTTGTCATCAGCCGGGTTGGAGTCGTCATCCGTGAGGGCTTCCGCCCAAGGCCTATTGAAAGAGTCACTAAAAGAGATAGCAGCAGCCCGTGCACGTGGTGAAAGATAGGTGTCTGCATTTCTCTTTGCTAAGTCCAGAGAACATGCCTGGTCATAGGCAGCCTGTAACTTGAGGGTTTTATTCTCCAACAGACGCTGACGTATGAAGGGAGATGCAATCCCGTTAATAAAGGAATCACGAATTAACTCCTCCTGGTACTGTTCAGCTGTAACAGCTTTAAGATTACAATCCTTGCTGAGCCTGCAAAGTTTCTGAAGGAATTCGTCAAGTGATTCCTCGGGTTGTTGTCGAGTTGTGGCAGGTAGATGCCGAGAAAAAATTTCATTTGGGGACTTGACATATAGCTGCTGTAGTATTTGGGTAGTGGCATCATAGTCTACACAGTCTTCGATATAATCAAACACATGAGGGGATACGTAATTAGCAAGTATTTCTAATTTATCAGGAGCATTTTCACCACACACCCTGAGGAAGTTGCTAAAAGTACGATACCAGTGTTTCCATACCTTAGCAGCTATAAGTGAATTCAGGTCCAGGTCAAACATAGAAACATAGAAGATAGGAGCAGGAGTAGGCCATTCGGCCCCTCGAGCCTGCTCCGCCATTCAATGAGATCATGGCTGATCATCCAAATTCAGTACCCTGTTCCTGTCTTCTCTCCATATTCCTTGATCCCTTTAGCCTTAAGAAATATATCCAACTCGTTCTTGAATATATTTAATGAATTGGCCTCGACTGCCTTCTTTGGCAGAGAATTCCACAGGTTCACCACTCTGGGTGAAGAAATTCCTCTTCATCTCTGTCCTAAATGGCTTACCCCTTATCCTTAGATTGTGACCCCTGGTTCTGGACTGCCTGACCATCGGGAACATCTTCCCAGCATCTAGTCTGTCTAGCCCTGTTAGAATTTTATATGTTTCAATGAGATCCCCTCTCATTCTTCTAAACTCCAGCGAGTACAAGCCCAATCGACCCAATCTCTCCTCATACATCATTCCTGCCATCCCAAGTATCAGCCTGGTGAATCTTCGCTGCACTCCTTCCATGGCAAGAACATCCTTCCTCAGATAAGGCAACGAAAACTGCACACAATACTCAAGATGTGGCCTCACCAAAGCTCTGCACAACTGCAGCAAGACATCCTTGTTCCTGTACTCAAACCCTCTCGCTACAAAGGCCAACATACCATTTGCCTTCTTAACCACCTGCTGCACCTGCATGCTTACTTTCAGCGACTGGTGCACAAGGACGCCCAGGTCTCGTTGCACTTCCCCTTCTCCCAGTCTATTGCCATTTAGATAATAATCTGCCTTCCTGTTTTTGACACCAAAGTGGATAACCTCGCATTTATCAAGACGGGCGGGGTTGAGTAGTTTCTCCATGATGGATCGATTACTTGTCTGAGTTCCCTTCTATGGTTTGAGTCGTAGCTGGCTGTTCCTGAAATCACCCAGAGCGTGGAGTCGATATTAAGTTGATTAAATTGACGTAATAAAACTCACTATGCACTTGGTTTGAGCATAAAGCAAGGCTTTATTCAACTTATTTCAGAACATGGAAGTCTAGTTGTATCCACTAGCTCCCTTGACTTTACAAAATGTCCCTGTCAAGCTGGGGCCAACGCCTGAGTATTTATACTCCTTGGACGGCGCCATCAGCTGGCCGTCCAGTGTTATTTCATAGGTAGTTTCTCGATGATGAGATTTATGACAGAGAGTTTACTCCAAATATTTTTAACCTGTATAAAGCTCAATCTGTCTTCCAAATGCAGTAAGCAACAGCTTCTGAGCTGGGAAAGTGAACAGCTGTGAGATGGGAGCTTTTCTAGCACATTTGCAGCTGTCAAGTAAAGAGATGATTCCAAGGCCATTCAACTCCTGACCTGCTGACCTGACGTGATCCCTGAGCAGCATGGACTCTGTAGGCAACCTAGTACAATTTAAAGCTGCGCTCAAAATACTTATTAAGAGGCTCTTAACAAGGTCAGAATGACTTGAATAGTTTCCCCTGCCACTGCGGGTCGGGCTTGTTCAGTGTTGACAAACCCAACATCTGGGAAAGTCGCATGGTGGCCGGTAGACAGCAGGTTGTCGACCTGCTGTCAAAATTTTTTTCCAACTCGACCCGCATCCAATCACATCCGCTGACCCCCGAAAAATTTCTCCGATCCATTTTTTCATCTGTCTAGAAGAATCAGTGTTAGGATGATTTCATGTGTAACACAAATAGGACGGGCGTGGGTGGGACCATGGCCTGTCTGTCCAATGCAGTCTGGCGGGGGGTGGGGTGCTTGCCGTTTTTGTAACCAAGCCTAAGTTAAGGAAATTGGTGAGCTGCTAGTGTTAATAATGCTTATTAAAGCAATAGTTTTTCAGGCTTTGCAGCGGCCTAACCTACAGTCCTTTAAACGGATGTCTGGAGTCCCCCAAAGAAACCATCAGGTAAGTTTCCTTAACTTACTTTAATGTGGAGCCAGGGGGATTAGCAGTGCTCCTCCTGCCTCCAGGTTAATACTGTGGGCCATTGCTGGGCCATGCTTACAATTGTTTGCCTCCCTACCCGAGCTGGTTGAAATTTGAAGGGCCCGAACTGGCAAGTTCTGATGGGTCGTCTGATTGGCAGCTGCAGCTCACAGGATTTATTGCAATGACACCCGAGGATGAATTTAGGATGGTCTCCGGGCCTCTTCCTTTGGGCGCACGTGTTAACGGCTGCCTGCAATGGTGCTGCTGAATTAAATTAGTGCAGCGCAAACCTGCCGTGTAACGCGTTATTTCCGGTGGTAGCCTCAGCAGGAGGCCCAATGTATTGTGGCCATTGCATCCCTGGAGCGAGGCAACGTTCTCTTAATGCTAGCCTGTAATTTTAGAAAGCAGCGTCGATCCATTAAAAAGGAACTACCTTCTAAAATGGAAAAACTAAAAATGATTTAAAGATAGGCAGTCTTTAGCTCTTAGAGTTCAACTGCCTCCTGAAAAAAAAACATTAAAAATAATTCCAAAATAGCAGTCTTCAGCCCTTAAAGCTTCCACACATAAAAAAATGATGAAAGTTCTTCAGCTCCAACACAAATGGCCCAACAAGCCAGGAAAGGAGCACCCAGGGTCTCGCACACAGCACTCCAGCTTTGTGTAGGGGATTAACACTGTAAGAGAGGTCCTCTACCCACAGTGGGCAAGGAGGCCCTCCAGAAAGAACGATGTGGGACCAGATCAACGAGGCCGTCACTGCCAGCAGTGTCGCCCCCACCACGTGGCTCCAGTGCCCAAAGAAGCTCCATGACATCAGATCAAGGTCAGTGAATGCATCATCAAAAGCCATTTCCTACCAACAGCACCACTAGCCTCACACACTGTTCTTTGCAAGGTCCACATGGTGTAAACGAACAGCTCTTGCTTTCCAGCCCTCCCCTCACTACAACTCTACCCTTGTGCCTTCCTCATTTCAGACACCCAAGAAATCGAGCCTGCTCAGCCAGTGGGTGAAGAAGAAGAAGAAAAAGCAACAACACTGCCACTCAATTTCACACTCCCAGCCACCAGCCCCTCGAGGTCATCCTGCAAGGCCATCTGCAGTCTCCCCCACTGAAAGTCGGCAGTAATCCACCAGCCATGCTGCAGCCACTGGGGTAGCGCTGCATGACATCAGTAGGATAGGCAAAGGCACACACAAGACAGTCGCTAAGGGAATGCAAACGGGTGATTAGTTGATTTCTTCATTGGAAGCACATATGTATGAAGTTGGATTGGAAAGTTTGCTTTGTGGTGGCTTTTATTTCAGTATTATGGATGCTGTGATAGTCAGTAACAGAGGGAATGTAAGATGTGGGACAGATGTTGAAAGGGGAATTGGGGTTGTGGTCACTGGCAATGTTCCCTGTAATTTTGTCTGGCACCGCACGGTCCCTTTAAGGAGCTGCGTGGGTCATTCAAAACATAATTGTAAAACCAGCAAGCTGGCTGTGCGGGGTCTCTGGAGGCCACACGGCCGCACAGCTTACAGGGAATATCGGACTGGTACCGCAGGCGGAAGATTCCATCAGGGATATCCTGGCCAGAAAGGGGCTGTCTGGGTTGCATCTTTCCTTCCGCTTCCTCCTCTTCTTCTTCCTCTTCTGCGTCTTCCTGTTCCCTCTGCGAGCAGTTGCTGGAAATCTGAAATAAAAGCAGAAAATGCTGGAAATGCTCAGCAGGTTAACTCTGTTTCTCTCTCCACAGATGTTGCCTGACCTGCTGAGTATTTCCAACTTGTTCTGTCTTCTCAGAGGCCTTCCTTTACCATCTGAAGTCTTGCAAAGTGTCCAGCATCACTCCCTGCACTCCCTGCACACTTTAAAACCTTTTAGCATCTATTGCACCAAGCCACTACTTTAATAAAATATTTAAAAATCCAGTCCAAAAGCTTAAATCGAAACTCACCTAAAAATGTGTGTGTCCCTTTAAGAAGCACTGCCAGCATCTCTGCAGGGCTGCTTCACGCACACGTTTCTGTGCGTGGTTACGACGCAGCGTAATGGTGAGCGAGAACGTCAAAATTAGCTGTCGTGGCGCGCTGATTGACGTCACAATCTGTTAATTTACATTTCAGAGGCCAGCGCTGTCGATGGCAGTGCTATGCCCCTTACCAAAATGGCGGCCACTGTGTCCCGTGCCGGAAGCGGGCGGTAACGAGGCAGCAGCAATTTTTTCAAGAAAACTAGCGTTAACAGGTAGGGAATTTCTCGGCCTTTCAGTTTTAAGTATGCCAATGCCAATTTGTGGTCAAAAATACTAGTATTTTAATGTTAATGCTAAATTTCTGAGTGGATAACAGTAAAATCTTTAAACATTAAATGATTGAAATTATATGAAAATGCCATCCCTTTGCATTTGCATTAACATGCATATTTATGTAACTAGGTTGCAGATAATGATGGGCATATTTAATGTTCAATAGATTGGATTAAAAGGGAAAGAGAACAAGAACTGACCCCTTCCTAAATAATGTAGGGGGTGGTGTGGGGTGGCACGTGCGCCCAGTCAGTTATGCCTCTGACTGTTTGCGAGCGGTTCGAATCGCTCCCATGCCCCTGGGTTCCAGACACCGGACTTAGGTACAGGCGGCGATACAGAAAAGACTCGAGTAGACAGGTGGTTTGGATGTGAGAAAACCTAGATTTTATTGAAATAGAAATTAGCACAATCTTATGAAAAGTTACTAGTATAAAATTACAGGCAAATACAAAATAACTATACTTATACAGGGAATGGGGAACACATGGCACATCGAGGGAAAACAACTATCTTAACAATCCCATTATCCTTATCCCACCCCCTATACCTAACTAGATTAAGCTATGAGGGGCCAGAATTCATGCTCACCAATCCAAAGATAAGAGCCAACTGTTAACGAGTGTGAGTTTTGAAGTCTGATTTCTGGTCCTTCTAGGTACCCCGTCGCCACGTGGTCTTCAGGGGTGCAGTGCTGGGTCGGCTACTGCAACACACCTTCTCCCCTCCGCTACCGTCGTCGTCTCATCTTGAAGGGTTCTCCTCTTCTTCTCCCTCGGGCGGTCGTCGGCGGTAACGTTATATTTATCGGACAGTCATCAGTTGTTACCATTTAGATTTTACTAGCCATGCATCAAACGCCTGTATATTCGTTGTGGCGTAGACACCTGTGTTATCGCATTGTCCAACAAGGTGTTTGTCTTCACCGTCCTCAAGGACTTTCTTCCCCAAGCGTCAGCTTATAACTAGGCGCTTGGTTTACTTATCGATACGTTTTTCGCTGCCCTCCTCTGCCCTTATCGAGTTATTATTGTCTTCTTTGTCTCCACTCATCTCGTCTCGTCGGACTACTATATGAGTCCTGGGCTACCTGCTCAACTTCGTCTCGCCCCTTTCTGCGGCCTGGGTGTCCTGGATGGCTGTGGACTTGGGCCTCGCTCCCCTTCCTAGCAGTTGGCATGGTGTTACTGGCTACTGAAAATCTGCCCCGGGGAGAGAACCTGCCATGAGGCCAGGGCACAAGTACGAGTGGCGGCCCAAGAGGCCGGAGCCACGAGAGCAGAGAGCAGAGTCAAGGGCAAGAGCAAGAGAGAGAGATTGCTACCCAGGGCCTTCAGTTATACTCCTCACGATAACCCTTATCTGTGCGCCAGATCAGGTTAGTTCTTTGTTCCAATCTTGGCGGGCTAGTTTAAATAATTGTAGCAATCTAAACTAACTGTTTTTAGATGGCCGGTAATCACACCTACTGGCCCGATTTCTGAGTTGTTTTGTTATTAAGACATCTTAATCGGCCTGACCAGCCTTGATGGCTTCCCTAAGCTGTTTCCGATTATTTATGCAAACAACTTGATGGCCTAAAATATAGGCCTAACTGGTTTTGGTCTGTCTGTGATTTGACTTAATGCATATTCAAACTCCTGTCTACTTTCCAAAATACAATAGTCTCTCTTCACAGAAACTGCAGCTTAGGTTTCAATTTCCCCAAAAGCTGCTTGTGCCACAGAGTCCAAGCTTTTAAAATCTTGCAGGCTGTTGGCCACGAGGTGCGGACACCATCTTTGGGTACCCTTTTTAAAATGTCCATGCAGGGTCCCTTTTATTAATAATAACCTTTGGGGAAATGTAGAAATTTTGCGAATCTTACACTCCCCCTGTGATACTAAAACTTGCTTGAAGTATCATTTTTTAGAAGGTGAGCAAAATTTTTCTGACCCTCCATAGTCAACCTTCCCCTGTAATTACCTATCTAATACATCCACGACACATGCACTTCCCATTCCGCAAAAATGTAGTGTGCTTCAGCATACATAGAGTAACTACAGACTTTTACACACATCCAATCATGGAGGGGGTCCAACACCCCTGCACCACTTGGTACACATACATCTTTATTAAACGCATCGCAAAAAACAAAACAACAGAAAAAACCTTTATTAAAAATGACAAACACAAAAAAACAACAATCTTTAATCAGAATACAAGGAAAAGGACTTAAACAGGCATATCTCCCTCCACCTTTACATAGTGTTCCTTCCAGATCTGCTGGTTTCAGAATTCTAACAACTGACCTTTTCACTTACATTGAATACAAACTAGATACAACACTATCCCTAACTGACAAACCACGAGAATGTGGGAAGCCAGTCTGATCCACAAAGGGACCTCTATGTTATTGAAAATGTCCCACCAGGGTGGAATCACAATATCCAATATCTTAGCCCCTATCTCTACTGTTTTCTGCTCTAGAGTGTAAAAATGTTTCTGCGAAACTATAACGACTTTGAGTATTTTGGTAAGGTGTTCAGGGAGAAGGGGAATTTCGTAGCCGAAGTGCGCTATGTTCCTCTGCAAATTCATAAAATTCTCTTTCACAGTGTGGTGAACAGTGGAGGGTTCAGGAATGGGGACAATTCGCTCCTGGGCCACTTGAATTTCTGCCTCAGGTTTAAAACAGAAACTGCTGTCACTAACCGGACACCAGCTATGCTGTCCATGCTGGTAGTGGGACGCACCGGTGGTGACACAATATGTCCCACTTCCTATATATGCTACCTGCGGGGGAACATGGCCTTGTGCAATTGGCTCCATGGTACAATTTATAGGCTTCGCGCCAGCAGCTCTGAACCCACACTGCGGTTTTGAATAGGCATTCAATTGCTGGGGACACAGGATTATGTGTGCTCCCCGGCTCCAGCACCCTGAGAGGTCAGTACCTGTCATAGCGTGCTCCCACTTTATGATGAAAGGCGGGACCGCTGTGAAACAAATGTATACACCCCCTTGAATGACACCAATGTTCTCCACCCTGTATACATGTGCGGGTCGGGCTGTCCTACCCATGACCGGCATCCTAACTACTACTCCCATGATTGTGTGGTTGGACCGCCCACAATCCACGGGGACTGGGTAGGCTTCGGAAGCTAGCCGGAGATGGCACGGGCTTAATGCATTCTCAAACGGGTGGAGGGCTGCGAGGTGCTTGTTGCTAATCCAGGAGGGGACTAAACCCTGTTTTAAACCCTCCAGGTTACTGCGGCCCTCGCCCAGTAAACACGTCCTGTATAACACACACACCTCATTCTGCGCAGCCTGGTCAGAAGCATTTCTGTCCTCCCTTATGAGAGCATTTATCATCTTTGCGTGCTTTTCCAACTCCTCTATGATTTCTTTTAAATGGACCGCCATGGCCTGGTCCTCATGCAACTCCGAGCCCACTACCTTGTTCTCATCCAGTAATATCTTCTTTAACTGTGTTTTTAAACCATTTATCTGGGTCTGCAGCTCTATGTCATCCAAACTATTGATGACAGAGGACCCAGTATTAAACGCAGTAAAAACATCATTCCAAACACCCCTTCTTTGCCTCCCTGCATTACCCAAAAACTCTCGGTTTGTGGTGTACAGTTCGGTTTTGTCCACATGGGCGAAATCGAACTCGTAAAACTTCTTGAACATGTCCTTTAATAGGGCCTGGTATAGCTGCTCTGTTTCTTTGGGACACCACTCCGGTAAATGTACCTCGGTGAGATTTAAAATCACGGAGGCTACCGCGTAGTGTACCCCCTGGTACAGCTTCTGATCGGCAGGGACTATTACCAACCCATTCCCTGGTTCCTTGGTGGTGGTGGGGCAACCTTCCCTGGGTAACCTCACTGCCTGCGCTGTGGGCGGGGCACAAGCTCAGTGGCATTGACTAGGATCGGGGTGTATGGGACCGCACACACCTTCAGGCTGGTATCCCACTTCATATCCTCCCCGGTGTCGTGCCACTGCCAGTGGAAAATGATGGATATTCCTGCGGGGCAGACCTCCTCTGACCCCCACATACAGATATAAATCCCTTGGTCCAGTTCCCACCACTTGTCCCAACACACACTTAATCCTCCATGAGTCCCTGTAATCGTCCGGAGGGTATTGTTCCCCAACCGTTCCCACTCGACTTCGGGGTTCCTCATATCTTTGCTCAGCTTTCTGAGCCACTACCACCTATCCAGAGGAATGTGTCCTTTACATGTTAAACATATTCGCTTTCCAACGGTGACGCTGACCCTCGTGGTAACGACCCGCACCCTGGGGCACAGGAGGGAGGTCTCCCCGTACGTGAATCCGGTTTGGCTGGAGTACTGAGACGAATTGGACCCCAGCCATCCTGGCCACCTTCCCTCGTGGACGTAGATGGCAGTCTCCTCCGCATCCCGTTCACCGCTTCCATCGATCGCGATGGGCGCCCTGTCTCCCGAGCCCCCGTAGATGTGGGAATCCTGAACGTCGCCTCGTCTCCCGACGCCCATCCCAATCAGGGCAAATAGGATCACGATCCCCTCCATCCTGAAAGTCTTTCTGTAAAAGATACAAAAACATGCAGCCAGGTCCCCAAGAGATTCTCTGGCTTGGTGAAGCATGGTCGGGTCCCGCGACCTCGACCCAAATATACACACTCTTAGCAGATTACTTACTTAAAACTACCCATCACCTTATTTAACTTAAACTAGAACACCCAAACTTAAGCTAAATAATTACATAACAATAAACACAAACTTAAACTAAAACTATATATATCCGCCGCCCGTCTCCGGGCAGCCAGGCTAATCCCTGGTTGGACTGCGGCTCACCGCCACCCCCGGCGTGATCGCATCATCCTTCACTGTTGGCCCCTCACAGCCCGTGGCTGCTGGCTGAGGACCTCTGCCCTTGGATCTCTCCCTGACTCGAGGGGTGGCCCTTGGTAACTGGAGGGCTGGTGACCATGGCTTTCTTGGCTGGGACGTCCGTGGGGACCTTCTGGGGATTTGGCGGGTGGGTCTTTCTTGGCCGCTGAGCCTTTAACCCGAACCGCAGCTCCCTCAGGCTTGACCCCTCCTGAACCTGGGATGGGGGCAGGTAACTTTTCGCAGCCTGCTGCTGCAAGCTGAGAGTCTCCGCCCCCGGGTCCCATGGCTGGGTCCGGGGTGGGGTTTTTGACCTCAGGTCCCTCCCTCTCTATACCTGGGTTAGGGGCGGGGTTTTTGCCCTCAGGTCCCTCCCCCTCGTCTGGAGCCCAGAAGAGTGGGGGAGTGTCCCAATCGATGGGGGGGATGGCCCCTCCCTTCAAGCAAGCCGCAGTGCCTGCCTTTGCAGTCTGTGAACTCGCTCCTGCAGCAGGCTGAGGATCTTTATCCTCAGCCCTTTTCCCAACTGGCTGTTTTCCCCTTTCAGGCGTAAACAGCTTACACTGGTTGATATGGAACCATTTTGTACGCCGGGGCATCTTCACGGCGTATACAGTGGGGCTGGCTTTATCTACAATGCTGTAGTGCCCCATGTACAATGGCTCCAAACTCCCCACTCGGGCATAGTTTCTCACCATGACCTGATCTCCTACCTCCCAATCGTGGTGCTTTCTGGGTTCGAGCAGCAATCGGTTACTTCGATGCTGCCTTCCCATGTTCCCAGCCGCCTGCTCATGGACCTGCTTCAGGTGCTCAAAGAGGTTTCAGGCAAACCTGTCCCAGTTGACCTCCCTGAGCTGACCCTCCATGAGCACCAGGGCTCGCACATGGGTGGGGGTCTGCATAACCCTGCCAGCCATTAGCTCGTACGCGGAGTACCCCGTGCTTTTAGACTGGCTGGCCCCGATCCCCATCAAAACCAACGGTAGGACCTCGGCCCATTTACGGGGCGAGTCCACTGTCTCCTTCCTTAACCTTTCCTTCAGGGTCCGATTCATACGTTCCACAATCCCGGATGACTTCGGGTTGTGGGCCACAGCCATTTCCCCTCAATGCCTAACAGCATAAGGATATTCTGCATCACCTGTCCGGTGAAGTGGCTCCCTTGGTCGGACTCCACATACTGTGGTAGTCCCCACCGCGAGGACACTTCCCGGACCAGGATCCTGGCAGTACCCAGAGCTGTGGCTGTTCTGCAGGGAAAGGCCTCTACCCATTTGGTAAACACGTCCACCAGGACTAGGCAGTACTTATAGCCTCCCTGGGCGGTGGGCAGGAGCCCGATGTAGTCAACCTGTATCGACTGCCATGGTCCCTCTACCCTCCTGACGTGTCCCATAGGTACCTTCCTTTTGTGGCGGTCAGGGTTATTCGCAGCGCACACAAGACAGCCTGCACAGAACTCGCAGACATTGTCCCTGAGTCCCGGCCACCATCCCGCCTGTTCCACCCATTGCCAGGTGGTCTCAGGCCCGGGGTGTCCTGCTCCTGGACCCTCGTGGGCCAGTTGAAGGAATTCCCTCCGGTGCTTCTGCGGCACAACCCACTGTTCCCCCCGGAACAGCATGCCCTCTTTAACAGAGAGGGTCGCTGTGCCATACGGACCCTCTACCCTTTTTCCCTCAGCGACTGCACTGAGGACTGCTTTAGGACGGGGTCTTGGACTTGGACCATCTTAAGGTCCGGGGCTAACACTACCCCTACACTCCCTTGGGTCCCGTCCCTACCTCTGACCGCCGCCATGGGTCTGGACCCAAATGGGTCCCAGAAAGTGCTTGTGCGGGCACCCTCCTTGGCGAGCAAGTCAGCCTGCTGGTTGCCTTGGCTGCGGGGTTCTGTGGAGGAATGGGCCTTCATCTTGTAGATGAAAACCTTTCCTTCTTCCCCCACTGCTGCCAGGATCTTTTCCAGCAGGGGCTTTACTGTGAGGGGTCTCCCGTCAGCGGAGGTGTATCCGCGGCAGGACCAGATGGCCAGGTACAACGTACACGAATTGCACGTGAACATGCTATCCGAGCAAATCGTGTAGGGGGTGGGGAAGATTTCGGGGTGTTTAACAACCTACACCAGCGCGGACAGTTCAGCCTGCTGGGCGCTCATGGTGCTGGGGAGCTTAATCGCCAGGGCAATGTTTGCCGCTGGGTCTTAAACTCCACACCCGTGAGACGCTTGCCAGCAGATACCGTGCTGGAACCATCTACATTGATCTCGTGGCCTGTGGGATGTATCCTGGCCCGTAAACCTATGTTTACTTCCCAAACCCCTTCAATGGAACACCGGTGGGCTGTTCCAGGATATACCAGGTTGGCTGTGAGGTTTGGCTCACAGAGACCCTTCACCTTCAGATCCATCTGTGAGAGGAGCAAGGTCCAGCGGGCAATGCGGGCACTGCTCACTGTTCCATCCTTGATCCTCCCATCCAGAAGCATCTGGGTCGGTGTGTGATGGGTGAGGAGGGTGATGGGAGAGGTGCCTGTGAAGATCAGTGATCTTTTCACAGCCCAATGTGTGGCCAAAAGGTGCCGCTCACATTTGGAATAGCTCCTTTCCACATCAGTGAGTATCCTGGGGGAGTAGACCATCGGCCGCAGCCGGCCGCGCCGCTCTTGGAGCAGCACAGCACTCAGGCTGTCCCCGCTGGCTGCTACCTCCAGGAAAAACTCTTTCCCCCCATCTATTGCCCCTAGAGCTGGTGCGGTCTGCAAGTCTTTCTTGAGCCTGACAAATGCTGCCTGGCAACCCTCATCCCAAAGCCACTCCACTCCCTTGTGTAGGAGTCGGAGCAGGGGGGCTGCGATAGCGGCATAGTCCTCAATGAAATCTCTACAGCACCCGGTTAGCCCTAGAAACGACCTCACACCCGTTACTGTGTTAGGGACCAGTAGTCCTTGTACCACCTCCCTCCTAGCCTTATCTATGGCCCTCTCTCCAGCGTGCACAGTCAGACCGAGGAATTTCACCTCCTGCTGGCCGATCTGCGCCTTCTTGGGGTTTACTTTGAAACCCTTCTGCCCTAGCAGCTCCAGCAGTTCAGCCAATAGCGGGCCATGCTCCTCTTTCGAATCAGTGAACAGGAGCAGGTCATCCACTTATTGGGCCAACTGTCTCTGCTGGCTAAAATCCTTCAAACTGTTGGCCATGCACTGATGGAAAATACTGGGGCGGTTGTGGAAGCCCTGCGGCAAACAGTTCCACGTGTACTGTTGCCCTTTAAACATAAAGGCAAACTTGTACTGATCCTCCCTCCTTACAGGGATGGACCAAAACCCATTGGAAATATCCAGCACTGTGAAAGTGGTCGCGGATGCTGGAATACTCCCTATGAGGTCGGCAACTGCTGCTACTGTGGGTGCGCAGGCTGGGATGTTACTATTGAGCACCCGATAATCCACCGTGGCCCTCCAAGAATTGTCCGGCTTTCTGGCCGGCCATAATGGAGAATTCACGTGGGTAGCTATCGGTCTCAGAACTCCCTGCTGCACTAACGAGGACATGGCTGCTTCCATGTCTGGCTCTGCTTCCCTGGGGAAGTTATACTGTTTCTGTGGTCGGGCCATGGGGTCCCCGTCTACGCTGACCTCAAACCCCGTGACCCTCCCGCAGTCGTGTTTGTGAGTGGCAAATGTGGCCAGGCGGGCCTGCACAAATGCCTGGAACTCTGGTGGGGTGTTGCTGACCATGAGCCCGAGGTAATAATCCTCTTTGGGCTTCATGGTGCAGAGGGTCCCCTTCCCTTCCTTTCCCGGGATTATTACTACCTCTTCGTTCTTTACTTTACCTGCCCCCCAAAGGCAATGATTCCTCAAATCCACTAGGATCCCGTGGCTTACGATAAAGTCGGCTCCCAGGACCACTCTTCCTCCCTCCACTTCCCATTTCATCAGGACACAGGTCCACTTGGAGCGGAGCGGTCCCAACCGAATGGTGAGCGGGATGAAAAACGAGCCAGCCTGTTCCCTACCCGTGAATCCCGATAGACTGTATGGGACCCCGTTAGAGAGAGGCGAGGTGGTGGGGTTAGCTGAGAAGACCACGGTGCATGATGCCCCTGTGTCCAACAGATAGGTGCCCATCACCTTTTCTATCTCCATCTCCAAAAGGGGTCTTTTCCACTCATCGTATCGGAGAGAGCACAGATAAACAGGTTGCGCTGGCTCTAGCCATGGCTGTGGGTTGGATGGGGCGGATGGGGTGAGAGCACCGGTGGCGGCTGCTACTCTCCCCTGGCCAGTCAATAAGGACCTCATGGTGTCCAAAAGTGACTCAACCTCTGCGGAAGGGATCGCTGCCCCCGCCTTTTGGGCTGGGGCTGTGGAATGCTTTCCCTTGTTATCTTTCCAAGGATTTTTGCACTCCTTCCGCCAGTGACCATCCTTCCCACACCCGTAACGATTGGTCTTGGTGTTGGGGGGGTTACTCACTTCCTGGTGCCACTCTTTCCTACCCCGTCCGGGTTTTACCTCATGCACCTTTCCCTTGGGTGGGTGTGCATCGGCTCCCCTACCGTTTTTATAGGCTAGAGTGAGCTGCCTAATTACCGTAAGTTCGGTGGTCTGGGGATTTTTGGGGTCGAACCAGGATTCTGCCTTGGCCCGGACCTGTGGCAAGCTGTTCGCCACCAGGCAACGGAGCCAATGGGCCAGGGAATCCCCGTTCAGGAACGCCCGGTCCGGCGTCCCCTGACAGGCCCTCCGGTACACCGGCCACAGCCAGTCCGCAAAAGCCTGCAGGGTTTCCCCTGAGAGCTGGATCGTCTTCTCCACCCGGGAGAAAGGACTTCCCTCATTCATCCCCATGGCCTCCAGAACTGCATCTCTAAGCTCCTCATACCCGCACTGCCCCCTTTTACACTCATTAGAGAGGGATTGGAGGAGACTACTCTCCAGGGAGAATAGCAACATTTTGGCCTTCTCAGCGTCATCAGTCATTGACGCTGGCTGCCTGCTCTACTTCCCTGAAGTGGATCGAGGGGTCTCCCTTTTTGGAGAGCCTTAGGAGATGGTTGACCATAGCCCTAAGCTGTTGGGTGTTAAAGGGTAATACGAACTTGTTTTGGAGGGGTCCCTCATTGTCGCCATTGGCGGGTGGGCCGAACCTCCGATGCCATGCTGGGCACATCGGTCCTGGCTCCGACCTCTCTGGCGGGGGTTGCTCTACCTCCGCCTCCCCCTGTGGCTCCACTCCGGGCTCCAACCCCCTTGCTGCCAAACCTCACTGAAACTTGGCACTACGGGTGGTGGTCGTGAGGTCTCCTCTCTCTCAACCGGGTCATCCCTAGACACTACCGGTGATGTTGGAACTGTCCTCCCCTCATTCCCCATAAAATCTGCCTGACCTGCCTTTGGGCTTATGAGGCATACCATGCCTTTTGCCTTCCGGAGGGCCCGGCTCAGATTTTCTATCCTCTCTTTACAGGGGCCGTGGTCTGCCTCCTCAAACCCCTGCTCGCTCGTTAGCTTATATGCTGCCTTTCCCTCCTGTACTTTCTCTTCCTGTTCCCTAATCTGCCTTGCTAAGCGAGCGTTCTTCTCCCGCAACCTTAACTCATTTCCCTTGGCCTCGGTGACTTGGCACCGTAGGTATTCCAACTGGGCCTTGTGTTCTCCCACTAAATGTACTCTCTCCTGATTCAAGGCCTGCAAAGCGACTAACAACTTCTCCCCTGCTAGAGCCTTATCCTGGATCTCCAGGGCTGACTCCCTTAACTCGACTCCCTCCTGCAATGAGCCTGTCCAAAAGCTGGACCTGCTTTTTAAAACACATCAGCCAAACTGCCTTCTCTAAGGATGTCTTGTGTTCCTTTCCCTCTGTCCACTTAGCTGCTGCATCTATCAGACGCCCAGCCTTTAACAGAGTGCTGATCCACTTCTTAGTGATATTCACCTTGCTAAACACATAATCAGAAATCCTTTCCTCCATCGTGGTTTGCTCATCCGAACCATTGTCTACGGTATCGCAACCCTGTTGCCGGTGTCCTGCCGCGGTTGCCATTTCTGTAGGGGTGGTGTGGGGTGGTGCGTGCGCCCAGTCAGTTATGCCTCTGACTGTTTGTGAGAGGTTCGAATTGCTCCCACGCCCCTGGGTTCTAGACGCCGGACTTAGGTACAGGTGGCGATGCAGAAAAGACTCGAGTTGACAGGTGGTTTGGATGTGAGAAAACCTAGATTTTATTGAAATAGAAATTAACACAATCTTAAGAAAAGTTACTAGTATAAAATTACAGGCAAATACAAAATAACTATATACTTATACAAGGAATGGGGAACACACGGCACATCGAGGGAAAACAGCTATCTTAACAATCCCCTTATCCTTATCCCACCCCCTATACCTAACTAGATTCAGCTATGAGGGGCCAGAATTCATGCTCACCAATCCAAAGATAAAAGCCAACTGTTAACGAGTGCGAGTTTTGAAGTCTGGTTTCTGCTCCTTCTATGTACCCTGTCACCACGTGGTCTTCAAGGGTGCGGTGCTGTGTCGGCTACTGCGACACACCTTCTCCCCTCCGCTACCGTCGTCGCCTCGTCTCGATGGGTTCTCTGCTTCTCCCTCGGGCGGTCATCGCTGGTAACATTATATTTATCGGACAGTCATCAATCATTACCGTTTAGATTTTACTATCCATGCATCAAACGCCTGTTTATTCATTGTGGTGTAGACACCTGTGTTATCGCATTGTTCAACAAGGTGTTTGTCTTCACCATCCTCAAGGACTTTCTTCCCCAAGTGTCAGCTTATAACTAGGTGCTTGGTTTACTTATCGATACGTTTTTCGCTGCCCTGCTCTGCCCTTATCGAGTTATTATCGTCTTCTTCGTCTCCACTCGTCTCGTCTCGTCGGACTACAATACGAGTCCTGGGCTACCTGCTCAATTTCATCTCGCCCCTTTCTGTGGCCTGGGCGTCCTGGATGGCTGTGGACTTGGGCCTCACTCCCCTTCCTAGCAGTTGGTATGGTTGACGTAATAAAGATTCACTACGCACTTGGTTGTACTTAAAGGAAGGCTTTAATCGACTTATAAAAAAATATGGAGGTCTAGTTAGTAGTCACAAGCTTCCTGTTTCCCGATTGTCTCTGGCCAAGTTGGGCCCACGCCCGAGTATTTATACTCCTCAGACGGCGCCCTCAGCTCGCCGTCCAGTAGTACTTCCTGAGTTACTTCTTGTAGAAGTTGCGATTTATGACATTCTTCCTCCCTAAAAGGTTTGGAAGTCCAGTCTTACTTTAACGGACTAGGCGGACCAAAAATAGCCATAGTCGTTTAGCTTTCTGCTTGTGACCGGAAGGCACGTCTCCCCGGACCGTGTCCTGGTCCCTAGGTCGCTTGGCCCGTACCAGTAAGTCAGTAGAGTCCACGTCGTCTTGATCATCCTGTGGAGGATGGGGAATATCATGACTCCGGGTGTGGGTCCCCACAGGCGCAGAGCTGGCCTCATCCTGGGTCATAGCCGGAGATTGTCCGGTGTCCTGGTTTCGGGTGGCCATCCTACGGGGAGCGTTCAGCTCCCTGAGTTGATCCGGTAGCACTGCCGGCAGATCCCTTGATGTCCCAGGTAGGGTGTCATCTTCATAGGCGTGTGGACTGTTGACATCATCGTCGTGGGATCCTTCATCATTCGGGCCCGTGTGACCAGTTGGGCAGGGAGCCAGATCTCTGAGCGAGACGGTGGACTCCCGGCCATCAGGGTACCGCACGTGCGCATACGTGGGGTTTACCTCCGTTAACTCCACCTCGTCAACGAGAGGGTCGTTCTTGGCAGACCGGACGAACCTCCGGAGTAGCACAGGGCCTGGAGCCACCAACCATGACGGTAGAGATGTCCCATGTGTAGAGCGACGCCGGAACTTGAAGAATCGCTTATGAGGCGTGACATTAGTGGATGTGGAGAGAAGAGACCTGATAGAGTGTAACACATTGGGGAGCACAGTTTCCCACTGCTGGTCTGGTAGGTTGCGTGACCTCAATGCCAGATGGACAGCATTCCAGATGATGGCATTGTATCGTTCAACCTGTCCATTGCCGATTGGGTGATATGGTGTCGTCTTACTCGAGGCGATTCCCCATTGGGAGAGATAACTTTTAAGTTCACTCGACATAAAGGAGGGACCCCGATCCGTGTGGATAAAATTGGCTGTCCCACAAAGGGAAAAGACCTGATCGAGGCATTTAATTACTGTAGAGGTAAGCATATTAGGACAGGGGAAGGCAAAGGGAAAGCGTGAATACTCGTCTACCATCGTAAGTAGGTAGGTGTTCCACGTCGACAAAGGCAATGGCCCTATAAAGTCTATGCTGAGCCTTTGCATAGGCTGCATTGCATGTATCAGTAAGTCATCTGATGGGCGGAAGAATTGTGTTTTCAATTCTGCACAAATCCTACAGGAGGAGCATGTTTTCTTTACGTCCTCCGTTGAGAATGGTAGATTTTTGGAGCGCACAAAGTGCAACATACGGGTAACGCCAGGATGGCATAAGTCCATATGCAGATCTGCCAGAGTCGACGTTGACATTGAAGAGCAAAATGCTCGTGTGAAGGTATCTGGGGCCACATTCTGTTTGCCGGGTCGGTGGGGCCACATTCTGTTTGCCGGGTCGGTAACGGATAATATATCCAAAGGCGGCCAGCTCCATGCTCCAGAGTTGAATTTTATTATTTTTGATTTTCGTGCACTTCCGGTTATCCAACATGAAGGCCACGGAGCGCTGGTCAGTTATGAGCGTGAAATGACGCCGAGCGAGAAAATGACTCCATTGGCATACAGCCTCGATGATGGCTGTAGCCTCCTTCTCGATGGGGGAGTAATGGAGCTCGCTACCCTGCAAGGGTCTGGATAGGAATGCCACGGGTCGACCACCTTGATTCAAGGTAGCCAAGATCGCCACCTCCGATGCATTGCATTCGACCACAAAAGGAAGGTTTTCGTCGATGGAGCGAAGCGTGGCTTTCTCCAGCTGTCGTTTGAGGAGGTTGAAGGCAGAAATAGCCATTGCTTCCAATGGAAAAGACTTCGCATGAAGCAGGGGCTGTATTTTATCGGAGAAGTGAGGTATCCACTTTGCGTAATAAGCAAACATGCCAAGTGCCCGACAAAGAGAGCCGAGATTTGTAGGGGGAGGGAGCTCCTGAAATGGACGAAGTCACTCTGGGTCCGGTTTAATAACACTGTTGCCCACCCAGTAGCTGAGAATGTTCACTGATGGCACCAATTTCACTGATTTGGATTCGTTTAGCGTTAAGTGGCGACGACGGAGAACGTAAAAAAATCTCTGAATATTGGTGTCATGCTCCTTTTGATCATGGCCGGCAATAGTGATATTGTCTAAATACGGAAAGGTATCCGTCAAGTTCTCTTGCCGGACTAGGCCATCCATTTCCCGCTGGAAGACGGCCACCCCATTGGTGACCCCAAATGGAAGGCGACGAAACTGATAAAGCTGACCATTGGGCCTCAAAGGCCGTATACTTTTTGTCAGAGTCTTTCAGCGGTACCTGATGGTACGCGCTCTTTAAATTGAAGGTTGAAAATACCTTGTATTTGGCAAGGTTATTGATCATGTCATGTATGCGTGGTAGCGGGTAGGCATCCAGATCGGTATATTGATTAATAGTCTGCGAATAATCAATACACAGACGTTTCTTCTGTTGTTTTAAAGGGTTTTTCACAACGACGACTTGCGCCCGCCAGGGAGATGAACATGGCTTGATAATACCGTCAGCTAAAAGGCGAGAGATTTCTGCCTCGATAAATACTCGGTCGTCTTGGCTAAAACGCCGCGATTTGGTGGCTATGGGTTTACAGCGGGGGGGAGAGATTGGAAAACAGGGAGTGCTCACCGAGCATGGCCGCCAAGAGCACACAAAATGGCACCTTAGAAATGGTAAGCTCCGGCTTCGACCCTCCAAACTCAAAAGTGAGTCTTTTGTGCTGCTTCTGGAAGTCCTGTCCCAGAAGCACATCGCTACATAAGTTTTCGAGTACTCTGAGCCAGGTGGAGGGATACATGCGACCATTGAGGATGAGGTTGACAAGACAGAAGCCAGAAGAATTGGTGGTCAGAGTCGTCAGAGCCATTGCAATCTCCCTGTCCGAGGGATAAATGCGCAGTTTTAACCTGCTGACAGCCCGCTTACTAATGAAGCTGTCAGAGCTGCAGGAGTCGATTAGCGTGCTTGGAGTGTGCCCATTTACTGAAACCTTCGTGGCTGCATGGGACAAACTTTGGGGAAAAACAGCTGTGATGGGAGGAGGGGTAATTTTTCCTTCGACAGCTGTAGCCTTAGCTGTGGTTCTTGGGGGAGGAGCAGCTCCATGGATAGCAGCTGTGAAGCTAACAGGAGCTCTCAACCGGTATACTTTAGAGGAGGGGCCTTTCTTGTTAGCAGAGGCCCGTGACTGGCACACCTTGGAAAAGTGTCCTTTCTTGCTGCAATGATTGCAGGTCGCATTACGAGCCAGGCAAAATTTTCTGTAATGGAACGTACCTCCACAAAAGAAACACTTTCTTCCTGATTGCCAGGATGCTGCTAGGGCAGGGTTATCATCAGCAAAGGCCTCGAGGGTAGGGTCGTCGTCCGTTAGAGTTGAGTCATCATCAGCGGGGGCATCTACCTGAGACCTATCGAAAGACTTATTAAAGGTGATAGCCGCCGCCCGTGCACGTGGTAGGAGATAAGTGTCTGCATTCTTCGTGGCCAAGTCCAGGGAACACGCCTGGTCATAAGCAGCCCGCAAATTGAGGGTTTTATTTTCCAGCAGGCGCTGACGTATAAAAGGGGACGCAATCCCATTGATAAAGGAATCGCGGATTAGTTCCTCATGATACTGTTCAGCTGTAACTGCTTTAAGGTTACAATCTTTGATGAGCCTGCGAAGTTTCTGGAGGAATTCATCGAGTGATTCCCCAGGCTGCTGCCGAGTTGTGGCAAGTAGGTGTCGAGCAAAGATTTCATTCGGGAACTTGACATACAGCTGCTGTAAAATTTGGATAGCAGCATCATAGTCTATACAGTCCTCAATATAATCATACACATGAGGGGATACGTAGTTAATAAGCATTCATAACTTATTAGGGGCATCCGCCCACACATTCTTCAAGAAAGTTGCGAAAGGTATGAAACCAATGCTTCCATACCTTCGCTGCCGCAGGTGCATTAGGGTCCATAGACAGAGACTTAGACATAGAAGACATAAACATAGAAGATAGGAGCAGGAGTAGGCCATTCGGCCCTTTCAGCCTGCTCCACCATTCAATGAGATCATGGCTGATCATTCAAATTCAGTACCCTGTCCCTGCCTTCTCCCCATATCCCTTGAGACGAGCGGGTCTAAGGAGTTTTTGCATGATGGATCAGTTTCTTGCCCAAGTCCCTTTCTGCGGTTCAAGTTGCAGCTGGTTGTTCTGAATCACCCAAGGCATGGAGACGATAATAAGTCAATTAAATTGACGTAATAAAGACTCACTATGCACTTGGTTGTACATAAAGCAAAGCTTTAATCAACTTATAACAAAACATGGAGGTCTAGTTAGTAGTCACTAGCTTCCTGTTTCCCGATTGTCTCTGGCCAAGTTGGGCCCACGCCCGAGTATTTATACTCCTTGGACAGCGCCCTCAGCTGGCCGTCCAGTAGTACTTCCTGAGTTACTTCTTGTAGAAGTTGAGATTTATGGCAATGGTGTTACTGGCTACTGAAAATCTGCTCCAGGGAGAGAACCCGCCATGACACGAGTACGAGCGGCAGCCCAAGAGGCCAGAGCCACGAGAGCAGAGAGCAGAGTCAAGGGCAAGAGAGAGAGTTTTAGATAGCCAGTGATCGTACCTACTGGCCTGATTTCTGAGTTGTTTTGTTATTAATCAATAACTTGATGGCCTCACATATAGGCCTAACTGGTTTTGGTCTGTCTGCGATTTGACTTAATGCATATTCAAAGTCCTGTCTGCTTTTCAAAATACAAAAGTCTCTCTTCACAGAAACTACAGCTTAGGTTTCAATTTCCCCAAAAGCTGCTTGTGCCACAGAGTCCAAGATTTAAAATCTTGCAGGCTGTTGGCCACGAGGTGCGGACGCCATCTTTGGGTACCCTTTTTAAAATGTCCAAGCAGGGTCCCGTTTTATTAATAATAACGTTTGGGGAAATGTAGAAATTTTGCAAATCTTACAATAAGTAGATGTCAGACAATGAATTTAGTTAGGTGCATCAGGAAAAATAGATTTTATGTATAGATTGTTGAAAGCGCTGCAAAATGCACCATAAAATATGTAATACATGCAGATTATGATTTTGATCAGCATTTTCTTAAAATGTCTTTATGAGAAGGTTTCCATAATTTAAAGTGTTCCCCTTTCCTAGACTTACTCTGGACATTTAGTGAAAACATTGTATTATCTCCTCCTTGTGCTCCGCTCAGCTCTTTCGCGATCATTTTCATTGAATAAGCTGTTCAAGTTTCCTTTCCACAGGCATATTAGCGAGGAGCTCACTTAAAAAAAAATCAGCTGAGTACAGAGGTTGGTTGAATTTTAATTTACGAAGAGAATCAGGAATTGATGAGTAGGTCTGTTGAAAAAGGGATAATTATGCTGTGAAATATTTATAAAGAAGCAAGGCATTAATTATGATGACATCAGTGAAGTAACTGTTGCCTTCTGGCAAACATTTTTTGTGTTATTTGGACAATTTTTTTGCTTTACCCAGAGGCAAATTAAGTTCTGTGAAACGGCATAATTCATAAATTAAAATCTAACAAACTGAAATAAATCAGCCAACAAGTAGAAGTGAATGAACAGTTCTATCAAATTTGGTAGGTATACAAATAACTCAATTTAGTATATTTTTTCTTAGAATTGTTTCTCAGTATAAATCGGTTAAGCTATTTCTTCTAATTGAGAGTTAGTGGGCTCGATTTTACCAGGCCCGAAGCGGCGGGAATGGAGGCGTGTGAGGTGTTAAAATCGCAAAAACTGGCAGGCGGGCCCGATTCCGCCTCCATCCCGCCTCCGAGCAATTTTCCCACATGCGAGTTTTCTGACCCCGTCTCCATCCCGCCTCCAAGAGGTGGGATAGGCCCTTAACAACCAGTTAAGTGCCTCTATAATCCCATTTTGAGAGGCCTTTCTGATTTTAACACTTTTCCCACACGCTTCATGCCTCCTTTGAAACACGCCAGAGAAACCTGGTGGCAGCACAAGTGGACTGCTTACTAACAGCTGCAGCTCCACCATTAAAAAGGAATTTTCAGCAATCTTCATTTGCAGGTGGCAGAACTTTGTTGTCTCAGGTCTGGGGGAACTTTTAACAGGCCTACTCATTGTTCTGGAAGTTTGGAGCCTGACACCCATCTCCAGTGTGATCTCCTGGGAAACCCCTCTCCCCACCTTGACTGATCGCTTCCTCAACTGAGGGATATACCAGAAGCATGGGAACCATTTATTTCCTTTCCTCCTGGACATCTGATTCAGACGAAGACCAGCCATGGCAGCAGCAGAACCATGAACAACAGCGCCACCAACAGCAGCAGCATCAACAGGAGTGCCAAGCTGCTGCTCACCCACCTGGAGCAGCACAGGCCAGAAGGCGCTAGCGCGCAACCACATTGCTGCCCGGGATGCAAGGGAGGCACTTGGCCAGATTTGCTTAGCCTGCACAATCAAACACTTTTGCCTCGCAGCTTCTTATCAGACAATTGGCAATGGCCAAGAGCCTGCGGATTCCTATCACTCTGATCACCATACTGACAATTGCAAGTCACCCTAAGCCCTCAATGTGGAAGTCCCATTTGTGAAATGACAGACGTCACAACTACAACAGTTTCCCATCAGTATTTTTATGACAATATTCAACTGATGGCATGTTAAAAATAAACACAAAATTACACCCAAGTGACTACCCTTATGTAAGGTTCGCAAAATTCTACAGATTCCCCCAAACCAAGAAAAGGGAGAGATTTTGGACTGTTTTAAAGTATATTGGGCCAAAAGGGACTTAAAGTCAATACCCCAGGAAGATTTGGCTATTTTAAAAGGCATGTCCAGGCCTGTGGAAAAGCTAACCAAAGGAACTGGGTTGGGCACTGTGGGACAGACAGTTTGAGTATTGGAAAAGGCCAGATTGTCTGAGAATGTTCTGGACTGTCCCAGTCATTCTACATAAAGACAATAGGCCCACGGAAGGATAGTTCCCGCCGAAATCTACAGGGCCATCAAGAACATGAATAATACAATACATGCCACTAATCAACTAAAGAGACCCTGGCCCCAGCAGGAGAAGACAATCAAACAACAGTTTAAACCATTCAGAAAGATTTCCAAAACCACTTTGCACACTTAAACTGATTTCGAAGCAATCCCGAAACCAGTAAAAAGTCAATTAAAAATAGATGGGACCAGCCCCGAAACTCGATAAGCATTTTAAAACTGTCAAAATTAACGAGCCCGCCAAAATTAACAATTGGCCAGAGGAGATTTGGTGGTCAGATAAGCCAGGCCTCAAAACAGTATAATTGAGGCCTACTTTGACACAGAAAGCAGTTCAGAGTGTGGAGTGGAGGAGTTGAGAAGTTCAGAGCAGGAGAGCAGCTCAGAAAGTATGGTTCAGAAGGAGTGGAGTTCAGCTCAGTTCGGTTCAGAAGAGTACTACTCATCATCATCATCACTGCACACAGTCAGAGAATCGGAAACTTGAGGAAAGAAGAATGAAACAAAAGGAGAAAGGAATCGCGGCAACCAAAGGCCCCAAGAAACCAACAACTAACAACAACAACAACAACAACAACAGCACGGTGGCATAGTGGTTAGCACTGTTGCCTCACAGCGCCAGGGACCCGGGTTCGAATCCGGCCTCGGGTGACTGTCTGTGTGGAGTTTGCACATTCTCCCCGTGTTTGCGTGGGTTTTCTCCGGGTGCTCCGGTTTCCTCCCACAGTCCAAAGATGTGCGGGTTAGGTTGATTGGCTATGATAAAAAAAAAATTGACCCTTAGTGTTAGGGGGATTAAATACGTGGGGTTATGGGGATAGGGTGGGATATGTGTAGGGGTTACGGGGATCGGGTGGGACATGTGTCGGTGCAGGCTTAATGGGCCGAAATGGCCTCTATCTGTACTGTAAGGTTTCTGTGATTTCTGTGAATATTACCACCAACTAGGTAATATTGGGCCACTGCGACTATCAAGAAACCAACCTGGGAAAACCTGAAAATTCGCAAACTTGTTTGCACTCTACAAGCTAGCCTGACTTACCCCTGGGTAAAATTTAACACAAAAGACTCCAAAAACTATACCTAGCCAAAGGAAATTGGGTACTTACCCGATAAATCCAACAACGCCCCCAACCGCATCAGCGGACTCGCGAAGACTGAAAACCCAACGCAGGTGCAGTCTTCCATCATGTCTGCGGTATGGCAGGCCCCAACTGCCACAACTAGAGAGAACCCCAAAATCGCGAACCTGTACAACTGTCAAGAAAGTCGTTTGGTGAGCATTTCCTGGTCCTCTGGAATCCAACCTAGTTTGTAAAGTGGGATTGGGAGAGGTAAGGTATTTTGTCTATTGTCATTCTCCCTCGCATGTTCTGAAGTGTTCCCCCTTTTTGAATATAAGATTTACTGTATTGTATATTTTCCTGTCTCAAAATAAAATCTCAATTCCTTTGACCAAATCAGGTGTCTGTTGCAGTTTCATTACAACCACCAAATAAGACCAAAGTCTAGAACCAAGGGAGTGGGAGTGATTCTAACCACTCAGGGAGTCAGACGCAAAGCTGGCCACACACACCACCCCTTAAACCTTGTGACTGCTTGTGCATCATCTTTCTTTTACGCATGCTCCTACGTGGTGCTTCCCCTGTGGCTTCAGCAGATGTGGAGGCCCCTTGCTTACTTTGTTGCTGCTCCTGCCTCGACACCATTGGCGGGCATCCTCTGGGGTTGCGAGCCTGTGAGGGCTTGTCAACAGTCTGCTGCTCCTGCGGCTGTGCAGGGGTTGAGATGCCGATCTCAGTTGGGTGGGGACTCTAGTGGGGCTCTGACCGAGGGCTCTGCAGTTGCATGGAAGTGTGAGCACTTGGAGAGGTGCCCCCACTTCCTTGATGTCTGCCACCAACTTCCCTCTCATGGGTCAGGTCCCCCTCAGCGCTTGCAAGTGGCTTGAGAGCACCTTGCTGCACATCAGGGGTCCATGAGGACCCGTACCTGCCCTGGCAGTCCTACTCAGAAGGACTTCCACAAAGCTTTGGTCTCTCTGTTCAATAGCTGACCATCGCTCCTCCAGAGATGTCAGTCTATTCTGAACACTCACCATGTTTTCCTCACTCCGGCGACTTAATGCCTCCATAGCCGTAGCCAGCCTTTCCACGGAGGTTGCCATCCTTTCTGTGGTGCTGCCTTCATGCGCCAACACCTCCACAAAGGCTCTGCTCATGTTAGCGAGGGACTCCTCCATTCGCTCCACACTCGCAGCTACCCTAGAGATAAAAGCGGCGAGATACTTCTGCACCTGTTCCTGAAGTTCCCACACCGCTCTTCCTCTGGATGGACCCGTAGGCACAGGGTCGACATGCAGCTGAGCCGAGCTGGCAGAATCCTGCGCCCTCCGACTAGGACTCTCTACTGCTGTCCCTGTCTCCACTGTCTGCTGATGCTCACTTGTGAGCTGTGATACACCAGGTGACAACACCACTATCTCGCGAAGGTACCACCGAGGTGTGAGTGTCTGCGCTGGTGCTGGGTGCTCTGAATTCTGCTGACGCTGTGCCCTCAGAGGTTGCAGCTTCCTCTGAGGTGTCTGGAGGCTCAGGCTGTTCCTCCTGGATAGTGGGGACAATGGTCCTGTGGGGGAGTAAAGGAAAGAGTCAGAGATGTGAGGCCAAAGTTACATGCACATTGAATATTGCAGATGATCAAAAGTCAATCTGTTAAAGCGTCAGAATCATGTTAGAGTCCATTATAAAGGATGAAATAGCAGAGCCCTTGGAAAAAAGTTACCGGATCGGACAAAGTCTACATGGATTTACAAAGGGTAAATCCTGCTTGACAAATCTACTGGAATTTTTTGAGGATGTAACTGGTAAAATAGATAAGGGAGAACCACTGGATGTGGTGTATTTGGATTTTCAAAAGACTTTCGATAAGGTCCCGCATGAGAGGTTAGCATGTAAAATTAAGGCACATGGGATTGGGGGCAAGGTATTGACTTGGATAGAAAACTGGTTGGCGGACAGAAAGCAAAGAGTTGGAATAAACGGGTCATTTTCTGAGTGGCAGGCAGTGACTAGTGGGGTAGCGCAGGGATCAGTCCTTGGACCCCAGCTATTCACAATATATATTAATGATCTGGATGAGGGAACTAGATGTAATATCTCCAAGTTTGCAGACGACACAAAGCTGGGTGGGCGTGTGTGCTGTGAGGAGGATACCGAGAAACTCCAGTATGATTTGGACAGGTTGGGTGATTGGGCAGAAACATGGCAGATGCGATATAATGTGGATAAATGCGAGGTTATCCACTTTGGTGTCAAAAACAGGAAGGCAGATTATTATCTGAATGGCAATAGATTGGGAGAAGGGGAAGTGCAACGAGACCTGGGCGTCCTTGTGCACCAGTCGCTGAAAGTAAGCATGCAGGTGCAGCAGGCGGTTAAGAAGGCAAATGGTATGTTGGCCTTCGTAGCGAGAGGGTTTGAGTACAGGAACAAGGATGTCTTGCTGCAGTTGTACAGGGCCTTGGTGAGACCACATCTGGAGTATTATGTGCAGTTTTGGTCGCCTTATCTGAGGAAGGATGTTCTTGCCATGGAAGGAGTGCAGCGAAGATTCACCAGACTGATACCTGGGATGGCAGGAATGATGTATGAGGAGAGATTGGGTCGATTGGGCTTGTACTCGCTGGAGTTTAGAAGAATGAGAGGGGATCTCATTGAAACTTATAAAATTCTAACAGGACTAGACAGACTAGATGCTGGAAGGATGTTCCCGATGGTCGGGGATTCCAGAACCAAGGGTCACAGTCTAAGGATAAGGGGTAAGCCATTTAGGACAGAGATGAGGAGGAATTTCTTCACCCAGAGAGTGGTAAACCTGTGGAATTCTCTACCAAAGAATGCATTGGAGGCTAATTCATTAAATATATTCAAGAAGGAGTTGTATATATTTCTTAAGGCTAGGGGGATCAAGGGATATGGAGAGAAGGCAGGAACAGGGTGCTGAATTTGGAAGATCAGCCATGATCTCATTGAATGGCGGAGCAGGCTCGAGGGGCCGAATGGCCTACTCCTGCTCCTATCTTCTATTATCAATGACTCATGCAATGTCAATGAGAGAGATGATAAACGATTCCGTCACCAGCTTGCTCGGATGCACCCGTCTGTCCGTCCCCCACTTAAGCATCCTCCTCCACTCCCACGATCTCCAGGGCCACCTCCTCCCAGGGAGTGAGCTGGGCTACTGAGGGTGGTCCTCCTCCTGTCCTCGCTCTTTCCCTCTTATTGTGAGCTCTCTTTTCCTGCAATGAGGGAGACAAGTGGAGTTTGAGTGAGAATGAAGGAGTGAGTGTAGAGAATCCATATCATTGATGGTTAGAAGGAGACAAAGATGGAGTGAGGTGGCAAGATCAAGGGCCCTCCCTGTGTGTTGTAAGTTGTTTTCATAGCATCACTGCGATAGGGAGTGTGAGGGCTGCATAGTCGAATAGTTAGGTGAATGTGACAATAGGCAGAGAGGGAATGGGTAAGGGTACAGGGATGTCAGTGTCAAGTGGGATGTGGAGGAAGACGTTGTCAAAGCTGAGTGCTGGTGAGGAGAGGCAATGGGGATCAGTTTGAGGGTTATGGGAAAGTCATACTCACTTTTCCAGTGCACAGAAGGTCATGAAACCTCTTCCTGCACTGCAGCCATGTTCTGCGGCACATAGACGTTGAATTGACCTCCTGGGCCACTTGCATCCACACAGCTTTAATCTGCTGAGGAGGCTTTTTCCTCCCCGAGGCAGGGAAGAGCACCTCCTTGTTGGATCTGGCTCCCTCCACCAGAGCTTGCAGGGCAGCTTCATCAAAGCGTGGAGCAGACTTTGGCCTGCTGCTGGACATCATGGCTGAAATAAGGACTTGCAGCAATGGACATGAAATTTGTTGCCTCCAGAAGTATTTTGGCTGCTTGCAGGCCTCAAATCCAGCAGCATTGATGACATCATCAGAGGCGACTTTCAGGATGGAAAGACCAATTGTGCCAGGGCTTCCCACACGCTGGGAATCAATTGGCCAATTAGGTGAAAATCGCATTTTTCCCCACATCAAAGTGGAGTCGGGTGGATAACATGAAAAGCGACTGAAACGCCCCCAGCCCGCCCCAATGACAAAACCGAGCCCAGTGTCTTTGTTAAAATAGCAATCAGAAGATTTCCAACCAAACACATTTACCAATCTGTTAAAAATAGAATACACAGGGATTTTTATTCTTTCACATCATGGTGCTGATGACTTTTCATGGCTTCATCTCTACAGTGTTGTATCTTTTGTGAGCTCTTTTGTATTGCTGCTGTTTGAATGTGTCGAGGGCCATAACAATAAGAAAAGGTGGATTCTTATTAATAAAGGTTATTCACTTTGGTAGGAAGAATAGAAAAACAGAATATTTTTTAAATGCTGAGAAACCATTAAATGTTGGTGTTGAGAGGTGTCCTCATACAAGAAAGACAGAGTTAGCATGCAGGTACAGCACGCAATTAGGAAGGCAAATGGCATGTTGGCCTTTATTGCAATTGTTCATGGCCTTTGGTGAGACCACAGCTGGAGTGCTGTGCACAGTTTTGATCTCCTTAGCTGAGGAAGGATATTCTTGCCTTAGAGGTGGTGCAACAAAGGTTCACTAGATTGATTCCTGGGATGAGAATGCTGTCCTATGAGGAGAGATTGAGTAGATTGGGCCTATATGTTATGTCCGACATTGGTGATAGGTACTCGATTGCCTTGGCCTGAGCACATGGAGTTTGATAGTGCTGTTATTGTTGTATTGTGTCTGACATTGGATATAGGTATTCGATTGCTTTTGCCTGTAAGAGGGTTTTTGGATCAGCGATTAAAAGAAACATGAACTGAGCTCTGCATACGGCCTCTGGATTATCTTTGCAAACGCAACATTTGGCGATGAGGATGGCTGAAATCTCTCTTCCACCACCTCCTCCCTTCCTCGCATGACCCGGTGAGCCCCCGATCCCATGGGTTCGCTGGTTACAGTCCTTTGAAACCTACCTCACCGCTCTCGGACTAGAAAATGTGAGTACAGCACGGAAAAAGGCACTGTTATCCCATTGCTTAGGAGCGGAGGGACAGCATGTTCTTGGGACATTAGGCACAGCAGACTCAGTTCAAACATATGATGTGGCTGTGGCTCTGTTAAGCACACACTTCTCTGCCCCACAAAGTGCCCTCCTGCGGCAAGTCATTTTTAGACAGCGTCACCAACTTCCCGGCGAGTCTGTGCATCAATACGTGGCGAATTTGAGGGGGTTAGCTAGCTCATGCAAGTTCGGTACACTACAAGATGAGATGGTGCGTGATCAACTAATAGAGCACACCAACAACGTGAGAGTGCGTGAAAGACTGTTACTCGAGTCCGACGATCTGTCGTTGTCACAGGCAGTTAACATTGCCTTTCAAGTGGAGTCTGCAGCCGAATGTGCAGTGAAACTAGCACACACACACAGTGACGGTGCCCTCGGCCCTGACAGCCCTGACACTGTAATGCTCACGTGACGGCAGCAACGCGCGCTACCACAGCAACATTGTGGAAACTGTGGATCTCGTTCAAATGCTACCAGAGCGCAGAATTGCCCCACGTGCGGCCAAGCCTGTCGCAATTATGGAAAACAAAATCACTTTGCCAATGTCTGCCGCTCTGCCCCGATTGCTACAAATGAACACTCACAGTCCTCAAGCACTATAATTCACAACGTGAGCTCTGGGCCAGTGGTGGCTTTCAAGTCATGCACAATTAACCTGAATGATGTGTGCATCCCTCTGTTGTTGGATACCGGCGCCAGCATCTCACTGCTGAATGTGGACACATTCAAACATTTTTTCAGCTCCCTGCCACTCTCTGCGCCCTCCACTGCCCTTTGCGGGTATGGTAATTTGAAAATTGGACTAGTGGGCTCAGTCAACCTCACTGTACGCTATGGAACAAAAGTTTTGCCAGATTTTTGTTTTCATGTGGCATGCCAAGGAGCTAACCTGATGGGACTGGATCTTTTCACTGACCTGGGTTTTTCTCTCTTGGACACCGGCGGGTCTGCGATTCTGCACGTCGCCCCACCTTAGCGCCAAACATGGCCAGCACTCTTCGAGGGTCTGGGCTGCCTGACTGCCTTCACCCACCAGCCGATGGTTGAATCCACCGTTACCCCTGTCATTCAGCCACTGCGCCGCATCCCGCTTGCTCTCCGTGACGGGGTCACAGCTGAACTAAAGCTCTACTGGAAGCTGGCATCATCGAACCAGTTGATGCCTCCCCATGGGTTTCCAACCTGGTGGTCGCAAAGAAAAACTCAGGTGGTCTATGCATCTGTGTCGATCTTCGAGCAGTGAATAAGGCTGTAATCCCTGACAAATATCCACTACCCACGTCAGAGAAACTCACAGCGCAGTTCTGTGGCTCCATCCTGTACTCGAAACTGGACCTTCGACAGGGCTATTTATAGGTTCCCCTCCACCCCAGCAGCAGGGACCTCACTGCTTTTGTGACACATGCTGGCGTCTTTCGGTACACCAGGATGCCATTTGGACTTAGCTTGGCACCCAGCTGCTTCCAAAAGATGATGTCCTCTGTGCTCGCGGGCATTCCTGGGGTGGCCATCTACCTGGATGACATCGTCGTGCATGGGCCCTCGACCTCCACTCACGACGAACGCCTTCACAGAGTTTTCACGGCTCTAGCAAAACACAAGCTCACACTGAATGGCGAAAAGTGTGTCTTTGCTGTTTCAGAGATCGAATTTGTGGGGTTTCGGTTGTCGGCTGACGGTATATCCCCACTCCAGTCAAACGGGGATGCCATTCACAGCATCCCGGAACCCAGCTCTGCAGCACAGGTTGCCTCCTTCCTTGGCATGACTGGGTACTACCTGAAGTTTTTGCCGCAGCACTCAGCCACCACAGCCCCACTGCGCCAGCTCCTGCGAAAGGATGAGCCCTGGGTGTGGTCACAAGCCTGTACGGAAGCTGTTCGCCTCCGCAGATTGCAGCTCACGTCGCCTCCAGTGTTGGCTCAATTTGACGTCGCCAGCCCCACCCTCGTCACCTGTGACGCGTCCGCTGCAGCTGTGGGGGCAGTGTTATCGCAGATACAGAATGGAGTGGAGAAACTCCCGAGCCCTTAGCCCCACTGAACAGAAGTACTCAGTAGGCGAGCGTGAGGCGCTGGCTTGCGTCTGGGCATGTGAGCGGTGGCACCTGTACATGTATGGCCGTGCCTTCACCCTGCGAACTGATCACCAGGCTCTCACTGCCCTGCTGTCGACATCCGGCACGGGCCACAGACCACTGCGTCTACACCACTGGTCTGACCGCCTCCGCCAATACAATTTCAGTCTCCAGTTCACACCAGGACGTGACAATGTTGTTGCAGATCTGCTCTCCCACACAGCCTCTGCCCCAGCCCCACTCGTCGGTTTTGAACATGTGGAACAGGATACCGTCCAGATGCTGCACACATCCCTCCAAACCACAGTCTCTCTCCAGGAGCTCAAAGAGGCCTCTGAACAGGATCCTGCCCTCTCCCAGCTGTGCAACTTCATCAGAGATGGCTGGCCTCACAAGGTGCCTGAGGAACTGTCTGCCTACTCCAGAGTTAAAGAGGAGCTCTCCTGCTGGAATGACTCCTGTGTTGCACGTGGGCTCTGCACTGTGGTCCCAAGTGCCCTTCATGCGCGTGTTTTATCCATGGCGCACGAGGGCCACTTGGGCATAGTGAAGCTCAAACAACGATGCCGAGACCTAGTGTGGTGGCTGGGTATCGACAGGGAAATCGAGGCCCTGGTCAAGAACTGTGCAGCCTGCCTTGTAAGTGGCAAGCCTGGCCACCAAGCTCCTCCACCCCTGCAACCCCTTGCCTGGCCCTCTCAGCCCTGGGAGCACCTGCAGCTGGGCGTCTGCAGGGAGATCCATGGTGTCCCCCACCATCAACGGTTCCTAGTGGTGACCTATGACCTGCACTCAAAATGGCCAGAGGTCACTGCCATGGGCTCCGTCACCTCTCGGGTCATCATCGATATCCTTGAATCCCTCTTCTCCCACTGGGGGCATCCAAAGGCCATCACCACAGACAATGGGCCCCAAATGGTCTCTTCGGAACTCTCCTCTTACGTTGAGAGCAAGGGCATCCATCATATACGCACAGCGTACTACCACCCCGAGTCAAATGGGGGGGTGGAGCGTTTTAACTAGACACTGAAAAATGGCCTCAGAGCACACCTATCCCAGGGGTGTGCGTTTGACAAGGCCCTCCTCCACACACTGCTGCACTACAGAGCCTCCCAGCATTCCACTACAGGGGTCTCACCCGCATCCCTCATGCTAGGCCGTGAGCTCATGCTGCCCCTTGGCAGGCTCCGCCCCTCGCTAGCTCAGAGCCCTGCTCCACGGACTCAAGCCACAGTCGCTAGACAGCAGGAGAAGATGAAACTCCGCTTCGACCAGTCGAAGAGGGCCAAGGCACCCAACATCTCAGTCTCCGATTGGGTCAGAGTCCGCAGGCCTCACCGCAACAATAAGATGGCCTCATTCTGGTCCTTCCCTCTCCAAATTAGCTGCCAACTTGGACCAGCCACTTTCTGCCTCACTGACAGCTCTCGGTGGCATGCCAGCCGCCGTCGGAAGGTGCCAGCACCCCCTGATGTGGGATTATACGGATCAAATCCCCAAGCCTTACCCCCAGAGTGGCGGGATGCACATGTGGCTCAGCCAGCCAACCCTCAAGCAGATATTGTGCCTCAGCCTGCTCCTCACCAGTCCCCACTTCGGCCTGCTCTTCACCAGTCCGCACCTCGGCCTGTTCGTACACATTCTTGCCCTGGCCACCTACAGGACTTTGTCACTACATTTCATATTTGAAATTCTGTGAGGAGGGAGGAAATGTTACGTCTGACATTGGTGATAGGTACTCGATTGCCTTGGCCTGAGCACATGGAGTTTGATAGTGCTGTTATCGTTGTATTGTGTCTGACATTGGATATAGGTATTCGATTGCTTTTGCCTGTAAGAGGGTTTTTGGATCAGCGATTAAAAGCAACATGAACTGAGCTCTGCATACGGCCTCTGGATTACCTTTGCAAACGCAACACTATACTCTCTGGAGTTTAGAAGAATGAGAGGTGATCTCATTGAAACATACAAGATTCTGAGGGGGATTGATAGAGTAGATGCTGAGCGGTTGTTTCCCCTGGCTGGAGAGTCTAGAACTAGGGGGCACAGTCTCAGGATAAGGGATCGACCATTTAAGACTGAAATGAGGAGGAATTTCTTCACTCACAGGGTTGTGAATCTTTGGAATTCTCTACTCCAAAGGGCTGTTGATGCTGAATCATTGAATATATTCAAGACTGAGATACATATGGGGGAAAATTGGCTCGCGTCCCCTTTTAGTGCCCTGAAAAAGTTAGCACCCCCATGCCTGAAATTCAATTGTACCTCCCCCAAGCAGGAGGCGGGTGCTACTGGAAGCTGAATGTCGCAGTGCTATGTGCAGCAGCGCCACGTGTGTCGACACGTAGTGCCGCGGTACTGCAGACCTCCCTCCCCTGATTAAAGGGGAGGGGCCTGGCACAGTGCGCACCGGGGCCCTGCTGGCCCACCAGGGAGCGGGGTGCCGGCAAAAGAGCCCGGTACTCAAGAGGAGTGCTGGGCTGACGGATCGCGGCCGGCACCCCGCAGCAGGAGGCCAGAGGGGACAGGTGCTGGCAGGCGGCCCAAAAAACATACCCGCCTGGCACCTACCCTTTAATAATCGCTGCCCCGGCCACAAACATGGCGTCCGCTCATAGGTCAGGGGGCGCAAGCCAAGTTTGCGGCTGGGGCATGAGCAGGGCGCTGCGCACGGCGATGACATCATCACCGGAGGCGCAGCAGCACAGGGCGCTATCGGCTACCACTGCCACTAACCTCCTGCTGAATTTTGTGGGAGGTGTTAGCGGTGCCGCGCCCAGGTGCTAGTTGCTTTGTGCCCCGTTAGTGCCCCTCAGGCGCCAAGAAACTGAATTTTTCCCCCATAGATTTCTGGAAATTTGAATGATGACCAAAAACTCCCATACCTACTAGGGGAAGAGAGAAATTGCGTAACACTAGCGGCACACTATGTTACAGCTTGCCATAAACAGAGGGACAACCACTAAAGATAAGATAAGAGTATATATAAATTATATGAAAGTATATTTATACTCAGGGATATATCTGTTTGTACACTGTATGGATAGATCTGTATTTTTGTGAACAAACATGAATGTTTTCCGATGCTTTGGCAACATAAGATATAACTTGTCATGCCAATAAAGCGATTTGAATTGAATTGAATTGAATTGAAATCAAGGGATATGGGGATCGGGCGGGAAAGTGGAGTCGAGGTTGAAGATCAGCCATGATCTTATTGAATGGTGGAGCAGGCCCGAGGGCCGTATGGCCTACTCCTGCTCCTAATTCTTATGTTCTTATGTTCTTATGATTAGAGGTTTATGTAAAATATTCCTTTAACTGCAATTACAGAAGATTTTAAGGGAAATGTCATTAGATTGCACATTTATCTGTGGTTAGTCAAAGACTAAGGATGAACAATATTCAAAAACAGTAAAACTGAACTTAAGGGCCTATTGTAAATCCTGGCGTCAGCGGATGGCAATGCCAGAGCAGTTGTCTTCATCGGGGGCCCAGCAGATTTTAACCACCAGGCCTCATTTGAATGCCGCCAGTCAGCTGCTAGCCCATTTTGAGAAGAAAGCATCAGCTGGCCAGCAGGGCGAGACAAAGATGGAGTGTGGCGCAGGTCTCTGAGTCGGGGCAGCATAGGCCGGGCTTTCCTTGTGGAGTCTGGAGAAGCGCCCCTGCAACTCTTGGCCCAGCTTAGGAGAACTATTTAACCTATCTAATAGAGGGCTTTTCTGGCTTACTGGCAGCTTTACCTGGTTGGGCGGCGGTGAAGGGTGCCCAGTTCAGGAACGGGTTAAAATGCCAACAGGAGTTCCATTTATGTCATGGGACATCAATTTGCATTTATTAATGAGGCTCCCGCCATGCAGAAACCTACCTTGAACAATCAATCCTTCCCTTCCCTGCTTCCCATGGCTGTCCATAAGTCAGCATGGAAGATTTCACTTTTATGTCTCTAACATTCTTCCTAAAATTAGCACCCAGGACTGCATGCAGCGCTCCAACTGTGACCTAACCACTGTCTTGTACAAATTCAACATCACTGCTTTGTTTTAATATTCAATGCCCCTATTTATAGAGCCCAAAATCCTCAAAAATTTTCTACTTGCATTTCTACCTTTAAAAATCATAGTATCTGTATCCCTAGATCTCTTTGTTTGAACACGCCATTAGGAGTCTTCCCATTTAGGATACATTTCCTTTCACTGTAGTTTTTCCCTAATTTTATATTTCTCGGCATTGAACTGAATCTGCTGGTATCTGCTCCCTCCACTATTCTGTTTATGGCTTCCCGCAATCAGGGCCGGTGTTAGGTCCATGCAGACCTTACAATTGCATGGGACCTCGAGCCAGTCAGGCACCCCAAGCAGCTCCGTTGCCTACGCAGTAGTAATAGCTGATCCCTGATCATTTTGTCAACTACTTTTATATTACATATTGGAACTGTGGCTTTACACGATCATACGTGTGCAGATGTGACACCAGATAAGCAGGTGGAATTTAGGAGCATTGTCTAGTAACATGTAAGGGCCGCAAACAGAGCCTTTGCATGGGGCCCCGCAACGCAAACACCGGCCCTGCAATCTCTTGCATTCTCCTTTACGGTTTACCATGCCTCCTTTTTTTTAATTCTTCATGGGATGTGGGCATTGCTGGCAAGGCCAGCATTTATTGCCTATCCCTAATTGCCCTTGAGAAGGTGGTGGCAAGCCACCTCCTTGAACTGCTGCAATCCGTGTGGTGAAGGTACTCCCACAGTGCTGTTAGGGAGGGAGTTCCAGGATTTTGACCCAGCGACGATGAAGGAACGGCGATATATTTCCAAGTCAGGATGGTATATGACTTGATGGGTAACTTGCAGTTGATGGCGTTCCTATGCACCTGCTGCCCTTGTCCCTCTCGGTGGAAGAGGTCGTGGGTTTGGGAGGTGCTGCCAAAGAAACCTTGGCGAGTTGCTGCAGTGTATCTTGTAGATGGTACACACTGCAACCACGGTACGCCAGTGGTGGAGGGAGTGAATGTTTAAGGTGGTAGTTCGGGTGCCAATCAAGTGGGCTGCTTTGTCCTGGATGGTGTCGAGCTTCTTGAGTGTTGTTGGAGCTGCACTCATCCAGGCAAGTGGAGAATATTCCATCACACTCCTTACTTGTGCCTTGTAGATGGTGGAAAGGCTTTGGGGAGGCAGGAGGTGAGACACTCACCACAGAATACCTAGCCTCTGGCTTGCTCTTGTAGTCACAGTATTTATGTGGCTGGTCCAGTTAAGTTTCTGGTCAATGGTGACCCCCAGGATGTTGATGGTGGGGGAATTAGGCAATGGTAATGCCATTGAATGTCAAGGGCTAGTGGTTAGACTCTTGCTTGTTGGAGACAGTCATTGCCTGGCACTTCTGTGGCGTGAATGTTACCTACCACTTATCAGCCCAAGCCTGAACGTCGTCCAGGTCTTGTTGCATACGAACATGGGCTGCTTCATTATCTGAGGAGTTGTGAATGACACTGAACACTGTGCAGTCATCAGCAAACATCCCCATTTCTGATCTTATGTTGGAGGAAAGTTCCTTGATGAAGCAGTTGAAGATGGTCGGGCCTAGGACACTGCCCTGAGGAACTCCTGCAGCGATGTCCTGTGGCTGTGATGATTGACCTTCAATCACCACAACCATTTACCTTTGTGCTAGGCATGAGTCCAGCCAGTGGAGAGTTTTCCCCCCGATTCCCATTGACTTCAGTTTTACTAGGGCTCCTTCATGCCACACTCGGTCAAATGCTGCCTTGATGTCATGGGCAGTCACTCTCATCTCACCTCTGGAATTCAGCTCCTTTGTCCATCTTTGGACCAAGGCTGTAATGAGGTCAGGAGCCGAGTGGTCTTGGCGTAACCCAAACTGGGCATCAGTGAGCAGGTTATTGGTGAGTAAGTGCTGCTTGATAGCACTGTCAATGACACCTTCGATCACTTAGCTGATGATTGAGAGTAGACTGATAGGGTGGTAATTGGGCGGATTGGATTTGTCCTGCTTTTTGTGGGCAGGACATACCTGGGCAGTTTTCCACATTGTCGGCTAGATGCCAGTGTTGTAGTTGTACTGGAACAGCTTGGCTAGAGGTGTGGCTAGTTCTGCAGCACAAGTCTTCAGCACGATAGCCGTGATGTTGTCGGGGCCCAAAGCCTTTGTTGTATCCAGTGCACTCAGCCGTTTCTTGATGTCATGTGGAGTGAATCGAATTGGCTGAAGACTGGCTACTGTGATGGTGGGGACCTCAGGAGAAGGTCGATATGGATCGTCCACTTGGTACTTCTGGCTGAAGATGGTTGCAAATGCTTCAGTCTTGTCTTTTGCACTCACATGCTGGGCTCCACCATTATTGATGATGGGGATGATCATGGAGCCCCTTCCTCCTGTTAGTTGTTTAATTGTCCACCACCATTCACAACTGGATGAGGCAGGACTGCAAAGCTTTGATCTGATCCATATTTGGTGTCATCAGCAAATTTTGTGATCATTCCTCTTATGCCTGCGCCCAAATCATTTAAATAAATGAAAAACAAACGCGGCCCCAGCAGATTGCTGAAGTACACTGCTACCCACACTCTGCCATTTAACCCTATTGCCATTAAATATGTGATAGCCAGTAGGATGTAGCAAAGAGCCTTCTTATATTGAATAGGACTGTGGAAGCATTATTTATATTCTTAAAGTTGCTCTTTCTGAGCCTGTCCTTCTTTCTGTTGTGGCCATATTTGAATATGTTGATGGCATGAACAGTTGCTCTAAATATTTCTATCAATTCCTATGTCATTAACATATATTTTAAAGGAATTTATAAAATAAATGTGATTGGTCAGCATAATATCCTAGTGTATGGAAGGACAAGTCAGAATATAAAAGACCACATTTGTCTCAATTTGCTACGGAAGATTAAAAGCACACAAACAAAACTGCCACAAAATATAGAATGAGGATCAAAGTCCAGAAGATATTCAAAATATTGCATTCTGCAAAATAGAGAAAACTGTCAATAAATAAATAAGAGAGAGAGAACAGATATTTATATAATCAATAACTATAACCTTTTACTTTGTCTTCGAAATATTTTAATGGAGAATATTTAAATAACAACCAACCCTTAGTCATGTCATGGGACAGCAGGATACCATTGTGTGTGAATATGTTAATCGTGGAAGCGTGGAAGTACAGTACAAAGATTATCAGAATTAATTGACCAGTGTTTGATGAAAGGTGCCAAAATTTAAATTAGGACTACTTAGATCATAGAAATTACCTTTAGCAGCCTGACAGTTGGATAATAAGGTACTGCACCAATATTTCAATAAAGGCTGATATTATAGGCTGTCAGCCAGATCTGTGATAAATTCAACTAGTTTTTAGCTTGACTACATGGATGGGATGTTCCACCTACAGGGAAAAATGACTCTGACAATTCAGAGTTTAATAAAAATGGAATGCAGAATACAATAGGCAAGCCTAAAGTCTCTTGGAGAGTGAGGTGCACAAATTACCAAAGATTCTCCAGCAAGAATGGGTTAAAATTGAAAGCTGTGTGATGAAAAAAGCTTTGCACTTTGAACTGAGCTGAGCTGTATCAACTAACAGTATGATTGGAGACCAAATTATGGATCCTTTGACTTCCTGAGCAGATTCTTTGTCGTCCGAACTTCCCTCTCCACTTTGCCATTATTTTGCAGATACTTGGAGCAGTTCATAATCTATATGGTCCTGCAAATGCATTAAAACCCAAAGCTGAAAATTGTGGTCTATCATCTGAAATTACCTGTTCTTGTGTTTGATGAGGTGCAAATAACAATTTCAGGCTTTTCACAATACCTTACGATGTGCTGATTCCAGCCAAAATGTAAGTATTACCTTTCCAGTCAATTAGATCTGAACTAACCTGTTCATCATATTATCAGGGAGGTCACCGAGGTTCTCTACCCCAAGAGGAACACATACATCTCTTTCCCAATGCAGAGTGAAGTAGGGCGAGAGAGCACAAAGCTTCATCTGCATTGCAGGCTTCCCCAGGATCCATGCTGCCATTGATTGCACCTGCATTACCTTGTGCTTTCCCCATCTCCATCCTGCCATCTTACTGAAAAGAAAGAGATTCCACTCCTCAAATTCCAGATGCATGCTCCACAACTTTGCCATAATCAGGGACCAGCCCTTACCACCACCTGGACAGCCAGACGTGCAGGAGCAGGAGGGATAGGAACAGCATCGACCACTAATGCCCCTAGAAGCCAGAGGTATCAGAGAACAGCTTATCCAAAAGTGCCTCACGTGAACTGTCCATCCCATCCCTAGTACATCAACAGTCCAACAATCATTATCGACACTGTCCTTACTACCACCATCCAATTACCTTCCTTCAATCTAGCTTTATGGCTTTTGCCCTCACTTCACTATAAATATTAACACCAAAACCAAATCCGAAAAACCAAAAAATTATCCAAAGATTTAATTCCATTTGTGTGTTATATTTAACAGGAATAATTATGAATCAATTGTTGCAGTTCCTTCGTGCCTGTCTTCTGTACTTGTTTACGTATCCAAGTGCTCTTCAACAGCTACAGTTTGGGAGCTGTGTCTGAGTCTCGTTCAAATATGAGGTTTTCACTGACTGATGGAAGAGGATTTAAAAAAAATACATAAGTCCAAATAATAGCCATTTCCTCAGTCTTTCTTCATTTTTTCCCCCGAGGCATTATAAGTTAAGATTTTCTGACAGCCAAAATGAAAAATGACTGAAAAATGGAAAATCCAGTAGTATTAGGTTCAGTTCATGATAGCTCATTGCGTTATGTTCCATCTTTAAAAAGACTGTAGGTCAGCCCTTCTGCCCGGTGGAAACGGGGCTGTAGTGTGCCAAAAATGGTGGGCAATGACGTACTGCCCTGTTGCTGCTGTCGCTGTGGCCACGGCAATATTCACTGGGACCCAGTGCTGGGCGGCAGAAGTGGCCCTTGGAGTCATGTGGTATTTAAAATGACATCAATAGGACACCCATTGCCATTTTTGGACTGAGCTGGGTGGAGTGTACACCGCACAAACTCCGACCAGAATCAGTTGGCGGAGGTCTGTCAGAAGAGCATCCTGAAAGTGAGTTCCACTTCATTTCTGTGGGGATTGGAGGAGCAGCATTTCTCCTCCAGGCTCTACAAACCCAGCCTGAAATGCTGCCATTTCAGCTCCCCCCCGCAGATCGCCCCCCCACCCCACCATGAATCTAGCTTCTTCTGGCCCAGAGGCCAGACGGGCTACCTGATCTTGTGGTGGCTGGGAGCTGGCGGGTTGCCCGGGACACTCAGCTTCCAGCCGCTGTGCGCTGGCTCAATGTAAGTGAGGCGCAGTCCTCAAAATGGACCAGGGCTCCCAGCAAGAGTACTGGCCAGTGCATTCCGCTTTGGAGGAAGTATCTTTCTCCCCCACACAAGCCTGAAATTTTCTTGGTTTGGCATAACACTGCAAAGTTAAAAAAAATGCCAAAAATCTACATTTAAAATTTGGAGTAATGGTAGTTGCCGTTTCCAATAAACCCAAGAACATAAAAGTGCTCCACAGTGCAATATGAAACTGTGGGGTAGATTTTTATCTTCACCACCTAGATGATAATCGGGCGAGGTAGACCAATGGAATGAAAATCAGGCAGGTTCAATAAGGGCCGTGTGTTCCGCCCTGCTGGATTATTGCAGCGAAGATGAAAATCTCCCGCTATGTCTGGGTGGGAAACTTCTTGTGATGGCGTTTTGCTATGAACTTATGGAAAAGAAGAGTTGAAGCAGGAGACCAGTGGAAAAAGTAAGCAAAATACAAATCAAAAGAAAGTAAGGTAAGATAGAAGTACAGAAAGGAAGTCAGTAAGAAGAGGTAATAAAGGCATATTATAGATCCTTATAACAGAAATAAAGTGGACATAAATCACCGTGTAGAAACTAATGACTTCATTTGGGATCCACTTTCCTTTAGGAATTTTAACAATTGCCGTCCATTTGGATGTGATGTGATTAAAATTATTGGATAGTGAATCATGAGTTGCTGGCCTGTGATACTGCTCCTCACTAGGAGTGTCCTGTGATGGAATCAGTTCTAGGAAGTGATGGATGAGCACTGCTCTGTGGCTCAGGGAGGTTGGTCAGTAAATAACAGCCCATTAATGGCTTGGGTTTCATTCCTGGTATGTGCTGAGTTAACTGATCTTAGCTGCAGCAGTGGTAGGTGTGATACAATTGGCTTCATTGCCCCTGGTATCAGGAAGGGAAATTTGGCCACGGTTGCCACTCCCTCACCACTATACAATGATCCCTACTAGAAATGCACATATGCAATTGTGAGGTAAGGCCAGGATCAGGCTCACTTCTGACTGCCGATCTTAATCGATAGTCTGCTGACAATACAGCTTAGACTTTCTGCTATTGAAGTTGTTTAGCCCTGAATGGTTTGTGGCAGATTTTCGATAGACTCAAATGAAATGTACTGTTTGCATCTAATTAGCATAGCTTCAAATGCAGATTTGGTTAGGTGTAGGAAGTACACTAGTGGTGAGAGCAGAAAATTGTATGTAAGTGAAATTTAAAGAGATTGGGAACAATTAAAGGGGAGTGTCATGATTGGGTGACAGCAATTCTGAAAGTTTTTTGGAGACCCACAAAAGGCACTTCAATTAATTAGCAGCTTTTTCCAAGGCAGCAAAGGTAAGAAACAATGAGCAAAATGAAGAAAGAATTTGCATTTATATAGTGCCTTTTTATATCTTCAGGAAGTCAAAAACCACTTTACAACCAATGAATTACTTTTGAATTGTGGTCAGTGCTATTTTGTAGTATAACATGGCAGCCAATTTGCACACAGCAAGGCCCCACCGATTTATGGCATAACCGTGGCCAGCAGCAGAAAATCCAGGCTTTACTGTCAAGATGTACATATGAATAATGGTTTGGTACAGGTTAACTGGCTCCCATGGAATCATATGCCAAGAAGGAGTCATCTCCTCCGAGGTAAGGAGGGAGGGCATTTTCCACCAAAATATAAAGTGGCGGCTGCTTAATCTTATAATAGTTTAATACAATAATTTGATCTGATGCTAAGATACTAATTCTTATATAACATCTAAAATGATCATAGTAGAAACCATTCATTATAACTTTTAGGTTAATTGCCTTCAGCTAGCCTCAATTTAGTTGCAAGCACGTATCAGTATTTTCACAAAATGTCTGTGTGAATAGGATCATGAATAGTGCGCCTGATTACATTACAATCTAAAATGAGCTCTTAGTAGCTTCCCTGATTACACCAACTGAACCTATGAATAGGGCCATTATTGTAAATTCCAACATGAACATTTTCAAGGAGAACATTACCATAGGAGACTCTGCACTTTTAATGCTAAGTACCTTTCTCTTCCCTCCATGTAATCTTTTTGCTGGTTGTGAAAAGTCAGCTTTTGCTAAAAAGGCTCATCTGCTGCTGCTAGACCAGTAGTTAGGGATAGATGATGCATTCTGCGCATGAAAGTCAATGTTACAGTTGAAGCTGTTTCCCAACTCTCTTTATTCATGCTCACTGGATCAAGGCGGCTTCCACAGGCAGATCCACACCTCATCTGAGCCAAACCTTATGATTTCATGCATGGTGTACATAGTGTGCCTCAGGATTAACAGTTACCCTTTTACCATGATATTTAATACAAGAAGTAGCACAGGGTGCCCACCATGTTCAACAAACTTATTTGATAGGCAGAAAAACACCACACTGTCAGTCTCTGTCATTCAGGCTAAAACTAGGACTTTTTAGCCTAATCCCTATTTTGAGGGGTGTCGTGTGGGATTCCCGACGGCTCCAAACCATGCCAGGTTAGAGCAGGCAGGCCGTCGGGTTGAAGGACTTGGAGGGGTCACGATGTCGGTGTTCAGGTGAGTGATGGGTGCATGAGTGCAAAGGTAAGTGTGTTTGGTGTGTCTAAAGTGTGTAAAGAAGTTTAAATTACCTGTACTTACCTTAACAGCTTTTCTTCCTGTAGGCGTCGGGACTCCATCACTCAGCCGGCACTGAAAGCTGAATGGCTGCGATTTGTCAAAAGTGACAGCCTTCAGCTTTTAGTGCCGGTGAGAGTTCTAACTGAGTCTGTGTAGAAGAACTCAGGTTAGAAGTCAGACTGTCAGTGTTTGACAGCTTCAAACAGCTGTGAAACACTGATATTTCATCTGTCAAGACCTCTTGACAGATGAAATTTCAGTCTGTGATGTCACCTGTTGCCGGGTGGCCCTTAATTGGCCTGCTGAGCCCGCTGGGCGGGCTCAACAAGGTCAATCAAGGGAAAATCGCGTGGATTGGCCGTACGTCGATGTAGGCGGGACTAAAACCAGAAAGTTGTAGTCCCGCTTCCTTCCCGACAGCTTAATGAAAATCGACCTCCAAGTGTAGATTTCAGGTGAATTGTGGTTAGAGGGCCAGGAATAATTCGACCAGGGTGTGCCGACATAATTTAGCCCCTGGTTTAAAATCATGCATTTTGCCCTAATTTTTATTTTTCCAAATCCATATTTATAATAGAAACTACCTAAATAAACTTCTCATGCTGTAATTACAACCTCCCATCAGTGGTGGTGCTAAAGGGCTTCCGAGGCGGAGGTATAACTACAGCATTACAGGTTTTTATAGCCAGTTGCATTATAGTTATGGACATAGGAATTTATAATGGAAAAAGTTGACAGGAAACATAGAAACATGGAAACATAGAAGATAGGAGCAGGAGTAGGCCATTCGGCCCTTCGAGCCTGCTCCACCATTCAATGAGATCATGGCTGATCATCCAAATTCAGTACCCTGTCCCTGCCTTCTCCCCATATCCCTTGATCCCTTTAGCCTTAAGAAATATATCCAACTCTTTCTTGAATATATTTAATGAACTGGCCTCCACCGCCCTCTGTGGCAGAGAATTCCACAGGTTCACCACTCTCTGGGTGAAGAAATTCCTCCTCATTTCAGTTCTAAATGGCTTACCCCTTATCCTTAGACAGTGACTACACGTCAAAAGTACCTCATTGGTTGTAAAGTGCTTTGGAACGCCCTGAGGTTGTGAAAGGCGCTATATAAATGCAAGTCTTTCTTTCTTTATTTCATGGTAGTTGACATAGATGTAATTTTTTAAGTATATTATGTATGTCTTCTATAGTCCAATAAACTCCAAGACTTTCTGATACTATATTTGTATATGAAAGCAGTACCTTTTTGTCTTTCCCAAAATCCAGTGTTGCATTTTACTCAACCAGAACGGAATGGAAGAAATGGACAATAGCCCACAGAATGTATACCATCCTGAAAACCTTCTGAGCACAAGGCTGTCAATCAAGGCCAATTGAAGGACATTTTTCAGTTCTTCTGCTTCTTTAAATAAGCCCCTTTTTGTCTCCAACCACGCTATTACCTGAAAGAATGTGGGTATAGATAGCAACCCCGTCGTTATTTGGAGACATGTTTACTGGGTGAAGCCTGAAGCTTCTTTTTAGTGTACATCCCCTTAATGGTTATGGCAATCACAGAAAATTAGTTCCATCTTCCCTCACAATGATAAACTTGCATGTTTGGAGTTAATTTATGAATTCACACTGCCTGTGGAGAGTATGCCCACAAACAGGGAACCATTACTAGACCAATATCAACTATAAGCCCACTGACTCCCACAGCTACCTTGACTACAGTTCCTCCCACCCTGCTTCCTAGAACATAAGAACATAAGAAATAGGAGCAGCAGTAGACCATTTGGCCCTTCGAGCCTGCTCCGTCATTCAATAAGATCATGGCTGATCTTCTACCTCAACTCCACCTTCCTGCACTATCACCATATCCCTTAAATCCCTTAGTTTTTCAAAAAAATTATCGGCTTCTGTCTTGAATATACTCAACAACTGAGCAGCCACAGCTCTCTGAGGTAGAGAATTCCAGAGATTCACAACCCTTTGAATTAAGAAATTTCTCCTCTTCTTAGTCCTAAATGGCTGACCCCTTATTCTATGACTGTGACCCCGTGTTCTAGATTCCCCAGCCAGCGGAAACATTTTCCCAGCATTAACCCTGACAAACCCCTTAAGAATTTTATATGTTTCAATTAGATCACCTCATATTCTAATAAACTCTGGGGAATATAGGCCTAGTCTACTCAATCTCTCCTCATAGGGCAATCCTCTCATCCCAGGAACCAGTCTAGTGAACCTTTGCTGCCCTCCCTCTAAGGCAAGTATGTATTTTCTTAAGTAGGGAGACAAGAACTGTACACAGTACTCCAGGTGTGGCCTCACCAATGCTGTGTATAATTGTAGTAAGGTTTCTTTACTCTTATACTCTAATCCCTTTGTAACAAAAGCTAACATACCATTTGCTTTCCTAATTGCGTGCTGTACCTGCATGTTAACTTTCTGTGATTCATGTACAAGACATCCAGGTCCCTCTGAATGCAAACATTTCCCAATCTCTCACCATTCAAAAAATATTCAGCTTTTTTGTTTTTCCTACCAAAATGGATAACTTCACACTTCCCCGCATTGTATTCCATTTGCCATGTTCTTGTCCACTCAGTTAGCCTATCTATATCTCTCTGCAGCCTTTTTGCATCCTCTTCACAGCTTACTTTCCCACCTAACTTTGTATCATCAGCAAACTTGGATATGTTACATTCAGTCCCTTTTCTAAGTCATTAATATAGATTATAAATAGCTGAGGCCCAATCACTTGTAGGATTCGCAAAATTGGACTTTGTATTAATAAGGGTCAAATGGCAGAAGAGGCCGTGATTTTAAAGACTGTTTTAAAAGAAGCCCAGAAAAAGGGGCATACAAAATGGCCGCCATACAATGTGACCAGCTTATTGGGACACTTTAAAATGGTTCCTGCGCAACCTCAGACAGCTTTGTGGATTCAACCTACAGCAAGTTCTGGAAGCCATTCCTGAGAGAACGAAACCAGACCCACACGTATGCATATGGATTAGACGCAGATCCAGTCGAGATCGGCCTGGAGACAGAGGCCATCAAAATGTTGACCCAGACAAAAGGGGACAATTTCATATTCATGAGAACAGCACCCAGGACTAGATAACGAGATCAGCAGGACATTAAAAACAATGGAGGTAATTCCAGACCAGAGATGGGCCCTTACCAGCCATTTAAGACATTTTAAAATATAATAACGACCCCACTGTGCTCCCAGCCCGCCAAAAATAAAACAAAGACTAACCTGATTTTGGGCGGGAAGTGAAGCCTCTGAAGAAAAGGTATAACTGGAGTTACAGTTGGAGGGGGTTACAGTTGCAAGCTTGGAGACGGTGGCAGCTTGTGTCGAGTTTGAATCCGGAAAGCCAGAAGAAGAAAGAGGCACTCGCAGGAGGGAGAAGAAAGCCAACATCGAGAAGGCCGTCTCGAAGCCGGCGTCCCGCCCCGGGGAAACACATCGGGAGATCATCGACCATCCCCGGGCCGTTGCCGGAACGAGAGGCCATCGACCCAACTTGGGAGAAGAGACAAAAAAATAAAGGTCCCAAGAGAAGAAACCTTCCAGCCACTCTGGCTCGGTAGAAGAGAGAAAAGGAAACTGAAGAAGCGATGGGAGCCAGCCCAAGGCTCCACTGACCAGGGATGAGCAGACGATCCTCGACCCCGCCGACATCCAGGCCCGCCGGTGACCAGCCGCCCCCGACCCCCACCTCAGGAGAGAGGTGTGGCGCAGCTCGCAGGGGCTCCACGATCCACGTGGAGACAAAACGCCTGAAAGGACCAAACACAGACTCAATTTCAAAACCTTGCACTTCCTAGTGGGATTGGTGAGCATGTTTCTGGCCCTTCACAATCAGATCTAGATAGGTTTAATAAGGGGGTGGATTTAAGGGTACAATTAACATGAGTTGTTGTCCCTCGATGTTCCATGTGTTTCCTTATTTCATGATGATCTTTGTAGAGTATAAGATGCCTGTAGTTGCCTTAGTTAATACTGTGTCGTTATGATTTGTTTGTGTGTTTTTCCCTCCCATGTACTCCCTTATCTGCTTGCATTTGATTTTAGATTTTTCCTTCTGCAATCAAATTTCATTTTGTTTCATCAAACTTGGTCTACAAGAGTTTTCTCTACATTGTAGTTCCTGCACCTAAGTCCAGAGTATAGAATCTAAGGGGCGAGTGGGTCGAACCACTCAAGGTTTTACTGTGCAAGAGAGAAAGGCCTCTAGAGAGAGAAACCTCAGGGAAATCTCTCCAGGGAAACCCCTTACATACTAATCCTTGTAGTACCCTACTAGTCACAGACTACCAACCTGAAAAAGTCCTGTTTATTCCTACTCTCTGTTTTCTATCCATTTACCAATCCTCAATCCATGCGAATATATTACCCTCAATCCCATGAGTCCTAATTTTGTGTAATAGTCTCTTGTGTGGCACCTTATCGAATGCTTTTTGAAAATCCAAATACATTAATTCCACTGGTTCCCCCTTATCCATCCTACTAGTTACATCTTCAAAAAACTCTAACAGATTTGTCAAACTGAGTGCAACATATCCAAGTTTCCCTTTCATCAAACCATGTTGACTCTGCCTAATCATATTACGATTTTCTAAGTGCTCTGTTACCACATCCCTAATAATAGATTCTAGCATTTTGCCTACTACTAATGTCAGGCTAACTGGCCTATAGTTTCTCATTTTTTCTCTTCCTCCTTTCGTAAATAGTGGGGTTATGTTTACTGCCTTCCAATCCTTTGGGACTGTTCTAGAATCTAGGAAATTCTGGAAAATTAATACCAGAGCATCCACTATCCCTGCAGCTACCTCTTTTAAAACCCTACGATGCAGGTCGTCAGGTCCAGAGCATTTGTCGCCACTTAGTCCAATTAATTTCTCCAGTACTATGTCTTTACTTATACTGATTTCTTTAAGTTCCTCATTCTCTCTAGACCCTTGGTTCCCCATTATTTCCAGAATGTTTTTTGTGTCTTCTACTGTGAAAACAGATAGAAAGGGCTCGATTTTAATGGACCTCAGAGGGTTGGTCAGCAGAGCAAATCAGAACAAATGCTCGTTGGCTGCGAATCCGCCTCTAACCTGCCCCCATGCTAATTTCGTAAGTGTCGGGTCAGCTGCTCCTGAACTGACCTGATGGGAACCGGTGGGACAGGCAGTTAAGGCAGTTAAGAGCCTGTTAACTGCCTTGCTAATGCTATTTGAATCTGCGATTCCGATTTTGGTGCTTTTGGCTCCTGTTCCTTGTCTTCCGAGAAACACGCCAGCTGCAATGAGTCGGGTTTCTCGAGAACATGATTTGTTGTCAATTGCAGCAGCAGCTTAAAAGCACTCCTGCAACATGGCTGACATTGAAATGGCACAACTTTACTGTTGGAGGTTTGGGATAAGGTTAAGCAAATCTACTGACCTTGTGACTGTTCAAGCTGACAGCCATCTGCAGTGTGATCTGATTGCAATAACCTCAGGCCACTTTGACTGTGCGCTTGCAAGCTTCTTGCCTCAACTGAAATCTATAGCAATGGTATGGGAACCACTTATATCCTTGTAGGGATTTTGAAATAATTTTGAAATTTCCTACAGTTCTAAAGATTGATTTTTTTGATTAAAGAATACCTGGGTAATATACCTTTAAAAATCCAGGGATCAAAATGGCCACCAGACCGCATGGCAGAAGACAAAAGGACTTGAAAAGACAGCCTGCTGTGTCTGTGAAAAGGGTTCAATGGAGCAGTCAAACTGCCGATCAAGGCAGTTCAGGGAGTTCCCCTCCCTGCAGCAGACAATCGATGTGTTTACAGAAACTGCTAAAACGTTTACACAAAGGATTAACCACTTGAGACTGTGGTTTCAGTCCGACCACAAGGACAACGACTTTTGTTTCTGTTTACTCAAACATTCAAGGAAATAGACATGCTTTTTTTCAAACCATGGCAGCTTTATTCAAAGCCCATCACAGACAATGAGGACACATTTAAACTGCAGCTTTATTCAAAGCCCATCACAGACAATGAGGACACATTTAAACTGAACAAAACAGTTTAAACAAATGGGTAATTCATCTAAACCCATTACAGACAATGGGGACAGTTTGGATCCCTTTTGTTTAGCCCAGATACATCTGGATTTGGGCGGGAAGTGTTCGGCCCCAAATGGGGTATAAAAGATAGCTTCTCAGAAGCCTCTCGCTCTCTGTGGCTTTGCCTCTGTGCCCTCTACAATGTGGGAGCCTGCCTAAAGGAGTCGAACACCAGCATTTTACTTTTTAAATACTGGGGTGTTTTTTACTTCGGGGCAGTGAAGATCAAAGATCGCAGGGCACGGAGCAGGCATTTTTTTTTTATTGGTGAGCATATATTTTTCTGGCCCAGTACAAGGCAACTTAGAATAGGTATAGGAGTTGAAATTAAGTGGGAATTTTGTTAGAACTGTGATTTTAGTCGATTTTCCCTCATTGTGTCCATTCTCTCCTCCCCTATTTAAGTAACAGTGTTGCACTAGCAGATAAGGCTGTAGTGAACACTGAGAGTAGCTGTATTAAAGTGCTTTTTTTTAGTAAATGCCACTAAGCAAAGGTGCTGTAGTGAGCAAGGTGTTTCTATATTAAAAGTGCTATTTAAAAGTGTGTTGCACTAAGCAGAAAGGTGCTTCAGTGGACACTAAGTAGCTGTATTTAAAGTGCTGTTTTTTAAGTAAAAGCCACTAAGCAAAGGTGCTGTAGTGAGCAAGGTGTTTCTATATTGAAAGTGCTATTAAAAGGGTGTTGCACTAAGCAGAGAAGAGCTTCAGTGGACACTAAGGGTTCTGTATTAAAGTGCTGTTTTTAAGTAAAAGCCACTAAGCAAAGGTGCTGTAGTGAGCAAGGTGTTTCTATATTGAAAGTGCCATTAAAAGGGTGTTGCATTAAGCAGAGAGGTGCTTCAGTAGACACTAAGTAGCTGTATTTAAAAGTGCTGTATTTAAATAAAGGAGTGTTGCACTGAGCAAAGAGAGCTCTAGTGGACACTTAAGTGTACTGCATTAAGCAAAAGTGCTGTACCAGGCACAGGTGTGCTGTATCGATTATTTTAAGTTGTTTCTTTCTTTGTTTCAATAAATGCTGGTCTGTTTTGCACCCAAAGCACGAGTCACGTTTTCTGTCTACATCGCTACTGAATAAGTCCGGCGGTCAGAGCCAGGAATAGGGGAGCACTTCAAAACCACACGGGGGTCCCTGGAGCAGCTCAGAGGCTTCTAACTGGCCAGAGACAATAACCCCAACCCCGCTAGCGTCTGTGCTAATTCCTACAAAATGGCGACCACGGCAGGACCGTCGGCCACGGTGTGCGATGTGGCAGACAGTGGTTTGAGTCTGGAGAGAGCAGCAGTTATTGGGTTTCTTTTTATCCCACTGGTTTGTTTGTGGTTAGGTTCCCGCAGGCTTGGGAAAGTCACCCGCAGGCTTAGGGAAGCCGGGGCAGAGAGTTGGGATAGGGAAAAGGAGGCTGGGGAATACCAGGCCAAGGTAGAGCGCCTGGTAGTTCAGTTTAGTGAGGGGAGAAGCCACACGTGGCACGAGTCTGAGTACCTGAAGCGCCTAGTTGCAGAGGCCAAGAATAATGAGATGAGGATGTGGGAAGGGAACGCTCGCCTCATACAAGAAATAAAAGAGCAGGAGGAAAAAGTTAGGGAGGTAAAGGCAGCATATAAGCTGGCTTGTGAGCAAGGGTTTGAGGAAGCAGATCATGACCCCTGTAGAGCAGAGATAGAAAGCCTGAGTATGGATTTAAAAAGAGCAAAGGGGATGATATGTCTGATCAGCCCGAAGGCAGGTCAGCCGGATTTTACTGGCAACCTAAGTATAACAGCCCCACAGGCAACACCCAGGGAAAGGCTGGTCAGGGAATCAGAGGTCCCACGACCGCCACCCACAGCTCCGAGCTTTCAGAAGCTCTGGCAGCAAAGGGGGGTGGAGAATGGGAAGTTAGAGGAAGCACAGCAGGCCCCGCTTGATAGGCCGGGACCAGGACCAGTGTAACCCCTCCGATAACGGAGGTACGGTCCGCCCGTTGATGAAGATGACCCAGGGGCCATCCAGAATCAGTTTCTGGTGCCGTATGGCACCCACCAGCTCAGGGACATGGTTAGCCACATCCCCAAGCTCACTAAAAAGGGAGACCCCTCTCTGCACTTCAGGGAGACAGAGCAAGCAGCTTGTGTAAATGACTGCGATGAGGCAGAGCAAGCAAAAATGCTGCTGCTTTCCCTGGCAGGTGATCTCCTCCAGTCCCTATCTGGTGAGTGCAAAAGGGGGCAGAGGGATTATGAGGGTCTCAAGAATGAGGTATTGGAGGCCATGGGACTCAATGTTGGTAGCCTGTTCACTCGGGTGGAAAGAACAGTGCAGCTCCCAGGGGAGTCCCCGCAGGCGTTCGCAGACAGGCTGTGGCCAGTCTACCGGAGTTCATGCCCGGGAATGCCTGGGCGCGCAGCACTGGACCCAGTCCAATTGACTCACTGGCTGTGGTGTCTCATGACAAACAGCCTACCCCAGATCCAAGCCCAGGTCATGGCTTGGTTTGACCCCCGAAACCCCCAGACCACCGAAGAAGTGGTTCTCCGCCGGCTCACAGTAGCCTTCAGGAATATGAGGGGTATCGAGGCTCCCCAACCCAAGGGAAGTGTCCATGAGGTTATACCTGGGAGCCAGAGTAAGAAAGAGTGGCACCAGGAGGGGAACCGGACCTCTCAGGGTTGGTTAAATTGCTATGGGTGCGGGAAAGACGGTCACTGGAGAAAAGACTGTAAAAATCCTTGGAAGGACAAGCGAAAGGATCCCACAGCCCCAGCCCAAAAGGCAGGGCCAGACCTCCCTCCCGCAGCAATTGAGTCATTTTTACAGTCCCTACGGTCGCTTTTGACTGGCCAGGGGAGAGTAGCAGCCACCACCGGCGTTTTAACCCCATCTGCCCCACCTCACTCCCAGCAATGACTAGAGCCAGCACAGCCTGTTGACCTGTGTCCCCGCAAAAAAGCTGAGGGGAGCAGGCTCTATGTTGAGATGGGGGTGGAGATGGTGCAGGGGTGATAGTCGGTGGACGCTGGAGCCTCCAGCATGGTTGTCCACTCGGAAGACCTGACCAATTCACCCCGGTCTAACCGGGTCCCATCTAGCTTAATGGGACCCACAGGGAAACAGGCAGCTGGGAGTGAACCTGAGAATAGAAATCCCCAGCACACAGCAGGTACAAGCTCACAAGCTGCACAGGCAGGCGCTGTGGCTTGTGATAGGGGAAGAGCTATTCATGATTTTGAACAGGATTACAGGCAGGCAGCCAGTTATATCAAACAATGTGGGTTGTTTAAGCAGGGGGCAGGGGAACAGGCAGCTGGGACTGTAGAAGCATCCCAGTACTTGGCCTGAGCGATTTCCCCTCTCTTGTGGGACTCCGGGGAGGAGCCTGAACCAGGTTTTAGACCTGAAGTGGAAGGCTCTCAGCCACCGGCAGCCAGTGGCAAGGGATTGCCTGTCCCCAGCCCAGGTTTGGGAAGGGAGGGACCCGAAGGAGGAGGTCCCCAGCCAGCAGGGAGTGTGACCCGAGCTAAGGGTCTGCTCGCCAGGGTAGCCCCACCAGCGACACACCCTAGGAGATCTCTTCGGGTACCCCAGCCCAAGAAAGTATTGTCACCCACTTTCCAGTGGAGTAGGGCGATCTCCCGAGTCAGGGAGAAGCCAAAAGGCAGAGGTCCCCAACCAGCAGCCATAAGCTGCGAGGGACTAGAAGATGGAATCAGTCCAGCCACTCCGCAGGAAGCAGCCTGTGGCAGCCCAACCAGGGATTAGGTTGGCCGCCCAGAGATGGGCGGCGCTTGTATATAGCTTTGTTCAAGTAGTGTGTATTAGGTTAAGGTAGAACGTGTATTAAGGTAGAACGTGTTAATTTTAATTTTTATATTGCAATTCAGTAATGATATTATTAGTGTTTAAGTTTTAAGTATGGTACCGTTCCGGAATTGTATTGTGAATTGAGATCGCGGGACCTGATTACACCCCACCTAGCCAGGGGACCTGGCGAGATGTTTTTTTAGTCTTTTTCAGAGTTCCGGAAGGCACAGAGGACCAGCATGTCGTGGGATTCGAGAAAGAAAGCACTCCTGGCCCGCGAAGGAAGGGGTCTGCACGAGGCGGATGCCCACAACATTTAAACTGTTTCTGGAAATTCAATTTAAGATAAAGACTGGAAATTCAATTTAAGATTAAGAATTTACAGAATTTGTTAATTATTTTACTGCTTGTTTGGAGTTAAGGGAACAAATTGCATATGCCTAGGAATTGTTGTGTTTGCATTATGAAAATTTAAAATACATTTCTGGCTGAAGATTAGTGCCATTTAATAAAGTGCCAGGCAATTGCAATGTAATAAAAAAAATAAAGGGAAGCTCGTTGTCTTCCATGTGTATTTTTAGCAGATATGTTGGCTGGTTGACAATCCCATTAAAGCACCCACTTTCCAGTGGAGTAGGGCGGTCTCCGAAGTCAGGGAGAAGCCAAAAGGCAGAGGTCCCCAACCAGCAGCCATAAGCTGCGAGGGACTGGAAGCTGAAATCAGTCCAGCCACGCCGCAGGGTGCAGCCTGTGGCAGCCCAACCAGGGATTCGGCTGGCCGCCCGGAGATGAGCGGCACTTGTATATAGCTTTGGGCAAGTAATGTATATAGGATTAAGGTAGAACGTGTTCATTTTTGTTTTTATATTGCAATTAATATTAGTGTATAAGTTTTAAGTGTCGTACCGTTCCAGAATTGTATTGTGGATCGAGGTCGCAGGACCTGATTACACTCCCCCGAGCCAGGGGACCTGGCGAGATGTTTTTTTTTTGTGTTTTTCAGAGTTCTGGAATGCACAGAGGACCAGTGTGTCGAGGAGTGCTCAAAGAAGGAGCACTCCCAGCCCGCGAAGGAAGGGGTCTGCAGGAGGCGGATGCCCACAACATTTAAACTGTTACTGGAAATTCAATTAATTTTAATTTTTATATTGCAATTCAGTAGTGATATTATTAGTGTATACGTTTAAAGTATGGTACCATTCCGGAATTGTATCGTGAATCGAGGTCGTGGGACCTGGTTACACCCCCCCAAGTCAGGGGACCTGGCGAGATGTTTTTTTTTCCAGAGTTCCGGAAGGCACAGAGGACCAGCATGTCAAGGAGTGCTCAAGGAAGGAGCACTCCCAGCCCACGAAGAAAGGGGTCTGCAGGAGGCGGATGCCCACAACATTTTAACTGTTACCGGAAATTCAATTTAAGATTAAGAATTTACAAAACCTTGTTCAGATATGTTGGCTGGGTGACAATCCCATTAAAGATGTTGGCCTAGAAATTCAGTTTTGCCAGTTTTGGGGCGCTAACGTTAGCGCCCGCCCGACTTTAGCGCCCGCCCCAAAGTTGCACCCCCTTCGCCGAAATTCAGTCGCTTCGCCCTAAGAGGTTGCTGGAGCGCTAAAAGAGGCATTACACGACTATCTTTAGGCGCTAAGCCGGCGGTGCAGAGGGATAGCGCCGAGGTGGGACGCAGCGTGGGTGCGGTCATTTTTTGATTGACAGCAGACCCCGTGGCGCCGGCCAGCTCTTAAAGGGGGAAGGGACGATTTGGTCTGCTGCCACGCCCTGCACACTGCAGCTTTCAAACTAGGCCTCAACACTGCTGCTGAGCCCAAGGAGCCATGGCAATGCATGAGAAGGCCCATGAGCGTGCCCTGCGCTTCTCAGAGCGTGATCTGGATATCATGCTGACAGCATTGGAGAAGAGGCACAGGATCTTGTTCCCAGACACTGGCAGGAACCCCACCCACCGCGTCTACACCAAAGCCTGGAGGGAGATCGCCACCAGGGTGTCATCCTACGGCGATGCCCCCAGGGACAAGGTGCAATGTCGAAAGAAATACAATGACCTGACCAGGATTGTCAGGGTGAGTACCCTTTCCACTCTCCTCCTCATTCTTGCATGTACACCTGACATGATGGGCAAAGGGACCTGAAAGGCCTAATGGGCAGCCCTCAGCCAGCAGCTTTGGGACAGTCATGAGCATCAATTGCACATTCTGCACTTTACACACTGGCCAAGCTATTCCACGATAGGAGGCAGTGCACACTAGATCAGGGCTACACTCTGGCCAAGCTATTCCACCATGGGAGGCAGTGCACACTATGTCACAGCTACACACCGTACTTAGAGCCCATCCTTTCTCTTGCAGGCTAAAGTTGCAAATAATCGCAAGTGCCGCGACATCACCGGGGGAGGCTGCCCCAAGTTCCAGAAGCTCACTCCCCTGGAGGAGCACGTGAGTGGCCTCATGGGAGGCCGGGTGATTGTGCCCAGAGCGTGCGGAGAAGCCGACCCTCCGCTGCCCGGCAATGGTGAGGACCTTGCCTTTTGGCCCTCTCTCGTCGCGCTTGCGCATCCGAGCTACCTCCTTTGCCACTGTGCCACCAATGTGCTGAATGCCACCAGTCATGACTCCCTCGCTGACGCCCTCTCCTCACTCTGAAGCTACTCTTGTGCCTTCCTGCTTTTAGCTGGTGACGAAGAGCTCCCTGAAGCTGCCAGTGACAGCCCCTCCGAACAGGAGGAGGAGGAGGAGGAGGAGGAGGAAGAGCAACCCGGACCATCATAGGAGGACTCAGGTCCCGCAGCAGAGGGCGAAGTGTTGGACACGTCTTCCCTGGACGAGAGCCTGGAGCAACTTTCGGAGGGGAATGCAGCTGCTGGGGCCAGTGGCGTCCAGCCACCCAGGAGGGCTGCGGGTGGGCCGTGGCCTTCCCCCCAGAGGGGGGAAGGATCGGAGGGGAGTGCAGTTGCTGCGGACATTTGGCGCCAGCAACGTGGCAAGGGTTGCCTAGCTCGGACCCCTGCTCCCCAGCGGGAGAGTCCCGCCTCCAGTCCGGCCATCTTCACCTCGGAGGAGGCGCGCCAGCTGGACAAAATGGCCGAGGATTCGGACCGCCGCCACACAGAGCTCATGCAGGTGGTGGGACGGATGCCTGAGGCCATCGAGTCGCTGGCGACCAGTGTGCGGGAGTTTGGGGCATCAAATGCCGAGAGTGGCCGGATGATGATGGAGGTAGTGGAACGGATGCCTCCGGCGAAGGAGTCGCTGGCTGATGCCATCAAGTCAGTGGCGGATGTGATGCGGGCGCAGACCAGGGCAACAGAGGCACTCACTGCTGCCACACGCGCTGCCTCAGCCAGGCATCGCCAGGACACCCGCCGCGCTGCAGCAGCACAGCGATCCGCCCTTCGGCTGATTGGTGCGGATCCTGCAGTGCAGGCCTGGGCGAGAGCCAGCGTGCGACATCACCAGCCAGCGCCTCCAATACGCCAGCTTGCCCACATTGCGCCATCCGTCGCCGCCACTCCCCCAGTGGAGCGTCAACGGCAAGCGGCTGGAGCTGATGGTGGGCAGGCACATGTGCGCCAATCAACAGCTGGCCCCTCGAGGCCCAAAGCCCGTGTAGGCCGCCCCCCAAGGCCATCTGGCGGAAGGACATCTGACCCTCAGGCGCCTTCCCCCAGCCTCGCAGCAGCCACTGGGCAGAGCTTGCGGAGGAGCAGCAGGCCGGGCAGGGGCGCCAAAAGGCTGGACAAGGTCTCGCCCTCGCGGGCCACTAAGTAGAGGGTGTGGCCAGCTTTCATTTTATATGGCGGTGGACATCTTTATTTTGGCCATGGTTGTTTTGTTTATGGGTATGTTTTTTGCGTTAAGGCCGAGGTTGAGGCCTGGTTTGTTCAAATGTGGAGTTACTCCTCCCCAGGTTGTGGGAGTGAGTTGTTTGTTGCACTTTTTGTGGGGGCCGTTGATTGTTTTTGGGATTCATGTGGGAAGGGGTTTCATTTTTGTCAAAAAAAAATTATCTTTATTCAGACAGTGTCCATGGTTGTTCTTGTTAGTCTTTGTTGCCTTCGCCGGCTGAGGGCTTGCGGAGCGGCTGCATTCATCTTCCTTCATGGCCACAAGGCATTCCCTGACAGGGGGCTTAAAAGTTACGTTCATTAAGCTGGCGACGGACGGCCCTTGGACCTTGTCGCTCCCTCCTGGGAATGTACTCCTCCTCCTCCTCCTCCTCCTCCTGCTCCTCCTGCTCCTCCTCCTGAGGTGGTGGTGCAACGTCAGGTGGCAGTGCCTGAATCCTGCGGAGAGCCAGGTTGTGTAGCATGCAGCAAACTACTACAAATTGGGAGACCCGGTGCGGCGAATACTGCAGAGATCCACCGGAACGATCAAGGCAGCGGAACCGCTGCTTGAGGACCCCAATAGTTTGCTCAATGATGTTTCTGCTCATTTGATGGCTCTCGTTGTATGCCTCTTCAGCAGCGGTCCTGGGCGCGCAGAGCGGGGTCATGAGCCAGGTACACAAAGGATAGCCTTTGTCCCCGAGTAGCCATCCTCTTGGGGGAGGCTGTGCCTCGAACAAGTCATGCACAGTAATCTGCCGCAGGATAAAGGCATCGTGGCAGCTGCCTGGAAAGTGGGCATTGACAGCCAGGATGCGCTGCTTGTGGTCACACACCAGCTGCACATTGAGAGAATGGTAGCCCTTCCGGTTGCGATACTGCTCGCCATGCTCCAGAGGTGCCCGCAAAGCCACATGCGTACAGTCAATGGTGCCCGACACCAAGGGGAAGGCCGCAAGTCTTGCAAATCCCACTGCACGCTGATGCTGGCTCTCCAGGGCCATGGGGAAGGAGATGAATTGGCGTCTCCTTCTGAAAAGGGCATCGGTCACCTGGCGGATGCAGCGATGCACATCGAACTGGGATATGCTAGCTATGTCCCCAGCAGCGGATTGGAAGGAGCCGGTGGCATAGAAGTTCAATGCCACCGTCACCGTCACTTCCACCGACAGAGACGTCCTGCACCTGAGCTTTGGATGCAGATCTCTGCGAAGCAGGTGGCAGATCTCTGCAACCACCTCCTTTCGGAATCTCAGCCTTCTTACACATCGCGCACCACTCATGGTGAGGTAGGAGCGCTGCTGGCGGTATACCCTGACTGGGTAAGGCCTATGTTGCCGACGCCTGTTGCCCCCTCTGCCTCTAGCCAGGGCTGCCCCTCTGACCCCGCATCTGCGAGCCCTACGCACATGACGCTGAAACTCCGCGTTGGCACCCCATGCAACCCCCATCAAATGCTGGCAAACAGTCAAATTTCCAACAGGGCACTTGCAGTGCTTTGGCCTGAGTCCAAAAATACCTGAGCTATTGCTGCACGAAACCAGTTAGCTCTCCTCCTTGTTGTGTGTCCAGAAATCCATTGCACAAGAGTGTTTGCTGCAAAATGGCTGCCCTTTATACTGCAGGGTACGTGCCCTTTAATTTGCGCTCCCCGGGGCCCGCGTCGGCTGTGTTGCGTTCCATTTTACAAACGCTCTGGCCGCCAGCCGCACAATGGGGCGGTCCGACTGAAGTTTGGAATCGGGGCGCGCAAAGGGCGTTGCACGAGGATGTGACGTCATTTTCTGCGTGCGCAGCCGGGCGGGCGCTAAACTTTGCGCCGGCGCTAAGGGTCAACTTAATTTGGGGTGAGGTGCAAACTGCGCTGCGCCCGGGCGCTACACGCATAGCGCCCGAAATTCACTTCTCTTAAGGCACTAACTGCTGGCGCAACCAACTGAATTTCTAGGCCCCTGTACCATGTTAAAATTATGTTACAAGCAGTGCAGGGGCATTGGACCCCCTCCATGCTTGAGTTACTGTGAATATAAGTGGTGCAGGGGCATTGGTCCCCCTCCGTGTATTGATTATTTAATTAATTTTGGTTTTCTGTCGATAGATGCCTACCGTACTGTGATTCTCTCTGGGCAGGGGAGATGGAGGTGTCGGGGGATCAAAGATAGATTTAGATAAGTAAAAGGGAAGGTTGTTTGTGGGGGGTCAGAAATTATTGCTCACTTTTGGACAGGATACTACAAGCAAGTTTTAGTATCCAATGGGGGACCGTAGGGATTTTGCAATAATTTCAAAATTTCCTACAGTTCCGAAGATTGGTTTTTTTGATTAAAGAATACCTGGGTAATATACCTTTAAAAATCCAGTGATCAAAATGGCTGTCAGACCATGTGGCAGAAGACAAAAGGACTTGAAAAGGCAGCCTGCTGTGTCTGTGAAAAAGATTCAATGGAGCAGTTAAACTGCCGATCAAGGCAGTTCAGGGAGTTCCCCTCCCTGCAGCAGACAATCGATGTGTTTACAGAAACTGCTACAATGTTTACACAAAGGATTAACCACTTGAGACTGCGGTTTCAGTCTGACCACAAGGACAATGACTTTTGTTTCTGTTTACTCAAGCAATCAAGGAAATAGACATGCTTTTTTCAAACCACGGCAGCTTTATTCAAAGCCCATCACAGACAATGAGGACACATTTAAACTGCAGCTTTATTCAATGCCCATCACAGACAATGAGGACACATTTAAACTGAAAAAAAAACAGTTTAAACGAATGGGTAATTCATCCAAACCCATTACAGACAATGGGGACAGTTTGGATCCCTTTTGTTCAGCTCAGATATATCCGGATTTGGGCAGGAAGTGTTCGGCCCCAAATGGGGTATAAAAGATAGCTTCTCAGAAGCCTCTCGTTCTCTGTGGCCTCGCCTCCATGCCCTCTATAACGTGGGAGCCTGCCTAAAGGAGTGGAACACCAGCAGTTTACTTTTTAAATACTGGGGTGTTTTTTACTTCGGGGCAGTGAAGATCAAAGATCGCAGGGCACGGAGCAGGCGTTTTCTTTTCATTGGTGAGCATATATTTTTCTGGCCCATTACAAGGCAACTTAGAATAGGTATAGTGGTTGGAATTAAGTGGGAATTTTGTTAGAACTGTGATTTTAGTCGATTTTCCCTCATTGTGTCCGTTCTCTCCTCCGCTATTTAAGTAACAGTGTTGCACTAGCTGATAAGGCTGTAGTGAACACTGAGAGTAGCTGTATTAAAGTGCTTTTTTTTAGTAAAAGCCACTAAGCAAAGGTGCTGTAGTGAGCAAGGTCTTTCTATATTGAAAGTGCTATTAAAAGGGTGTTGCACTAAGCAGAAAGGTGCTTCAGTGGACACTAAGTAGCTGTATTTAAAGTGCTGTTTTTTAAGTAAAAGCCACTAAGCAAAGGTGCTGTAGTGAGCAAGGTGTTTCTATATTGAAAGTGCTATTTAAAGGGTGTTGCACTAAGCAGAGAATTGCATCAGTGGACACTAAGGGTTCTGTATTAAAGTGCTGTTTTTAAGTAAAAGCCACTAAGCAAAGGTGCTGCAGTGAGCAAGGTGTTTCTATATTGAAAGTGCTATTAAAAGGGTGTTGCATTAAGCAGAGAGGTGCTTCAGTGGACACTAAGTAGCTGTATTTAAAAGTGCTGTATTTAAATAAAGGAGTGTTGCACAGAGCCAAGAGCGCTCTAGTGGACACTAAGTGTGCTGCGTTAAGCAAAAGTGCTGTACCAGGCACAGGTGTGCTGTATCAATTATTTTAAGTTGTTTGTTTCTTTGTTTCAATAAATGCTGGTCTGTTTTGCACCCAAACCATGAGTCACGTTTTCTGTCTACATCGCTACCGAATAAGTTCGGCGGTCAGAACGAGGAATAGGGGAGCGCTTCGAAACTGCACGGGGGTCCCTGGAGCAGCTCAGAGGCTTCTGACTGGCCAGAGACAATAACCCCAACCCTGCTAGCGTGTGTGCTAATTCCTACATCCTCTCATCCTGGTCGTCAGATTTGGAGGAAGAGCAGCCGCAGCAGCACCACAACCAGCCACAACAGCTGCACCAGCACCAGGAGCGCCAACCTCCTCCTTACCCACCTGATGCTGCACAGGGTGGTGGGCATCAGCGCAGGGCTGCACCTCGCTGCGCGAGATACCCCCAACACAGGGTTTACAGGCAGAGGATCAGCTTCCTCAGCATGACTGAGCAGCAGTGCCAAAGGAGGCTGAGACTTTCGAGAGATGGAGTAGCTGACATCTGCGCAATGCTGCACCAACACCTGCAGCCCAGAGGAGTGGGTGGACACTCTTTACCAGTGGCTGTCAAAGTCACCACCGCAATAACCTTATTTGCTTCGGCCTCCTTCCAGGGATCAGCTGCAGACATAAGCAGCATCTCCCAATCGGCCACACACACTTGCATCATGCAGGTCACCGATGCCCTCTTTGCAAAGGCGCGCAATCACATCCACTTCTCCACAGATGGCCCAAGTGTGACCGGGCGTGCGGTTGGCTTTGCCAATATGGCAGGCTTCCCAATGGTGCAGGGCATCATAGACTGCACACATGTAGCCATTAGGGCCCCCTATCACAACCCAGCTGTATTTGCCAACCGCAAGGGATTCCACTCCCTGAACATCCAGCTGGTGTGAAACCACAGGAAGATCATCATGCATGTTTGCACAAAGTATCCTTGCAGTTGCCATGACTCCTTCATCCTGCGCCAGTCTACTGTGCCTCAGCTTTTCCATCCGCCAACCCAATTTTGTGGATGGCTACTTGGAGACAAGGTCTATCCCTTGAAAAAGTGACTCATGACACCGATGAGGAGGCCAACAAATGATGCTGAGGAGTGCTACAATCTGAGTCACTTAACCACCAGAAACATCATCGAGCAAACCATCAGCTTGCTCAAAATGCACTTCTGATGCCTGGATATATCTGGTCGAGCCCTGCAGTATGCACCAGCCAAGATGTCCAGAATCATTGTGGTCTGCTGTGCCATTCACAACATTGCACAGCAGCGCAGCTTAGTGCTGTCGGATGAAAAAGCAGCTCAGCACACACACTCCTCGGAGGAAGTGGAAGAAGAAGAGGACAAGGAGGAGGACAAGGAGGAGGATGAGGAGAAGGACGAGGAGCCACGCGTTGCGAGTCCGGATGTGGCCAATGCAGCCACACACGACCACATTGCTGGCCGTCAGGCAAGGGAAGCCCTCATCCATGCCAGATTCGCGTAAGCTTACGCTTCAAACACAGGTGGCTGGCAGATGGAGATGAATATAAGGCTGGCATTCTCAAAACCTCATGCACCATCTGTCCAATAAATGGTGGTGTCCGCTCACTCTCGCCACCATCATTATAAATGGAATTAGCCCTGAGCCCTCACTCTTGACGTTCCATTTCCCAGAATACATAGGCCAGAACCTCAACTCTTTGGTATCACTTTTGTTTAATTACATTACAAAAGGATGACACTCGATATTTAAGAACACTATAAAACACCCAAGTGACTACCCTTGTGACTATTAGTGCTTTAACTTCCTCTTACGCATGCTCCTATATGGTGCTTCCCCAATGGCTTCAGCAGATGTAGAGGCACCAGCTCACTTTGGTGCTGTGCCTGCTCAGATGCCTTTGGCGGGCGTCCTCTGGATTTGGGAGCCTGGGAGGGCTCCTCCACAGTCTGCTCTTCTTGCGGCTGTGCAGGGGCTGAGACGGCCATCTCAGTTGGGTGAGGTACCTGAGGCTCTGACCGAGTGGCATGGTCGTGTGAGCACTTGCAGAGGAGCTCACACTTCCTTGTTGTCGATCACCAACTTCCTTCTCACGGGTCACCCGCACTTCACTGCTAGCAAGTAGCTGGAGAGCAACCTGCTGCACCTCAGTGGAGTCATGAGGTCCCGTCTTAGTACTGACAGTCCTCATAATGGGGATGTCCATGTACCTCTGGTGTCTCTCCTCAATAGATGCCCATCTATCCTCCATAGCAGACAATCTATTTAGAAGAGTCACCATGCTCTGTTGAGTGTGACGACTATGTCCTCCAAGGAGGTTGCCACCCTCTCCATGGTGTCACGTTCATGCGCCATTGCCTCCACAAAGGCAGTGCTCATGTTAGAGGTAGACTCGTCCATTCTCTCCACACTCGCAGTTAACCTGGATGCAAACCCTGTCAGAGGCTCCTGCACTTGTTCCTGGAGTTCCAGCACCACTCTCTTTCTGGATGGCCCCAGAGGCACAGAGTCTACATGCAGCTGAGCTGAGCTAGGAGGGTCCAGTGACCTCCGACGAGGACCCTCCACTGCTATTGCTGTCTCCAGCATCTGCTGATGCTCAGTTGGTAGCACACTCGCCACTGAGTCAGAAGGTTGTGGGTTCAAGTCCTACTCTAGGGACTTGAGCACACAAAGCTAGGCTGACACTCCAGTGCAGTGCTGAGGGAGTGCTGCACTGTCAGTCATGCCATCTTTCGGATGAGCCATTAAACTGAGGTCCCGTCTGCTCTCTCAGATGGATGTAAAAGATCCCGGGCTAGATTTTGCCAATGGGGAACATTTGGAGGTGAGACTCCCACTTGTTAGGTTTCTGTCCCGCCTCCATCAACTTCTGGCCAACCCATGCTATTTTCCCTTGATTGACCTTGTAAAGCCCGCCCAGCAGGCTTAGCAGGCCAAATAAGGGAAAGCAGGTTACAGAGAATGTCAACATCTGACGTTTTATCTGTCAACATTTTTTGACAGATGAATCATCATCGTTTGACAGCTCTGTGAAGTTGTCAAGCTCTGTGAAGCTGTCAAACACTGACATTCTCTATAGTTTGATGAGTTCTTGAATACAAGAACTCATCAAACCTCTTTCTTTTGCAGAAATTAGATGATTGTTGCATTGGAGAATACAACAGCCATCTGTCATCTCTGCCACGGAGGTACGAGACTCTCCGCATACCCAACGATTGAAGCCTGCAGTAAGTAAACTTTTTCTATCACTTTCCACTTACCTCAGATACTCACCTCTCCACACTTGCACCCATCTCTTACCTTCACGGTGCACTTTTGCACCCCTCTGACTCCCGCAGACCCACTACTCGCCTCGGTGACCCTGGCGGGATTCGGAGCCTTCGGGAAGCCCACACTTGTGTGGGCAAAATGGGGGTAATCCTCTTATCTGTGTGTTAACTACCTGTTAACAGGCAGTTAAGTGGCTGTAATCCCTTCCCGCCTCCAAGGAGATGGGACGCAATGTGGGACAGCTATCCACCTCCTGGTAAGATGGCACAGAGGCGGTTGAGCACTTGCCCCAGATTCTGCCATTTTGCCAACTGTCCTGCCTCCAAACCCACCTCCCCAGGGCTGGCAAAATCCAGCCCCCCATGTTAATATTTCGAAGAAGAGGAGGGAAGTTATCCCCGGTGTCCTGGCCAATACTTAACCCTCATAAAAACGTAACAAAAAAACAGATTATCTGGTCATTATCACATTGCTGTTTGTGGGACCTTGCTGTGCCCAAATTGGCTGCTGCGTTTCCCACATTACAACAGTGACTCCACTTCAAAAGACCTTCATTAGCTGTAAAGCGCTTTGAGATGTCTAGTGGTCATGAAAGTCACTATATAAATGCAAGTCTTTCTTTCTTTCTCACTTGTGAGCTGTGATACACCAGGTGACAGCCCTACTCTATGTCGCGAAGGACCCACCAAGGTGTGCGTATCTGCACTGGTTCTGGGTGCTCTGAGTCCTGGTGATGCTGCTCCCTCAGAGGCTCCAGGTTCCTCTTGAGGATTCGTCTGGCTCTTCCTCCTGGACAATGGGGAGGGAGGCTCTCGATATCCTATGGGAGAGTAAAGGCATGCATTAAACATCTGATTTGGAGGTAGCAGACACATCCTATTGTGCAGATGATCAGAGGTCAATCTCTATGAGCAACATATGCCATTGCACTCAATCATGAATTGTAAATGCAAGGGATGAAAATGCATTCTATCACAAGCTTCCGCTAGTGCACCCGTCTCTCCATCCCCCACTTCCAGCTCCTCACCACCTCCCATGATGTCACGAGCAGCCTCCTCAGCATTTGTTAATGTGGCCAGAGATGGTGTGCCTTCTCCCGTCTAGGCTCTCTCCCTCTTATTGTGGGCTATCTTTTCCTGCAAGCAGGGATACAAGCGGAGTTTCAGCGAGACTGATGGAGTGAGTGTGAAGAATCCATAAGGTAGAATCTTAGGGGGAGGCCAGGATGGAGTGAGGTGGCAAGAGGAAGGAGCCTCCCTGTGCGTTGTTAGTTGTTGTCATTGCATAACAGTGAGAGCGAGTGTGAGGGCTGAATAGCAGGATGGTGAAGTGATTCAGTACAGAGAGAGAGATAGAAAGGTAAGGGTGCAAGAGAAGTAAGGGTAAGGTGGGATGTGGAGGAGCAGGCTGACAATGCAGAGTGCTGGTGATGAGAAGAGAAGGGAAGCAGAGTGATGGTAAGTGTGATGTGACGCTCACTTTTGATGTTCGGACAAGATCATTGAAGCGTTTGCGACACTGGAGCCAGGTGCATCCACACAGCGACTTTGCACTGACCTCCTCAGCTATCTCCAGCCAGGTTGCCTTCGTCTGTTGAGGAGGCTTCCTGTTGCCATTGGCAGGGAACAGAATGTCCCTGCGTCCTCTTAATCCCTCTACAAGGGAGTCGTCATTGAATCTAGGATCAGAAATCTTGCCTTTGGCAGCACTCATGGTGATCCTGGCCCTTTCCAGCAGTAGCAGAAGTGAGAAATGGAGGCTGAGGCTACATGGAGCCCTTAAAAACAAGTGCAGCAAGATCTCATCAGTGCAGACCAACAGATCTGCTCCAACTCACTGCAGCAGGCAACGCGCACGACGGGACTCATTGGCCCAATTAAGTCAAATGGGACAACGGGAGCGGCTGAAACCGGCAGTGGGTTCGAAACCCACCCACCAGGCAACTCGACTCCATCTTGTCTCCTCCATTAAAATCGAGGCCAAAGTATTTGTTTAATGTCTCCGCCATTTCCTTATTGCCCATTATAATTTCTCCTGTCTCTGCCTCTAATGGGCCCACGTTTACTTTCACTAATCTCTTCCTATTTATATAGCTATAGAAACATTTACAATCTGTTTTTTATGTCTCTCGCTAATTTACACTCATATTCTTTTTTCTCTTTCCTTATCAAGTTCTTGGTCCTCCTTTGCTGAATTCTAAAATCCTCCCAATCCTCAGACTTGCTACTCTTTTGGCAATATTATAAGCCTCTTCCTTTGATCTAATACTATCTTTAACTTGTCTTGTTAGCCACGGTTGGACCACTTTTCCTGTGAGATTTTTGTGCCTTAAAGGAATGTATATTTGTTGTAAAATATGCATTAGTTCTTTAAATCCTAGCCATTCCTTGTCTACCTTCATACTTTTTAATGTAGTTTCACAATCTACCTTAGCCAACTCGCCTATCATACCTATGTAGTTTGCTTTGTTTAGATTGAAGTCCCTAGTTTTGGACTTAACTGAAACATTTTCAAACTCAATATAAAATTCTATCATAAGAACATAAGACATAGGAGCAGGAGTAGGCCATTCGGCCCCTCGAGCCTGCTCTGCCATTCAATAAGATCATGGCTGATCTGATCTTGGCCTCAACTCCACTTTTCTGCCTGTTCCCCATAACCCTAGACTCCCCTGTAGTTCAAAAATGTGTCTATCTCAGCCTTGAATATATTCAATGGCTCAGCATCCACAGCTCTCTGGGGTCGAGAATTCCAAAAATTCACGACCCTCTGAGAGAAGAAATTCCTCCTCATCTCCGACCACTTATTCTGAAACTATGCCCCCTAGTTCTAGGTTCTCCCACGAGGGGAAACATCTTCTCCGCATCTACCCTGTCACGCCCCCTCAGAATCTTATATGTTTCAATAAGATCACCTCTCATTCTTCTAAACTCTAATGAGTGTAGGCCCAACCTGCTCAACCTTTCCTCATAAGACAACCCCTTCATCCCAGGAATCAACCTAGTGAACCTTCTCTGAACTGCCTCCAACGCAAGTATATCTCTCCTTAAATAAGGAGCCCAAAACTGTATGCTGTACTCTAGGTGTGGTCTCACCAATGCCCTGTACAATTGCAGTAAGACTTCCTACTTTTATACTCCATCCCCATTGCAATAATGGACCACATTCTATTTGCCTTCCTAATTATTTGCTGTAACTGCATGCTAACTTTTTGTGTATCATGTATGAGGACACCCAGATCCCTCTGTACTGCAGCATTCTGTAGTCTCTCTCCATTTAAATAATATTTTGCTTTTCTATTCTTCCTACCAAAGTGGATAACCTCACATTTTCCCACATTATATTTCTTCTGCCAAATTTTTGCCCACTCACTTAACCTACCTATATCCCTTTGCAGACTCTTTGTGGCCTCCTCACAACTTCCTTTCCCACCTATCTTTGTATCGTCAGCAAATTTGGCTACAGTATACTCGGTCCCTTCATCCATGTCATTAATATAGATTGTAAATAGTTGAGGCCCCAGCACTGATCCCTGTGGCACCCCACAAGTTAGTTTGCCAACCTGAAAATGACCCATTTATCCTGACTCTCTATTTTTTGTTAGTTAGCCAATCCTCCATCCATGCTAATATATTATCCCCAACCCCGTGAGCTCTTAACTTGTGTAGTAACCTTTTATGTGGCACCTTATCGAATGCCTTTTGGAAATCCAAATACGCTACATCTACTGGTTCCCCTTTATCCACCCTGCTCGTTACATCCTCAAAGAACTCTAATAAATTTGTCAAACACGATTTCCCTTTCATAAAACCATGCTTGATTGTATTATGATTTTCTAAATGTCCTGCTATTACTTCCTTAATAATGGATTCCAGCATTTTCCCAATGACAGATGTTAGGCTAACTGGCCTATAGTTTCCTACTTTCTGTCTCATATTATGGTCACTCTTCTCTAAAGGCCCCTTTACTCCAAAGTTCCTGTAAGGACTCTATTCCATTCTCTCAGTTTCTCCGGCTTTGTCGCATATGTTCTGACGATGCCATCTTCCATCAGTCTGTTCAGTCTGCAAGCATGACCCCGAGCTTCCGGTCACCTGTCACTTTAATTCTCCACTCCACTCCCACTCTGACCTCTCTGTCCTCAGCCTCCTACACTGTTCCAATGAAGCTCAATGTAAGCTCGAGGAACAGTATCTCATCTTTTGATTAGGCACTTTACAGCCTTCCGGACTCAACATTGCTTCCAATATATCTTCCTTTTTGTCCAACTGAGGATTCCCCTCCACTGAGGTTGACAGGGCCCTCGACCGTGTCTGTTCCATTTCCCGCAGTTCTGCTCTCACCCCTTCCCCTCCCTGCCAGAACCATGATAGTGTTCCCCTTGTCCTCACTTACCACACCCCCAGCCTCCACATTCAACAGATTATCCTCTGCCATTTCTGCCACCTCCAGCGTGATCCCATCACCAAACACATTTCCCCTCCCCTCCCCTTTCAGCATTCCAAAGGGATGGTTTCCTCCACGACACTCTGATCCACTCGTCAATCACCCCCAACACTCCCTCCCCTTCCCATGGTACTTTCTTGTGCAAGTGTAGGAGATGCAACACCTGCACTTTTACCTCCTCCCTTACCACTATCCAGGGCCCAAGCACTCCTTCCAGGTGAGCCAGCTATTTATTTGTACTTCTTGCAATTTAGTATACTGTATTCCCTACTCACGATGCATTCTCCTCCACATTGGGGAGACTAAACACAGATTGGGTGACTGCTGAGTGGAACACCACCGTTCAGTCCACAAGCATGACCTCTAGCTTCCGGTCATCTGTCACTTTAATTCATCACTCCACTCCCACTCTGACTTCCCTGTCCTCGGCCTCCTACACTGTTCCAATGAAGCTCAAAGTAAACTCGAGGACCAGCACCTCATCTTTCGATTAGGCACTTAACAGCCTTCTGGACTCACCATTGAGTTCAACAATTTCAGAGTGACTTCTCTTGACATCAAGGCAGCATTTGACCAAGTTGTGGCATCAAGGAGCCTTAGTAAAACCAAAGTCAATGGGAATCGGGAGGAAAATTCTCCACTGGTTGGAGTCATACCGAGCACAAAGGAAGATGGTTGTGGTGGTTGGAGTTCAATCATCACAGCCCCAGGACATCGCTGCAGGAGTTCCTCAGGGCAGTGTCCTAGGCCCGACCATCTTCAACTGCTTCATCAAAGACCTTCCCTCCAACATAAGGTCAGAAATGGGGATGTTTGCTGATGACTGCACAGTGTTCAGTGCCATTCGCAACTCCTCAGATAATGAGCAGTCCATGCTCGCATGCAACAAGATCTGGATGACATTCAGGCTTGGGCTGGTAAGTGTCAGGTAACATTCGTGCCACACAAGTGCCAGGAAATGACTATCTCCAACAAGCAGGAGTCTAACCACCGCCCCTTGACATTCAACAGCATTACCATTGCCGAATCCCCTACCAACAACATCCTGGGGGTAACCATTGATCAGAAACTTAACTGGACCAGCCTCATAAATACTGTGGCAACTAGAGCAGTTCAGAGGCTGTGTATTCTGCAGTGAGTGTCTTACCGCCTGACTCCTCAATGCCATTCCACCATCTATAAGGCACAAATCAGGAGTGTGATGGAATACTCTCCAGTTGACTGGGTGAGTGCAGCTCCAACAACACTCAAGAAACTCGACACCATCCAAGACATTGCAGCCCGCGTGATCAGCACCCCATCCACCATCTTAAACATTCACTCCCTCCACCATTGGCATACCATGGCTGCAGTGTGTACCATCTACAAGATGCACTGCAGCAACTCGCCAAGGCTTCTTCGACAGCAACTCCTAAACCCGCAACCTCTACCATCTAGAAGGACAAGGGCAGCAGGCACATGGGAACACCACCAAATCCAAGTTCCCCTCCAAGTCACACACCATCCTGACTTAGAAATATATCACCATTCCTTCATCGTCGCTGGGTCAAAGTCCTGGAACTCCCTCCCTAACAGCACTGTGGGAGTACCTTCACCACACGGACTGCAGCGGTTCAAGAAGGTGGCTCAGCACCACCTTCTCAAGGGCAACTAGGGATGGGCAATAAATGCTTGCCTTTCTAATGACGCCCACATCCCATTAACATATTTTTAAAAAAGATGCTGCCTGACCTGCTGAGCATTTCCAGCATTTTCTGTTTTTATTAACCATTACAAGCAATGCCTTAAGAAAGACGAATTAAAGAATTTACATCCACAGGTGTCTCAAAGTGCTTCAGAGACATTAATTACTTTTGAAGAGTAGCCACAGTTATGATGTAGACAAACACAGCAAACTATTTGTGTACAGCAAGATCCCACAAACCATAATGAGCTATATAACAACTGTTTGGGTGGTGCTGGCTGAGGGATTAATTTTGGCCAGGATATTGCGACAACTCCATTGTTCTTCTTCAAGTAGTGTCATATATTTTACATTCATTCTAGGGATTTGTGTAAGTTGCCGTTACTGTTTGAAAAATGAGGCGGGTAGTCCCAATGTCCCATCGTTGCTCATTTTGTGCATTGCACAAATTTCTAATGCAGGATTACACAGGTGCAGGAAATGTCCATCTATTTCATTTTTTAAATTGAAATGGAATCCCCCACAATGTTACTTAGATAGAAGTGTGCTTTCCCAGTGTTCCCACTCACATAATGTTGCTTCCTTTTCCTGACAATTGAAAGTGAACATCCAGGCACAGATGTATACAGAAATATATTTGATTTTCCCTTTTCTTGAGTCTTTCCGTGGTCTAATCTTTTCTCCAGCCAAAAGAGCATATAGTAAACCTGGTGACAGCCATCATAAGTACTGCTCTATAGCCAGTTTACAAATGTTGGCTGAGATGAGGGGCTCGATTTTTATTCCCAAGACGGGTTGGAGTCAGGTTGTGTGGTGGGCGGGTTCCGGAGCTGCTTCCGGTGGGATCAGCTGCTAATGTCCTATTTTAATTTAATCAGTTTGCTGAGTTCATTGGGGTGCGCTGGCCGATCCATTGAGTGCGATCGGATCGGCTGGCCGCCTCTAATGATGTCATGATAGCAACTGATTTTAAAGCTCCCATTCAGCCTAAGCCTTTCTCTTCTGCATTCTGATAGTCAGTGATATTGCTCCAACCACAATTGTTATGTTCATAAATAAATAGACATTATCATTATGAACAGCTAGCTTGAGCTAGGCACTTTATTCAGCCATGTGGACTTCGTGTGCAGGCATCCATCTTGACTACTGCCTTGTGGGTAACCTAGTGCATCATGGGTAGCCCACTCTTATATACATACAGCTCCACCTAGTGTACCATTCTAGAATGACATGTTACTGATCATTACATCCCCCTTTCTTTGAGGTTAAACAAAATCAGTATCAATCAATATCAATCAATCATAATGACATAAACATCTTCACAACAGTCAATACATTTTCAATATAGTTTTCTTTGTATTTAAAGATTAAGTCTATCAGGCTTTTTTACTTCACGTGTGGATCTTCTCAGCACAGGTACGTCTGATGTGTTTTCATGAGAGCCTGTATGTGTGTTTGTGTTAGATTGTTCTGGTGGTGAGTGACAAGATTCAGTTGCGGCATTGTCATTGATTTGCTCTTGGATAGTCTCTTGTGTTTTTAAGAGGGAACGGCGCGGTTCCTCCTGAGAATATGTCCTTCCTCAGTTCTAACAGTGTATGACCTTGGTCCTACTTCCTCAAGAACTGTAGCTTTCCTGTTCCATGCATCTGGATCCTCAATCCTGATAACATCATCCCTTGTCAATGGTTTCAGAGTTTTGGATGACTTGTCATAGTATGATTTCTGTTTCAGCTTTAACAGTTGAAGTCTCTGTCTCAGTTCCTTACTCTGCTTTTCTTTTGCACAGCAGGGTAGCATTGTGCACAACTTGCGACCCATTAGGAGTTCAGCAGGTGAAGAACCAGAGTCTAAAGGTGAGGCTCGGTAGCTCAGCAGGGCGAGATAAGGATCAGACTTGCTTTCTGTCGCTTTCTTCAGTAGCTGTTTGAGAACTTGAACACCTTTTTCTGCCTTACCATTCGACTGAGCATACAAAGGACTGGATGTGATGTGCTGAAAGTCATACTGTGCTGCAAACTGTTGCCACTCCTTACAGTTGAAGCACGGACCATTGTCGCTAATGGCAATCCTGGGAATCCCATGTCTGGCGAAGATGGATTTCACATGCATTATGACACTGCTTGCTGTGGTGCTTGAGAGCAGCGCCATCTCAGGATAGTTAGAATAGTAGTCAATCACTATTAGATAGTCTTTACCATTCAAATGAAAGAGGTCGATACCAACCTTTTGCCATGGTGCTGTTGGTAAGTCAGCTACAATCATTGGTTCCTTTGCTTGTTTGTTTTGGTGTTTCTGACATGTCTCACATTTGCCTATCATGTTCTCAATGTCCTTATTTATGCCAGGCCAATAAACAGTGTCTCTTGCTCTCCTTTTGCACTTTTCAATTCCGAGGTGTCCCTCATGAATCCTTTTGAGCACGTCTTGACGTAGAGCCTGTGGAATGACTATTCTGTTCTGTTTTAGTAATAGTCCACTTGCGACACTCAATTCTGACCTGTTGTGAAAGTACTTTGGACAGGAACCTTTTGGCCAACCATGGTGAATGTTCTCTATAACTGTTTGTAACACTGCATCTTTTACTGTTTCTTCTGCTATTTGCTTTGATTTTGTGTCTGACACGGGCAGCGCAGCAGTGACCATACTCACATGAACATCCACGTCTTCTTCAGTAGAGCTCACATGACTCATTGTGGGTGCTCGGGATAGTGCATCTGCTAACACTGGTGTGTAGATCAGTTCAAAGTCATATATTTGCAGCTTCATCATGAGTCGTTGAATCCTTGGAGACATCTCATTCAGGTTTTTTTCATGATGGCAACCAGTGGGCAGTGGTCTGTCTCAACTGTGAAGGTGGGAAGTCCATATATGTAGCCATGGAACTTTTCTAATCCAACTACCAAGCCTAGACATTCCTTTTCAATTTGGGCGTATTGACACTCAGAGTCAGTCATAGGCCTGGAGGCATAGGCAACAGGCTTCCAATCTTCACCCTCTGCTTGTAGCAAGACTGCGCCTAGGCCATCTTTTGATGCATCCGTTGACACTTTGATTCTCTTTGTTGGGTCAAAGAAGGTGAGTACAGGTGGTTGTCAGCACTGTTTTGAGGTTCCTCCACTCTTGTTCATGTCTTTCTGTCCATGCGAACTCATTTGTTTTATGTAGCAGGTCTCGCAGACAGGTTGTCTTGGCTGACAAGTTAGGAATGAACTTTCCAATGAAGTTTATCATCCCCATGATGCATAGCACTCCATTTTTGTCAGTGGGTCGGGGCATGTTGAGTATGGCGTTTACTTTTTCCATATCTGGCTCTATTCCTTTACCAGATAGATTATCTCCTAGGAAAGTGACTTCCTGGACGCCAAACTGACACTTGGCTTTGTTGAGCTTCAGTCCATTCCGGCGTATGCTCTGTAGCACTTTAGTCAGTCTCTCATTGTGTTCTTTCAGTGTGGAGCCCCAGATGATGATGTCATCAACATAGACCCGAACTCCTTCCAGACCTTCAATTATGTGTTCCATCGCTCTGTGAAAGATTTCTGATGCAGATATTATCCCGAAAGGCATTCTGAGGAAACAATACCTGCCAGATGGTGTGTTGAAGGTACAGTATTTGGTGCTCTCTTCATCCAGTTTTAGTTGCCAAAATCCTTGTGAGGCATCGAGCTTTGTGAAGTATCTGGCACCTGACATTTCACTGGTGATTTCATCTCACTTGGGAATCTGGTAGTGTTCACGTTTTATGTTTTCATTTAAGTCCTTTGGATCCATGCATATTCTTAGGTCATTGTTCTTTTTCTTTACACATACCATGGAGTTAACCCAGTCTGTTGGCTGTTTGACTTTCCTGATGACTCCTAGTGTGGTCATTCTGTCCAGTTCTTTCTTGAGCCAGTCACGCAGGGGTGCTGGAACTCTCCGTGGAGCATGTACCGCTGGCTGAGCATCCTCCTTTAGCTGGATCTTGTAAGTGAATGGTAGAACTCCAAATCCTTTGAACACATCCTGGAAATTACTCACTACAGCATCTAATGATTCATCTGGTCTGCTTATGGCACAGTTTATGCGGTAGACTCCCTTGACCAGTTCTAAGTCCTCACAAGCTTTGTCACCTAGTAGTGAATCAAGTCCTTCAGCCACAACAGAAAACATGAGATGATGCACTTTGCCTTTGACTGTCACTTTAAGTCTGCATACACCTAAGCTATCTATTTTCTGTCCATTATCGTTCTTCAGTAGTACTGACTTTTTCTGTATTTTGTGCTTTTCTTTCATATTTTTAATGTCACTCATACTGATTAAGTTTGCTTTTGCCCCAGTGTCTAGTTTCAATGTAACTAATGCTCCATTTACCTGCAGTGACATCATCCATTTGTCCTCTTTTATTGCATTAACTTTATGTTCAGCATTGTCCATTCCTGAGGGCTGCACATTTTCTGTATCCTTTTCTATATTGTCACATGACACCATTCCTACAGAAAATGTCTCACTTAAATCAGTGTCCTCAATCACATTGACTTGTTGCCCTTTCTTTGTTTTTGCTTTTGAAAAGCATTGTTTGGCAAAGTGATTCTTTCCATTACATTTTGTGCTCATTTTCCCAAACGCTGGGCATTTTCGTGACTGGTGTTTGTAACCACAGCGTTTACAATTAAAAATTCCTTCCTCTGATTGCTTTTCATTTCTGTTCTGCTCATGTTTCTTCCCCTTGTAGGACACAGCACCGACAGCAGCACAGTTACTTACTAAAATCGCATTATTATTAATTTCACTGAAAGTCTTCGCGTGCTTTTGAGCTAGCTCACTGGCTTGGCATATTTTCACAGCATTCTCCAATGTTAGTTCAGTTTCTCTCAACAAATGTTTCCTGACTTTTTTATCATGAATGCCAAACACAATCTGGTCATAAATCATGGATGATTTCAGTTCAGAGAAATTACATGTCTGTGCTTTCAGTTTCAGATCAGTCATAAAGTTATCAAAAGTCTCATTTTGCTGCTGTGTCTGTGAATGGAACACGTACCTCTCATAGGTTTCGTTCTTTTTGGGAGAACAATGTATATCAAATTTCTTTAGCACATCTTCCATCTTTTCTCTGTCCTCCTCTTGATCAAATACAAACGTATTAAATACCTCTATTACCTGTGGGCCTGCAACCATGAGCAGCAATGCTATTTTCCTTGTGTCTGGCTTCGTACCGAACCCGATGGCAGCAATGTAGAGTTTGAATTGTTGTTTGAAAGTCCGCCAATTGCATTCGACATTCCCCATGAGTTTCAAACCCTCCGCTGGCTTCAAAGTCTCCATGTCATGTTTCACAATATTCAGCAGATTTTACCAATCCTGGTACCATGTTATGTTCGTAAATAAATAGAAATTATCATTATGAACAGCTAGCTTGAGCTAGTCACTTTATTCAGCCATGTTGACTTTGTGTGCAGGCATCCATCTTGACTACTGCCTTGTGGGAAACCTAGTGCATCGTGGGTAGCCCACTCTTATATACATACAGCTCCACCTAGTGTACCATTCTAGAATGACATGTTACTGATCATTACAACAATGACTTCTTCCAGATGCAAGGCAGCTCCTTGATTTAATGATGAGTCCCTCCATGCTCTTGTGGGTGCTGTAAGAGGGCGCAGGGAGATTCCCTTCCCTCCTGATGGCTGGAGGAAGCCTCCTCAGCTTACCAAGGCAGCCTGGCTGCGCATTACTGAGGAGATCAGTGCAAGGTCCATTTGTTCACACTCCTAGATCCAGTGCAGGAAATGGTTTAATGATCTTCTGTGAACATCAAAAGTGAGTATCCCATCACACTTACCTTCAATCTGCTTCCCTTCTCTTCTCATCACCAGCACTCTGCATTGTAAGCCTGCTCCTCCACATACCACCTTACCCTTACTTCCCTTGCACCCTTACCTATCCATCCCTGTCTCTGGACTGAATCACTTCAGCATCCTGCCTATGCACCCTTTAGACTCGCTCTCACTGTTATGCAGTGACAATAACTAACAATGCACAGGGAGCTAGCTTCCTCTTGGCACCTCACCCCATCTTCGTCTCCCTCAAAGCTTCTATGGTAGGGATTCTTCACACTCACTCCATCACTGTGGCTCAAACACCGCTTGTGTCCCTCACAGAAATCACAGAAATCACAGAAACCCCACAGTGCAGATAGAGGCCATTTCGGCCCATCAAGCCTGCACCGACACATATTCCACCCGATTCCCGTAACCCCACGTATTTAATCCCCCTAACACTAAGGGTCAATTTATCATAGCCAATCAACCTAACCCGCACATCTTTGGACTGTGGGAGGAAACCGGAGCACCCGGAGGAAACCTCCTTGCAGGAAAAGATAGAAACATAGAAACATAGAAGATAGGAGCAGGAGTAGGCCATTCGGCCCCTCGAGCCTGCTCCATAATTCAATGCGATCATGGCTGATCATCCAAATTCCGAACCCTGTCCCTGCTTTCTCCCCATATTCCTTGATCCCCTTAGCCTTAAGAAATATATCTAACTCCTTCTTGAATGTATTTAATGAATTGGCCTCAAATGTCTTCTGTGGTAGAGAATTCCACAGGTTCACCACTCTCTGGGTGAAGAAATTCCTCCTCATCTCAGTCCTAAATGGCTTACCCCTTATCCTTAGACTGTGACCCCTGGTTCTGGACTCCCCCGCCATCGGGAACAGCCTTCCTGCATCTAGTCTTTCTAGCCCACAATAAGAGGGAGAGAGCACTGACTGGAGGAGGTACACCAACCCTAGCAACCTTGACAAGTGCTGAGGAGGCTGCAGACGAAATTGTTGGAGGTGGCAAGGACCTGGAAGTGGGCAATGGAGAGACGGGCATACTAGAGGAAGCTGGTGACATAATAGAGTTTCATCCCTCTCATTGACAGTTAGTGATTGACTGCAATGGCATATGATGTCCATAGAGAATCACGCTGTATCATCTGCTCAAAAGGCTTAGTCTGCTACATCAATATCAGATGTCTAAGTCATACCTTTACTCTCCCCCAGGACCATCGAGCGCTCCCCTCCCCACAATCCAGGACGAAGAGCTAGATGACTCCTCAGAGGAACCTGAAGCCTCTGAGGGAGCAGCATCACCATGAATCAGTACACGCAGCACCAGTGCACAGCTCGGTGGGACCCTTGTGAGTTAGAGTAGTGTTGTCACCTGGTCTATCACAGTGCACAAGTGAGCATCAGCAGATGGTGGAGACAGCGACAGCAGTAGATAATCCTCGGCGGAGGTCGCAGCAATCTCCTAGCTCTGCTGAGATGCATGCAGGCGCTGTGCCTCTGGGGCCATCCAGAAAAAGAGGGTCTCGGGAAATACAGGAACAAGTGCAGGAGTCTCTGGAAGGGTCTGCCTCCAGGGTTAGTGTGAGTGTGGATAGAATGGAGGAGTCCATCTGTAACATCAGCATTGCTATGGTGGAGGCAATGGTGCATGAATGCACCACCATGGATAGGGTGGCAACCTCCATGGATAGGATGGCAATCTCCGTGGAAAGGCTGGCTACTGCCATGGAGGAAATAAGTCACCAGAGTCAGGAAAACATGGTGACTGTTCAAAATAGATTGCCATCTCTGGAGTAGAGATGGGCAGCTATTGAGCAGAGAGACCAGAGCTTCATGGACGTCCTTGTGATGAGGACTGCCAGTGCAGACATGGTCCTCATGGCCCCCCTGATGTGCAACAAGGTGCTCTCCAGCCACTTGCCAACGCTGAGGTGCGGCTGACCCATGAGAGGGATGTTTTTGGCAGGACACAAGGAAGTGTGGGCTCCTCTCAAAGTGCTCACACGACTATGCCACTGCGGAGCCCTTGGTCAGGTACCCACTTTGCGGAGCCAAATGAGATGGCCGTTTCAGCCCCTGCACAGCTGCAGGAAGAGCAGGCTATTGAAGAGTCCTCCCAGGCTCCCAAACACAGAGGACACCCGCCAAAGGCGTGTAAGCAGGCGCAGCATCCTAGTCAGCAAGGTGCCTCTACATCTGCTGAAGCCACAGGTTTAGCACCACATAGAAGCACACATAAGAGAAAGATTAAGCACATATAGTCACAAGGGGACTCACATGGGTGTTTTGTCTTTTTTTTTCTGACTGTTCTTGGTTTATGATCCTTTTGTCATGTGGTAAAGAAGAATTATGGCAAACAGTTGATTGTGTGGCCTATGTGTTCTGGGAAATGGGAAAAGTGCATTGAGGGCTCAGGGCGACTTGTTTTTGTAATGTTGATGGTGAAAGTGATGGGAAATAACCGGGTATAGCAGAGATGATGTATGACGTTGGACTAATGTCGCCTACAATTACAGAGCCATATGGTAGCCACCTATGGTTGAAGAGTAAGCTTATACTAATGTGACATGGCACTGTGCATATCCTGCTTAACAGGCAGCAGTGAACTGGAGGGATGCTGCATTGGTCACAACAGGGCACGCAAGGCACCCCTCGTCCTCCTCCTACCCCTCTTCCCAGGAAGATCTGAACTGAGCCACATGGCTGCTGCTCCTCCGATTATGAGGACCAGGATGAGAGGACATCAATTTTTCCCATCTCATTGCTATAGATTTCATTTGAGGCAATAAGCTTGCAAGTGCACAGTCGAAGTGGCCTGAAATTATTCCATTCAGGTCACACTGCAGATGGGTATAAGCTTGAACAGTCAGAAGGCCAGTAGATGTGCAAAATCTTATCCCAAACCTACCACAGCAAAGTTGTTGCATTTGAATGTCAGCCATGTTTCAGGGGCAGTTTTAAAGTGCTCCACCAATGACTACAAATCATGTCCTCCAGCAACTCGTCTCCTTGAAGCTGGCCTGTTTCTGACAAGATGGGAAACAGGAGTCAGAAGCACGAAAATGGGAAACCACTATCAAAATAGGATTAGCAAGGCAGTTAACAGTTAACTGCCTCACCGGTTCCAGTCAGGTCAGTTTGGGAGCGGCTGAACAGACAGTCACGAAAATCGGGTGGGTGCGGGATGGAGGCAGGTTGGGTGTCTGAAGCCATTTTTTTTGATTTTCACGACAGACCCACCTCCAAACCCGCCTCCTCAGGGCTATTAAAATTGAGGTCGAGAATTTAGTGGTCCTCCAAGTTTTCCTCTCTTTCTATGGGAATCACTTTGTTTCCATTTTAACACATCCCTACATGGCATGGATACATTCAGGAAGCTTCCATGAGGGGAATTATGATTGTACATCCAGAGTGTACATGCACTGTACTACTGTGCCATACTCCAATTATATACTTTCCTAATCCAGGGTACGATAGCATAGTGGTTATGTTACTACACTATTAATCCAGAGGCCTGGACTAATAATCAAGAGAATTTGAGTTCAAATCCCACCATGCCAATTGGTAGAAGTTCAATTCAGATGAAAAATCTGGAAATAAAAAGCTGATATGAGTAAAAGTGACCATGAAGTTGTGAAAACCCAGATAATTCACTAATGTCCCTTGGGGAAGGAAACCTACTGTCCTTACCCAGTCTGGCCTATATGTGACTCCAGTCCCACACTAATGAAGTGACCTATCAACCAACTCAGTTGCATCAAACATCCTGAGAATTAATTAAAACTGTCATTAACATTTGTGTGAGAGAATCAGTTGTAACTGACCAGTGATATCACCCTCATCTACAGAATGCAGTTCCTATTGGCAGATGAGTCACCCCCAATTATTATTCTGATAGTTGACTCAGAATTAACTTAAGATCAAAAAGATCAAAATGTATATCTAAAACCTATCCACTGCAGATAGTCATTATCTGAACACACAACCTACCCACAAAGGGTTTCATGACATCACATAATTTAACAGCTTTTGCTCTGAATCAGATAACAGCATCCTTCTGGTTTAAATGGGGAACTAACAGAGGATGATTTCCTTTGTTTGCTATGTTTAAGAGAATCATAAAAGAGTTTACAATTTTGTTACACATAATGCACAGAGGAAATCCTCCCTCTAGATAATAGATGTTGCAATTATGCTGCAATGCAGGCTTGGGAATGATGACTGTAGAGTACGAAATGCAATTATGAAATTTAAAGTTATCCTGCGCCTACATCCGGCTGTGACTCATACGCTGTCTGCCAAAAAGGAGGTATGCACATGTGCAGAGCTCCACTGCAAAGGCAGCTATGTTTTAATATTAGGAGTGTGTGGATGGCAGTGTCTGCTTTCTTGTAACAAAATGACTCAATACTAATCTTATAAAATGCCCAAGAGCTTCAACAGAACATCTGAGTTATTCTCCTTCAGAACGGAAAAATTGGTGGAACCCCAGAGAAATAGCAAAAGTGGCCTAAAACGGTTATTTACATCAATTGTTCAGGGGCACCACTGATCTCTTGCAAAGATATGGCAGGAGGCCAGGAGAGCCCTCAAGGAAATGGGCTGACTGTATTGAGCTTCATTGACCCAAGGGCAGGAATTTTCCAGTGTTTTGTTAGTAGGTGTAAATCCGATACGATGTAAACAATTACTCTCACATTAATTAACTATGCATCATTCAAGTACATTTATATGGATCAGTTAATTGATCTTATTAAGAAGAATTAACAGCTATAATTGTCTAAAAATGTTCAAGGAGCTTCCAGAATAGTTTTCTATTCCTACTAGAATATTCTAGAGCATTCTAAACTAGAAACATCAGATTTTCTTCTTGTCTTTGCGTGTGATGGATCGGCAGGTGCAGCACAGAGAGGAAAATCAGGTGGGGAGGATCACATGTGCATAATGGAACACGCCAAAGGTTCTGCCCATTTAAATTAATGGATCAAGAATTGGTCGAGCTCTGTTACAGGTGAGCGATTCTCCCCACCCAATTTCCCTCTATTCACTGGGTGCAAGCAATCTTTTATGCTCAAGCGCATTGAGAGAAAAAGCTTCCCAACTACAATCTCTGGTGGGATTCAGAGCCAGGGAAAAGGCCACTGCAGTCAGACGGTTGATGAGTCATTGAGGCATTCCCCTGAGAAGAATCTTTGGTTGAAAAAGGCCAAAATACATGTTTTAGCCACCTTTTTTTTGAGTGCATACTTTTCCATAGCTGATTATTTGGGGCATATTTAAGATTACATTTGTCCCTTTCCCGGCTTAATCAAACCATGTTGTTATGAACACAGAAGAAGCAATTAACTCTAATAAAGCTTCCTTTTACTGAGGCTCAAACCTCTTATTTTAACTTTAATTTGGCTTAAGAACATAGGAACAGGCATAGGACATTCAGCCCCTCGAGCCTGTTCCGCCATTCACTGAGATCATGGCTGACCTGTATCCTAAACCTATCCACCCACCTTGACTCCATTTCCATTAAAACTCTTGGCTAGCAAAAATCTATCGATCTCAGATTTAAAATTATTATGTGAGCTAGCACCTACTGCCTTTTGTGAGAGAGAGTTCCAAACTTCTACCACCCTTTGCATGAAGGGGTGTTTCCTAATTTCTCTCCTGAATGGCCTTACTCTGATTTTAAGGTTATGTCCCCTTGTCCTAGACTCCCTCACCAAAGGAAAAATTTTATGTTTATCTGCCCTATTAATTCCTTTCAAAATCCGAAAAAACCTCAATCAAATCACCCCTTAATATTTTATAGTCGAGGGAATCCAAACCTGGTTTATGTAATCTCTCCTCATAATCTAACCATTGGAGCCCTGGTAACATTCTGGTGAATCTGTGCTGCACTCCTTCCAAGGCCAATATATCCTTTCTAAGCCCAGAACTGTGCACAGTAGTCCAGATGTGGACTAACCAGGGCTTTGTATAGCTGTAGTAAAACTGCCTCCCCTTTATATTCTAGCCCTCTAGTTATAAAGGCTAACATTCCATTTGACTTTTTGATTATTTTTTGTACCTGACTGCAACATTTTAATGATCTGTGTACAGGGGCCCCTAAACCTCTTTGGACCTCCACTGTTCCTAGCTTTTCACCATTTAAATAATACTCGGATTTATCCTTTTTTGGCCCAAAATGGATGACTTCACACTTACCTGCGTTGAAATCCATCTGCCACAGTTTTGCCCACTCGTTTAATCTATCGATTCCTCTTTGTAATTTCATATTCCCATCACACTACTTACTATGCCATCAATCTTTATGTCATTGGCAAACTTGGGTATACGGCCCTCTATTAAGTCATTAATAAATATAGTGAATAATTGAGGCCTCAGCACAGATCCTTGTGGGACACCACTAGTCACTTCCTTCCAATTTGAATATATACCCATTATCCCTACTCTCTGTCTTCTACTGCCTAACCAATCTCCTAACCAGGTCAATAATTTGCCTCCAAGTCCATGAGCTTTCATTTTAGCTAACAGTCTCTTATGTGGAACCTTATTGAATGCCTTCTAGAAGTCTATATAAACTACACCCATAGACATTCCCCTGTCTACTACTTTAGTTATTTCCTCAAAAATTCAATTAGGTTCGTTAGACATGACCTACCCTTTACAAATCTATGTTGGCTCGCTCTAATCAGCTCAAATTTCTCTACGTGCTCAGTTACTCAGTCCTTAATTATAGATTCCAATAAATTCCCCACAACAGATGTTAGACTAACAGGTTTATAATTTCTTGGTTTCTCTCTCAGACCGTTCTTAAATAATGGAGTTACATTTGCAATGTACTAATCTAAAGGGACAATTCCTGAATCGAGAGAGCTTTAGAAGATTATGGCTAAAGCATCAGTAATTTTCCTCAAATAAATGAGGTGCTGTTCCTCGAGCTTACATTGAGCTTCATCTGTTGATTAGGCACTTTATAGCCTTCTGGACTCAACATCGATTCAACAATGTCAGACCATAACCTCTGCCCCTATCATTTTTTTCTCTCTCTCACATGGTAGCTGTTGATCATCCTGCCATTGCCATTCATACCTCATCTAGAGTCATCTTTTGTTTCTTAACTTGTCCCATTACCATCTCCTATTGCCTTGCACCATCATCCCTTTTGTCATTTAATCTCTCCTGCCTTCCATCCTATCACAGACCTTCCCTTTTGTTCTTTCCTCCCCTCCCCCCTTTCCCTGCCCCTACACTTGCTTAAAAACCTGTTCCATCTCCAACTTTTTCCAGTTCTGACGAAGGGTCATCGACCTGAAATGTTAACTCTGTTTCTCTCTCCACAGATGCTGCCTGACCTGCTGAGTATTTCCAGCATTTTCTGTTTTTATTTCAGATTTCCAACATCCGCAGCATTTTGCTTTGCAATTTTCCTCATCTACTTCCTTTAAAACCCTGGGGTGGAAACCATCTGGTACTGGGGATTTGCCAGTTTTTAGTGTCAGTTATTTTTTTCTAATACTGTTTTCTTGTTTAAGTTAACTTTAGTGAGTTACAGTCCTTGATTCATTATCAGTTTCCCTGTCAGGTATATTATCCTCTTCCTCTACTATGAAGACTGATACAAGGTAATTATTCAATAAGTCTGCCATTTCCTTATTTTCATTTGCATTATTACCCGCATCTGTTTTTAAAGGGCCCACATTGCCCTTGACTATCCTTTTTCTTCTAATATATTTGTAAAAACTTTTTGTGTTAATCTTGATATCCCTCGCAAGTTGCTTCTCCTATATATATAATATCAGAAAACTGTTGTTATGATGGTGTGATGAAGTGCTAGCATGCAGTGTTTCTTATTAGTTACTTTCAGATGAAAGCGAATGCTGTCTGCATACTTTAGGTATTTCAATGCTGAATTTTATTTCCAATTTTTACATCTTTAGCCTCGACAACTTGAAAAATTAATATTCTATCGATTTTTAATGTTAGAAATTAAATTAAGAAACTGCAGAACCACAGAACAGTCCTATATTCGCACAATTCTTGAAAAACTGAGAAGGTCTTTTTTTTATATATTTGGGATTCGGATGCTGTTTTATCCTCAGATAATTAACTTGGTGTGCTTGTTTCTTTTCCCCATGCACCAAGCTTTCTAACAGACTTTACTGTCAACCTATAAAATGGCATGTAATGAAAAGTATCTTTTTAGTGGTCTCGCGAAGTATTTCTCACTCAAACTCCTGAGCTCAGTAAACATGCCAAATCACAATGCAGCTACAATAAAACTGCTGCTGCCGTAACGCATCTATAAATTCCTTTGTTGTCTCTCATTCTTCCATGTGTCAGTTGGAGGGTTACTGTTCCCACTTCAGCAATGAAATGTGAAATAACGTTTGACTGCAGCACACTCGCTGCTGTAAAAACATTTCAGATTAACATACATCAAGTAACAATAAAAATAAAGATTGTCGGCAGAAATACTACAATGAAAATGTGGCTGTGTTAACCTCAGGGCAGCTGCAACCTTTGTCGACTGTGAGTAAGCTCGTAACAGTTAACACTTCATGTTATTTGCCCACTGTAAACATGTTCTTAATGTTGGACAAAGCTGTAACACACCAACTATGTAAAAACAGCTGCTTAAGAAACAGTGTGATACCAATGCTGCAAGTAATTAGCATTTGTTTAATAAAACATTGAATCACTATAATAATGAATTAGTAATGGACCAGTGAAGCTGCGAATACAGAAGCATAACTAGTTCATAAAGGTTTATAATGTTGTATAATGTGTTATTAATTTTTATTCTATGGGAATTAGTGATAATTTCACAGACCAAGTAAATGAATGTGGAAAACAATAATTCAAAACAGTATGGTGGAAACATATTGGGAGACTTGAAAAGAAAGAAAGGAAGACTTGCATTTATATAGCACCTTTCACAACCATCAGATGTCCCAAAGCGCTTTACAGCCAATGAAGTAATTTTTGAAGTGTAGTCACTGTTGCAATGTAGGAAATGCAGCAGCCAATTTTCACACAGCAAGCTCCCACAAACAGCAATGTAATAATGACCAGATAATCTGTTTCAGGTGTTGATTGAGGGATAAATATTGGCCAGGACACCAGGGATAACTCCCCAGTTCTTCTTCGAAATAGTGCCATAGGATCTTTTACGTCCACCTGAGAGGGTAGACATCTTGGTTTAACATCTCATCCAAAAGACAGCACCTCCAACAGTGCAGCACTCCCTCAGTACTGCAATGGAGTGTCAACCTCGATTTTTGTGCTCAAGTCTTTGGAGTGGGACTTGAATCCACAACCTTCTGATTCAGTGGCGAGAGTGCTATTCACTGAGCCATGGTTGACACCTTCAAATTTGGGTTGGAACATCAGAGGTGGCTGGTATTTGCATCAAGTGGAGGTGCAGAGATGATGGAAGGAAGGAAAACATTAATGAAGTGGCTATCTTTGATTGCTCTTCAGTATTCCTAAGAGCAAGCTGAAGAGAGATATTGGTGAAAGTTATGGAGAAGATAATCAGCGGTCATCTATTATCCTAATGAACATCTAAGCAGGATGTGGAAGGAGAGAAAATAGATGTATGATTATTCAGTGAAAGAACTGAGACAGATGCCATTATAGACTGCAAAATAAAATCATGAGCAGCATGACACAGCCTCAATCCCTGCCAGAGGTGTGGTTGGTAGAGGACTTCCACCGGCCCAACAGCACCAACGCTGGCCCCGTGCCTTTAGTTGCAAAATCAGCACAATTTGCATAATTCAAGTGGCTTCTCTGCATTCAAAAGGCTTCTGATTGTGAGCTTATCTGTTTGAAATGGGTAATAAAGTGATGCTGCTGACCTCAAAGGCCTGCAGCAGCTTAAAGGGCGACAGCACAGAACTTCATTTGACGAACATACACGCATACGGAAATGATGTGCAGGAAAAGACCAGCTGGTCCATCAAGCCTGCCCCACACCATGATTGCAGGTAGGAAAGAAATTTCTTAATCTGAAAATGTGAGAGAAGATTACTGCAGGGCTAGAGACCCCACACCATCAGATTCCATTGTAGAAGTGATGCTGTAAGAGGTTCAAGACACTGGGATGGACAGATGGACAGATAGGCAGAGGCTCTGAGGAGTGTAGTTTCACATCAGCGGAGAGAGGTGGCCAGGGCAATCAGTGCCAACTCAATTACCCCACGCACTGCCTCTGAGTGCAGGAATATGTTGATTGACCTTGTCAGGTCATCCAAGGTAAGCAGATTCAGCCACACCTTCTAAGAATGTACGATACAAAATGTGTTTGCCACTTACAATTACCTCCCCTTCATATTGTGTTGAAGTGATTTCATGGATTACGATCAATTTCCAGGAGATAGTACACTGCTCTTTTACATCCCCAGCCTTCACCCGGAAGTGTTCCTTCATTCACACGCTTGCATGCAACAACATCTTACATTTATATAGCACCTTTAATGTCGAAGAAAATCTGTCTAAGGACAAATGGATGCTGAGCTTACAAAGGTGATATTAGGGATGATGACCAAACAATCAAGGAGGGGGAGGTGGAGAGGCCAATTATGGAGGGATTTTAGAATATTGGGAAGACCAAAGCCATTGTCTTCTGTCCCCGCCACAAATTCCGTTCCCGAGCCACTGACTCCATCCCTCTCCCTAACACCTGTCTGAGGCTGAACCACACTGTTCACAACCTTGGTGTCATATTTGACCCTGAAATGAGCTTCCGACCACATATCCGCAGCATAACTAAGACCGCCCATTTCCACCTCCGTAAAATCGCCCGACTCTACCCTTGCTTCAGCTCATCCGCTGCTGAAACCCTCATCCATGCCTTTGTTACCTCTAGACTTGACTATTCCCATGCAGTCCTGGCTGGCCTCCTACATTCTACCCTATGTAAACTTGAGGTGATCCAAAACTCGGCTGCCCATGTCCTAACTCACACCAAGTCCCGTTCACCCATCACCCCTGTGCTCGCTGACCTACATTGGCTCCTGGTTAAGCAATGCCTCGAGTTCAAAATTCTCATCCTTGTTTTCAAATCCCTCCATGGCCTCGCCCCTCTGTATCTCTGTAATCTCCTTCAGCCCCACAACCCCCCGAGATATCTGCACTCCTCTAATTCTGCCCTCTTCAGCATCCCTGATTATAATCGCTCAACCATTGGTGGCCATGCCTTCTGTTGCCTAGGCCCTAAGCTCTGGAATTTCCTGCCTAAAACTCTCCGCCTCTCTACCTCTCTTTACTCCTTTAAGGCGCTCCTTAAAACCTACCTCTTTGACCAAGCTTTTGGTCACCTGCCCTAATTTCTCCTTATGTGGCTCGATGTCAAATTTTTTGTCTTTTAATACTCCTGAGAAGTGCTTTGGGATGTTTTACTATGTTAAAGGCGCTACATAAATACAAGTTGTTGTTGTTGTCTGTAGTCTTTGACATGGCTGACCACACCATCCTCCTCCAACACCTCTTCTCCATTCTCCAGCTGGGTGGAACTGTCCTCATCTGGTTCCATTCCTATCTATCCAGTTGTAGCTAGAGAATCACCTGCAATGGTTTCTCTTCCCACTCCCGCACCATTAACTCTGGAGTCACCCAAGGATCTATCCTTGGCCCCTTCCTGCTTCTCATCTACCTGTTGCCCGTTGGTGACATCATCTGAAAACACAACATTAGGTTTCACATGTATGCTGACGACATCCAGCTCTATCTCACCACCACTTCTCTCAACCCCTCCATGTCTTTGATTTGTCATGCTGCTTATCCGACATCCAGTCCTGGATGACCAGTAAACCAAATATTGGGAAGACTGAAGCCATTGTCTTCAATCCCTGGCACAAACTCCATTCCCTAGCCACCGACTCCATCCCTCTCCTTGGCCACTGTCTGAGGCTGAACCAGATCTTTTACAACTTTGGCATCCAATTTGACCTTGAGAAGAGCTTCCAACCACATATCTACTCCATCACATAGACTGCCTACTTCAACCTCAGTAACATCACTTGTCTCCACCCCTGCCTCTTCTCATCTGCTGCTGAAACCCTCATCCACTTGACTCTTCCAATGCTCTCCTGGCCGGCCTCCCATATTCAACCCTCCATAAACTTGAGCTCATCCAAAACTCTGCTGCCCGTGTCCAAACTCGCATCAAGTCCCGTTCACCCGTTACCCCTATTCTCACTGACCTACATTGGCTCCCGGTCCAGCAACCCCTTGATTTTAAAATTCTCATCCTTGTTTTCAAATCCCTCCATAGCCTTGTCCCCTCCCTATCTCTGTAACGTCCTCTTACCCTCCAACTTTCCGAGATCTCTGTACTCCTCCAATTCTGGCCTCTTGCGCAGCCCTGATTTTAATCGCTCTACCATTGGCGGCTGTGCCTTCAGCTGTCTGGGCCCTAGGCTCTGGAATTCCTTCCCTAAGCCTCTCCACCTCGCTACCTGTCTCTCCTCTTTTAAGGCACTCCTTAAAACCTACCTCTTCAACCAAGTTTTTGGTCACCTGTCCTACTATCTCGTTAAGTGGCTCGGTGTCACTTTTGCTTTGATAACGCTCTTGTGAAGCGTCTTAGAATGTTTTACTACTTTAAAGGTGCTACATAAATGCAAGTTGTTGTTGTTGTTTCTCTACTACCAAACACATCCTTAAACCCATCTCACCTGCCCCCTCCATCTTCACCTCAAACAACAAGTGCAAGGAGCACATGTATTTCTTCATCACCAAGATAGAGACCATCATTCAAATGCCCCTGCTGCTTCTCTTCTCTTTGCCCATCAAGCCAAACTTTTCCCTCCCACACCTATCCTAACCCTGAACCTCTGCCCCCTTCACCCTCGAATGCGCTCTCCAAGTTTGTCATTCGTGAGACCCACCTCCTGTTCCCTTGACCTCTCTCCCATTAAACTCATGACTACTCAACTTCTGTTCCTGACCCCATGTTAACTGACATTTTAAATTCTTCTATCCCCTCTGGTATTGTTCCCCCTTTTAAAATGGCTATTATCACCCACTTCTTCCAAAAATCAACTCTCAATCCTTCTATTCTAACTAACTACCACCCCCATTTCCAACCTCCCTTTCCTTTTCAAGTTGCTTTAATGGCCCAGAAATTCGGGTCTCCGCGGGTGAGTACGCACGACGTAATCACCCGTAGGCCCAACGGAAGTGCCGGTTTCGTGCATGCACTGCGCATGCACGGGAAACCAGAACTTCCGTTCCCTTCAAGGAAGGGGTTCAGAGGTCGAATATGTGCACTGGAGAGGCAGCGCGTGCGCATGGAACTTACATTTTTTTTGCAGGTTTCTCCAGGAGGGTAAGTCTCCAGGAGTTACACATGTAAAAATGAGGCGCAAGGCCTGCTTTTAACAAGGTAAGTGGTGAATTAATTAAAATTAAAACATTTTTTCCACAGGTTTATTATTTTTAAATATTTTAAAGAAAGGCAAGTTTATTTTTAGCCCCGTTAGAAAATGTAATTAATTTTTTCAAACATTTAAATTATTGTTTAAAATAGTTATTTTATGTAATTTATTGTTATTTTAAAAATGTGATTTTTTTAAAATTTATTTGAAGTTTTAGTGATGTTTTCGGGCTTATAGTATTTATAGTTTTGACAGCTCTTCCTGTCAATTTTATGAATGGGCATTTCCCTGCTACCATTGGCTCTCTATGGCCCATGTGATCCCAGGGGACGCATCGAACTAACTGCGCCCCTGGGATACACAAGCACTGCGCGCCAGCAGTTGGAGCAGGCCCAGGATCAGAATACCATGCAGGCCCAGAGCTCGACAGCCGGCGCGCTAGGTAAGTGCAGGTTGGAGGCTTACATCCGCGGGAAGCTTCCGACCCGGATTTCTGAACCAATATGTTATCACCTCACATCTCCGCGCCCACCTTTCGCATAACTTCCTGTTTCAGTCCCTCCACTCAAATTTCCAAACTCCCATAGTACTGAAAAGATCTTAATCAGAGTCTGACTTTCTCTGTGACTGTGACTGTAGTGTATTATTCCCTCAACCTCTGAAGTCTTTGATATGGTTAATCAAACTATCTTCCTCCAACGTCAGTCCTTCATTGTTCAGTTCAGCACTGCCCTCGCTTGCTTAATTTCTTACCTATACAAACGTAGCAAGATCATCTCCAGCAATGGCTTCTCTTCCCATCCCTGTATCATCACCTTTGGAGTTCCCCAAATATCCATCCTTGGCCTCTCCTCTTCCTCTTCTACATGGCAATATCATCCACAGACGTATGGTTTACTTGCACATGTCCAGTGGTGACATCCAATTCTACCTCTCCACCAAATATCTCGACTCCGCTTCGACCCCTCCGTTCCTGCGATTTAGCCTCTCCTGCATCTCCCTTCCCTTTGCCCCATCACTGGAAGCCATGCCTTCAGCTGCCGACAAACCATGCTCTGGAATTCTCTGCCTCTCCACCTCCTTCTCTGTTAAGACCCTCCTTAGCCTTCTGAGAACCCAACTCTTAGACCAAACAATTGGTCACTCTTTCCTTCTTTGGCTTGCATCCCTTGTTCTTTACACCTCTGTGAAGCATCTTGGAATATTTTGCTACATGAACAGTGCTATAAAAATACAACTTGTTTTTGTTTCTCTTTTGTTGTTGTTATAGTAGTAGTAGAAATGCACACCAATGAGCTGAAATAATGAGTAACAATTTGAAGAAATAATGTTCTTATTTCATTGCAGTTCCATGTGCAACCAATTATGTTGGGCCAGTAATTCCTGTCCCAACGCGTGAGTACGGACGGGGTACTCACGCGTGGGCCTGGAGGAATTGCCGGTTTTCAGCATGCACAGCGCATGCGGGGAAAACCGGCATTTCCTCTCCTCTGACCCAAGGGGTTAAGAGGCGGAACGCGTACGACGTATCAGGCAGCGTGTGTGTGCTGAATTTCCTTTTTTTGTAAAGAGTTGCCCGTGCATAAAGGCCTCCGGTTTTTATGCTTGAAAATACCAGACGTAAGTACTTAGTTTTTTTTTCAATTTGACTAATTGTTTAAAATAGTTCTTTACAGTTATTCATAGTTCATTTATTTAGTGGGATGTTTTTTTAACTTTTATTTGAAGTTTAAGTGCTGTTTTGGGCGCCCTGAGTTTTCATGAGTTTGACAGTTCTTACTATCAAACTCATGAATGAACTTTTGCAACCTCCCATTGGTTGCCCAGTGCCCACGTGATCCCAGCCGGCTCATCAAAATAACTATGCTTTAATTCTGTTTAAAACTACTTTACATTCTTCAAAATAATTTAAAAGTATTTAAAACTTTATAAAAGTTACCTAAAGATTAATAAAAATACAAAAAATGTCTTTAAAATGCTGCTCTGCATGTGGAATTGCTTTGCAGCTTGTGTTAAAAATTGGGGGCGTGGCCTATGTTAAGGAGACCTCAAGGGGCGTGTCTAACTTAGACTCCGCGCTCGAGGCTTCGCGCTGGCTGCACTCCTGGGCAGCTAGACGTCAGACGCTGCCCGGGAGTAATCAACTGAAAACAGGAATTGCAAGCGTCCCGGGAGCCGAACGGCAGGCGCGCCGGGTAAGTGCTCATCGGGGACTTGCACGCGCGGCAAGCCCCCGAGCCTAATTTCTGGGCCGTTGTAAATGGTTAGATTGCTATTGCCTCTCTATTCAAATTAGAATATTGTAGCTTACAGAAAGTAACTTTACATTTTGTTTTGGTAGTTTAAATTACATCGTAGAGACACTAACAACAAAGGACATTTTCTCTCGCTACCTACCGAGTGATTTTAGGTGTGATCTGCTTTATGTGTGACTCTCTTGTAATTCTATTGTATCTCTTTAAAATGCCATATACTCAGTTTGCAGCTCACTAATTGTCGTGGCTTTATGGATATGTTTCTTTATCACTTACTCTCAGCATGGCACTAATCAAAATCAACTCAATTATGCTCAATACTGCAGTATCCAGTAAATTATCTGTCTGTTGTTACTGACAACAGAACAGCTGTTATTGCTGGAGGCCAGCAGTTGTGGCAAATGTTTACAGTCAGGTCTAAAGGAGAGTTTTTGCAGTCCATAGAGGAAGTGTATAGCTTTATGCCCTCTTGCTACCAATACACCTGCAATGTTGATTGCTAGCTTTAAGGTATATTGGCCTAGAAATTCAGTCTAGCCACTTTTGGGGCGGTAAAGTCGGGCGGGCGGTAAAGTTAGCGCCCGCCGGAAAGTGGAGGCCACTTCGCCGAAATTCAGTAGCTTTGGCCAAGGAGTTTGGGCAAGCGCTGAAACTGGCGTTGCACTCCTATCTTTAGGCGCTAAGCCGGCGGTGCGGACTGATAACGCCGAGGCCGGGCGCAGCGCAGGTGCGGTCATGTTTTGATTGACAGCAGACACCCTGACGCCGGCCAGCTCTTAAAGGGGGAAGGGTCGACTTTGTCTGCTGCCACGCCCTGGATAGTGGAGCCCTGCAGCTAGGCCTGAACACTGCTGGTGGACCCAAATAGCGCCTGAAGCCATGCAGAAGGCCCGTGAACGAGCGCAGCGCTTCTCAGAGCATGCTTTGAGGGTGCTGCTTAGGGGGTTGGAAAAGATCAGAGAGATCTTGTGCCCGGACAGTGGCAAGAAGGCTCCCAGGAGGCAGTACAGGAGAGCCTGGAGGGAAATCGCCCAGAGGGTCACAGCCAACAGCGATGTCCCCAGGACTGGTGACCAATGCCGCAAGAAGTACAACGACCTCACTCGGTTGGTCAGGGTGAGTACCCTTTCCAGTGTCCTCCTCATCCTTGCATGTGCACCTCACATTATGGGCAAAGGGACCTCAAAGGCCTAATGGCCAGCCCTCCTCCCGCAGCTATGGCACTGGCATGATCATCAATAGCACTTTCTGCACTTCACACACTGGCCAAGCTATTCGACCATGGGAGGCAGTGCACACAACAACAGGGCACCACACTGGCCAAGCTATTCGACCATGGGAGGCAGTGCACACAACAACAGGGCACCACACTGTACTTAGAGGCCATCCTTTCTCTTGCAGGCCAAGCTGGCGCAGAATCTGAGGAGCCGGACTGTCACCGGGGGAGGCTGTGCCCAGTTCCAGGAGCTCAGTGACCTGGAGGAGCGCGTGGCTCGACTCATGCGTGCCCGGGTGGTTGGCCCCGTTGCTATTGGAGATGCCGACCCTGTGCTGGGCCCCAATGGTAAGGACATGACCGTTTGCACCTCTCTCGTTCCCCTTGCGCTTCAGATCTACATCCTTTGCCACTGTCCGACCAATGCGCATAATGCCACCAATCATGCCTCCCTCGCTGATGCCCTGTCCTCACTCTAAAGCTACTCTTGTGCCTTCCTGCTTTCAGCTGGTGAGGAGGAGGTCCCTGAATCTGAGAGTGCCAGTCTCTCGGAAGAGGAGGACGACGAGGACCAAGAGGAAGGCGGCACATCGGGGGAACCCTCATCCGCGCCAGTGGATGGCAATGGAGGGGACACGTCTTGCCTGGAGGAGAGCCAGGGGGAAGTGTTGCAGGGGGGTGTAGCTCCTGGGCCCAGTGGCGTCCAGGCACGCGGGAAGGGTCGGGCAGCACGGCTGCCTTCTCCCCAGAGGGGGGAAGTGTTGCAGGGGGGTGTAGTTGCTGGGCCCAGTGGCGTCCAGGCATGCGGGAAGGGTCGGGCAGCACGGCGGCCTTCTCCCCAGAGGGGGGAAGTGTTGCAGGGGAGGGCAGTTGCTGGGCCCAGTGGCGTCCAGGCACGCGGGAAGGGTCGGGCAGCTCGGCGGCCTTCTCCCCAGAGGGAGAGTCCGGCCTCCAGTCCGGAGACGGTCCTCGCCCAGGAGGTGCGCCTCCTTGATGAAATGTCCGCGGCCTCGGAGCGGCGCCACAACGAGTTCATGGGGGTTGTGGGACAGTTGCCTCAGGCCATTGAGTCCCTGGCTCATAGTGTGGCCGATTTCGGGGACTCACAGGCCAGGGGTGTCGACCAACTCGCGGCAGCACAGGACGCGAGTCGAGAGTTCATGAGTGGTGCCGTGCAGACACTGGCTGATCTGATGCGGGCACAGACCAGGGCAGTTCGGGCACTCACTTCTGCCACACTCGCTGTGTCACGGAAGCATCGCCAGGGCACCCGCCGCCCTGCTGCAGCACAGCGGTCTGGCCTTCACCAGATTGCTGCGCTTGCTGCAGTGCCAGCCCGGCCGAGTGCCAGTGTCTCTGGCGACCAGCGAGTGCCTGGCATCAGCCAGCTTGCCCCCATTGATGCAGCCGCCACTGCCACTCCCCCAGCCAAGCTGCGACGAGCTGCTGGAGAGACTGATGCTGCCCAGCCACAGCTGCAGCAGTCAGCAGCCGGCCCCTCCAGGGCCGGACCTCGTCTAGGCCGACCCCAAGGGCATCTGCCGTCACGCATTGTGCCCCTCAGGAGCCTTCCCCCAGCCTTGCAACACCCACAGGGCCCAGGTTGAGGCGGAACAACAGGTCGGGCAGGGGCCGGAGAAGCCTGCACAAGGACTCGCCCTGTCGGCACACCAAGTAGAGTGTGTTGCCAACTGTTTTTTTATATAGGGGTGTTTGTGTTCTGTATGGGGGGGGGCTTATTTTGCTAACGCCGAAGATGAAGGCAACTGTTTTTTTATATGGGGGTGTTTGTGTTCTGTATGGGGGGGTTTGTCTTGGTTAGGCCGAGGATGAAGGCCAATTGGATGGACAAGTTTTGTTATTCCTCCCCAGGTTGTGGGAGTGAGATATGTTTTTGGCTGTTTTTTGGGGGTGTTGTCTGTTTTTCTGTTTCATGTGGGAAGGGCCCTGAGTTTGTTAAATAAAGCTTTTATTTATTCAGCTTATCCAGGTGTCATGGTTCAAGTGGTTGTTGCGTTAAACGGCTGAGGGCTTGCGGAGCGGCTGCATTCAGGTGCGTTCATTGCCACAAGCCATTCCCTGACAGGGGGCCTAGAAGTGTCGTTCAATAAGCCGCCGGCGGACGGCCCTTGGACCTTGTGGCTCCCTCCTGGGCTGGTACTCCTCCTCCTCCTCCTCCTCCTCATGGTCCTCCTGCTTGTCCTCCTGAGGTGGTGGTCCAACGTGAGGTGGCAGTGCCTGAGTCCTGCGGATAGCCAGGTTGTGCAGCATGCAGCAAACGACGACGAACTGGGAGACTCTATCCGGCGAATACTGTAGAGATCCGCCGGATCGATCCAGGCAGCGGAACCGTTACTTGAGGACGCCAATCGTTTGCTCTATGATGTTCCTTGTGGCTTGATGGCTTTCGTTGTATGCCTCCTCCGCAGGGGTCCTGGGCGCGCGGAGCGGGGTCATGAGCCATGTACACAAAGGGTAGCCCTTGTCCCCAATAAGCCATCCCCTTGGTGGAGGCTGTGCCTCGAACATGTCAGCCACAGTAGTCTGGCGCAGGATAAATGCATCGTGGCTGCTTCCTGGAAAGCGGGCATTGACAGCTAGGATGCGCTGCCTGTGGTCACACACCAGCTGTACATTGAGGGAATGGTAGCCCTTCCGGTTGCGGTAATCCTCGGCATTGTTGATAGGTGCCCGCATAGCCACATGTGTGCAGTCAATGGCGCCCTGCACCATGGGGAAGTCGGCGATCCTGGCAAATCCGACTGCACGCTGCTCCTGCCTCTCTAGGGTCATGGGGAAGGAGATGAATTGGTGTCTCCTTGCGAAAAGGGCATCGGTGACCTGCCGGATGCAGCGATGCACGGCGAACTGGGAAATGTTCGCTATGTCCCCAGCAGCGGCTTGGAATGAGCCGCTTGCATAAAAGTTCAGAGCCACCGTGACCTTCACTTCCACCGACAGAGACGTCCTGCACATCAGCTGTGGATGCAGATCTCTGTGAAGCAGCTGGCAGATCTCTGCAACCACCTCCCTTCTGAAGCGCAGCCTCTTAACACAATGCGCGGCAGTCATGGTGAGATAGGACACCTGCTGCCGGTATTCCCTGAGTGGGTAAGGCCTACGTTGCCAACGCCTGATGGCCCCTCTGCGTCTAGGCATGGCTGGCCCTCTCACACAGCGTCTGCGAGCCCTTCGCACATAATGCTGGAACTGAGGGTTGGAACCCCATGCAGCCCCCATAATAAACTTGCAAACAGTGAAATCACAATGAGTGAAATTTCCAAGCTCTGGCCAGAAGCCAAAAATACCTCTCCTATGTTGTCCCAAATCAGGAAGGTCTGTTCCTTGGTCTCTGTCCAGAAATCCAAAGCACTAAAGTCATTGCAGCAAAATGGCTGGCCTTTATAGTTCAGTCTAAGTGCCCTTTAATTAGCGCTCCCCGAGGCCCGCAGGGCCTCTGCTGTGTTGCACTTCACAGTTCTTAACAGCGCCACGCCCACATTGGGCGGACGCCACTGAATTACCGGTTTGGGGCGCACAAACAGCGTTGCACGATGAAATGACGTCATAAGCTGCGCGCGCAGCTGAGCGGGCGCAAACACTTTGCGCCGGCGCTAAATGTCAACTGAAGTTGGGCGTAGGCGCAGATCGGCCTGCGCCCGGGCGCTAAGTGCCTAGCGCTGGAAATCTACCCCTCTTATGGCGCTAACGGCTGGCGGACGCAACTGAATTTCTAGGCCATTGTGTTGTATTGTATAGGGAGGTAGACTGGTGGAGCACCCTGGCTGACTGCCCGATCGAGTTGGCAGAGGGGCCCGGTCCATTTTGAGGGCCGGGCTCCATTAACATGGCTGCAGGCTCAAAATGGGTACACCGCTGGCTGCAGGCTCCAGGCCGGCATAATATCGGAGGCCAATCATGGAACCTGGGGCAGCCTGAAGGCCTTGGCCTAGAAATTCATTATAGCCACTTTTGGGGCGGTAAAGTCGGACGGCCGCTAAAGTTTGCGCCCGGCGCAAATTCGAGGCCACTTCGCCGATATTCATTAGCTTCGCCCTAAGAGTTTGCTCGAGCGCTAAAACTGGCGATGCACGGCTCTCTTTAGGCGCTAAGCCGGCGTTGCTGAGTGATACCGCCGAGGCCGGGCGCAGCGCAGGTGCGGCCATTTCTTGATTGACAGCAGACACCCTGGCGCCGGCCAGCTATTAAGGGGGAAGGGTCGAGTTGGTCTGCTGCCATGCCCTGGACACTGCAGCCCTCCAATTAGGCCTGAACACTGCTGCTGGACCCAAATAGCACCTGAAAGGATGGAGAAGGCCTGTGAACGAGCGCAGCGCTTCTCAGAGCATGATCTGAGGGTGCTGGTTGGCGCTGTGGAGAAGAGACGCCATATTTTGTTTCCGGACAATGGGAAGAAGCCGGCGGCCCGCGTCTACCGGAAAGCCTGGAGGCATGTCGCCACCAGGGTGACATCCAACAGTGAGGTCCCCAGGAGCTCTGTACAATTCCGCAAAAAGCTAAATGACCTCGCCAGGATTGTCAGGGTGAGTACCCTTTCCAGTGTCCTCCTCATCCTTGCATGTGCACCTCACATTATGAGCAAAGGGACCTGAAAGCCCTAATGGCCAGCCCTCATGCAGCAGCTATGGGACAGTCATGAACATCAATTGCACATTCTGCACTTAACACACTGGCCAGGCTATTCGACCATGGGAGGCAGTGCACACAAGATCAGGGCTACACACTGGCCAGGCTATTCGACCATGGGAGGCAGTGCACACAAGATCAGGGCTACACACTGGCCAGGCTATTCCACCATGGGAGGCAGTGTACACAAGATCAGGGCTACACACTGTACTTAGAGGCCGTCCTTTCTCTTGCAGGCCAAGCTGGCCAATAATAAGAGGAGCCGGACTGAGACCGGGGGAGGCGGACCCCAGATCCAGCCGCTCACCGAGCTGCAACAGCACATGGAGCGCATCATGGGTGCCCGGGTGATTGGCCCCCGTTGCATCTGGAGATGCCGACCCTGTTCTGGGCACCAATGGTAAGGACATCACCTTTTGGACCTCTCTCGTCCCACTTGCGCATCAGATCTACATCCTTTGCCACTGTCCGACCAATGCGCTGAATGCCACCACTCATGCATCCCTCGCTGACGCCCTCTCCTCACTCTAAAGCTACTCTTGTGCCTTCCTGCTTTCAGATGGTGAGGAGGAGGCCCCTGAAGTTGCCAGTGACAGCCCCTCAGAAGAGGAGGAGGAGGAGGAGCAAGGGGAAGGCGGCCCATTAGGGGAACCCTCAGCCGCGGCAAGCCATGCCAATGTAGGGGAGACATCTTCCCTGGAGGGGAGCCTGGGGGATGTGTCGGAGGGGAGTGTAGCTCCTGGGACCAGCGGCCTGCAGAAACGCGGGAGGGGGGTGGAAGCTCAGCGGCCTTCTCCCCAGAGGGGGGAAGGTTCGGAGGGGAGTCCAATTGCTGGGCCCAGCGGCGTCCAGCAACGCAGGAAGGGTCGGCCAGCTCGGCGGCCTTCTCCCCAGAGGGAGAGTCCGGCCTCCAGTCCGGAGACGGTCAACGCCGAGGAGATGCGCCGCCTCGAGGACTTGTCCGCGGACTCGGAGCGCCGGCACACGGAGCTCATGGGGGTAGTGGCACGGATGCCTGAGGCCATCGAGTCCCTGTCTCGGAGTGTGACCGAATTTGGGGCCTCACAGGCCACCAGTTTGGCGGAATTCGGGGCAGATCAGGCAGCGAGTCGGGTGGAATTCGGGGCAGCTCAGGCAGCGACTGGCCAGGTGATCAGTGGTGCCGTGCAGTCATTGGCTGCTCTGATGCGGTCACAGAACAGGGAAACACGGGCACTCACTGCTGCCACACTCGCTGTGTCAGCCAGGCATCGCCAGGGCACCCGGCGCGCTGCAGCAGCACAGCGGTCTGTCCTTCGGCAGATTGCTGCGCATGCTGCAGTGCTGGCCCGGGCGAGTGCCAGTGTCTCAGGCGACCAGCGAGCACCTGCCATCCGCCAGCTTGCCCCCATTCCTCCAGCCGCCACTGCCACTCCCCCAGTGGAGCTGCCACGAGCTGCTGCAGCGACTGATGCTGTTCAGCCACAGCTGCAGCATTCACCAGCCGGCCCCTCGAGGGCCAGACCTCATCTAGGCCGAGCCCCAAGGGCATCTGCCATCACGACATGTGCCCCTCAGGAGCCTTCCCCCAGCCTTGCAGCAGCCACTGGCGTCACTTTGAGGAGGAGCAGCAGGGCGTGCAGGGGCCGCCAAAGTTTGCAGAAGGCATCGCCCTCGCGGGCCACAAAGTAGAGGGTGTGTCCAAATGTTTTGTTTTTTGGAATGGGTGTTTTGTGAAGGCCGAGGATGAAGGCCATTTTTGTTTACATCTTTTGTTAATCCTCCCCAGGTTGTGGGAGTGAGTCATGTGTGTGAGTGTTTTTTGGGGGTTTCGTGTGTTTTTGGTTTTCATGTGGGCAGGGCCCTGAGTTTGTACAATAAACCATTTTATTTATTCACATTGTCCATGTTTGATCTTTGAAGTGTTTGTTGCCTTAACCGGCTGAGGGCTTGCGGAGCGGCTGCAATCATGTTCTTTCATTGGCACAAGCCATTCCCTGACAGGGGGCCTAGAAGTGACGTTCAATAAGCCGCCGACGGGTGGCCCTTGGACCTTCTGCCTCCCTCCTGGGCTGGTACTCCTCCTCCTCCTCCTCCTCCTCATGCTCCTCCTGCTCCTCCTCCTGAGGTGGTGGTCCAACGTGAGGTGGCAGTGCCTGAGTCCTGCGGATAGCCAGGTTGTGCAGCATGCAGCAAACGACGACGAATTGGGAGACTCGCTCCTGCGAATGCTGGAGGGCTCCCCCGGAGCGATCCAGACAGCGGAACCGTTGCTTCAGGATGCCGATTGTTTGTTCGATGAGGTTCCTGGTCGCTTGATGGCTCTCGTTGTATGCCTCTTCAGCAGGGGTCCTGGGCGCGCGGAGCGGGGTCATGAGCCAGGTACACAAAGGATAGCCTTTGTCCCCGATAAGCCATCCTCTTCGGTGAGGCTGTGCCTGGAACATGTCAGCCACAGTTGTCTGTCGCAGGATAAAGGCATCGTGGCTGCTGCCTGTAAAGCGGGCATTGACAGCTAGGATGCGCTGCCTGTGGTCACACGCCAGCTGTACGTTGAGGGAATGGTAGCCCTTCCGGTTGCGGTAATCCTTGGCATGCTCCAGAGGTGCCCGCAAAGCCACATGCGTGCAGTCAATGGCGCCCTGCACCATGGGGAAGCCCGCTATTCTTGCAAATCCCACTGTACGCTGCTGCTGCTTGTCCAGGGTCATGGGGAAGGAGATGAATTGACGTCTCCTTCTGAAAAGGGCGTTGGTCACCTGGCGGATGTAGCAATGCACGGCGAACTGGGAGATGTTAGCGATGTCCCCAGCAGCGGATTGGAAGGAGCCGGTGGCATAGAAGTTGAGAGCCACCGTCACCTTCACTGCCACCGACAGAGACATCCTGCGCATCAGCTGTGGACGCAGATCTCTGTGAAGCAGCTGGCAGATGTCTGCAACCACCTCCCTTCTGAATCGCAGCCTCCTAACACACTGCGCGGCAGACATGTTGAGATAGGAGAACTGCTGGCGGTATACCCTGGGTGGGTAAGGCCTCACATGGCCACGCCTGTTGCCTCCTCTGCGTCTAGCCAGGGCTGCCACTCTCTCACGGCGTCTGTAAGCCCTTCCGACATAATGCTGAAACTCAGCGTTGGCACCCAATGCAGCCCCCATAATATGCTGGCAAACACTGAGATCTCAATGAAGGCAAAGATAATTGCAAAGCTCTGGCCTGAAGCCAAAAATACCTGTCCTAGTGTTGGGCCAAAGCAGTAAGCTCTCTTCCTTGGTCTCTCCCCAAAAATCCGTTGCACAAGAGTGAATGCTGCAAAATGGCTGCCCTTTATAGTGCAGGGTAAGTGCCCTTTAATTTGCGCTCCCCACGGCCCGCCTTGGCTGTGTACCATTCCACTCAACAGTCGTTAGGGCCGCCCGGCGCACAATGGGGTGGCGCGAGTGAAGTTCCGGTTCCGGGCGCACAAAGGGCGTTGCACGGCGAAATGACGTCATGATCTGCGCGCGCAGATGAGCGCGCGCAAAGACTTTGCGCCGGCGCTAAATGTCTACTGAAGTTGGGGCGAGGCGCAGATCGCGCTGCGCCCGGACGCTAAGCGCCTAGCGCTCGAGATCTGCTCCTCCTAAGGCACTAACGGCTGGTGCAGCCAACTGAATTTCTAGGCCCTTGTGTCTTAATGTGAGGAGCATTTGTAATAAGGTGGATGAATTAACTGCGCAAATAGAGGTAAACGAATATGATTTGATTGGGATTACGGAAACATGGCTCCAGGGTGGCCAAGGCTGGGAACTCAACATCCAGGGGTATTCAATATTCAGAAAAGATAGGCAAAAAGGAAATGGAGGTCGGGTAGCATTGCTGGTTAAAGAAGGGATTAACACAATTTTAAGGAAGGATATTAGCTCTGATGATGTGGAATCTGTATGGGTAGAACTGAGAAATACCAAGGGGCAGAAAACATTAGTGGGGGTGGTATATAGACCTCCAAACAGTAATGCGGAGGTTGGGGATGGCATTAAAAGGGAGTTTAGAGAAGCATGCAATAAGGGCACAGCAGTCATCATGGGTGACTTTAATCTACATATTGATTGTGTAGTGTATGTGCCTTTAAGTCAGAACTACTTTTTACAGCTCCTGTATACTGTAGTACCGGCAGTGACCACACCGGTATATAAGCTGTGCGCATGCCTCTGTACCCCAGTCTAGAGATTACCCTCCTCCAGTAAAGACCTGTTATTTGTTAATGTACAGCATCCGTGTGATTATTTATCCACTGAACCATGGATCTAACAGTGGCGACGAGTGTCGATTCGAATCTACCTGAAACATTTAAAAAAATAAAAAAATAGTCGAGTCCAGGAACACGGGCGTCGACCGTGAGCAACCGCCCAGCAGTCAGGCAGAGATCCAACTTCGCTGCGGAGGCTGTGGAGAGCCGGGCTTGGTTCCCCAGCCACAACGAGCAGTAAGAGACCGAAGACAGCTCCAGAGCAGATCCTTCCCGAGCAGCGGCGGCTGGAGTCGACTGACGGCAGAGAGAGAGCCGAGCAGCGTCGACGGGGTAAGGAAGAGGGTGAAGAGAGCAGGGCGCAGCCGAGGGTTGATCATCGAGCGGCGTCAAGGAAAAATACTGCAAACCGGAGAGAGAGAGGGTAAGAAACAGCCGGGTTCTAGACTGAGCGGCGTTGACAAATATCAAGAGAAGAACACGCAGAGCACAGCCAGGGATCACGGGCTGATCAGGTTCCGCGGGGCGAAGCAAGGGGAGATGCCATTGAGCCGCGGAGAAGAAGGGGAAACGCGGGAGGCGCCATTGGTGATAGTTAACGCACAACCAAGGATGCTGACGAGTGGCAGTATCACTACGTTCGACAATGAAGTCGAAGATTGGGCGACATATGTGGAATGTATTGAGGTGTACTGCAGGGCGAATGAAGTGCCAGATGCTAATAAAGCACTGGTTCTGTTAAATTCCATGGGTGCAAAAACTTATGGGTTACTGCGAAATCTAATAACCCCAGAGAAGCCGGGAAACAAGAATTTTGAAAGCATAGTAGAAATCCTACAGGATCACTTAAACCCCACACCGCTGCTGATAGCAGAACGATTTAAGTTCCATATAAGGAACCAACACAAAGACGAAAGCAATGCTGAGTACCTAACGGAACTGCGCAAGCTATCGAAATACTGCCAGTTTGGAGCGAGACTAGCAGACACGTTAAGGGACAAGTTTGTGTGTGGGCTAGAAAGTGAAGGAACCCAGAAACGGCTTCTATCAGAAAAGGACATTACGCTGGACAAAGCTTTCAGTATGGCAGTATCACACGAAGCAGCCGCAAGGGGCGCTGCAGAGATACAACGGAGACCGCAAGAATATGGCACCAACGAAATGACCTATGGAACAGGGAAGTGCTATCGCTGTGGCAGAACAACACATGACCAGAAAGATTGTTGGTTCAAGGACCAAGTGTGCAGACAGTGTGGGAAAGCAGGACACATAGCAAGAGTCTGCAGGTCTGGGAAGAAAACCAACAGTAAGAAATCTCCACAGGAGAAGTACAAAAAGGTACACCAGGTGATGGACAGTGGTTCAGACGAACAGAAAAGTGACACAGACTCCGGAAGCAAGGAGCTGGGTTGTCTGAAACTACATAATGTAACCAAAATGGAGGATCACCAGACTATCTGGGTTACACTCAAGATAGACGGAGTCCAAGTGGAAATGGAATTGGACACAGGGTCAGCTCTAACAGTCATAAATCAAAGAGACTACAAGCGGCTATTTTCACACATACCATTGAAAGCTACAGAGATTGTCTTGAAGATGTATACGGGGCAAAAAGTCTACCCCAAAGGGAAAATAAACATAAGAACATAAGAAATAGGAGCAGGAGTAGGCCAATCAGCCCCTCGAGCCTGCTCCGCCATTCAATAAGATCATGGCTGATCTGATCCATGATGGGTGAAAGTGACATATAAAGGTCAGGAAATACCTAAAATGGATATATATGTATTGCCAAATGGAGGACCACCACTGCTAGGACGTGAATGGATCCGAAAGATACAATTAGATTGGCATTCCATACAGGCACTGAAGGTTGAGACCAAAAAGGATGACGACGTCACACCTGGACGACTGTCAAAAATGCTAACTGACGCAAAAGAAGTGTTCCAGGAGGGACTAGGAACACTAAAAGGAATAACAGCAACAATTAAAATAGAGGAAAATGCAAGCCCAAAGTTTCTGAAGGCCAGACCAGTGCCTTATGCGATCAGACCAGCGGTTGAAGCAGAGCTGGAAGGGTTGGAACGTTCAGGAGTACTGTCCAAAGTGGACTGGAGCGAGTGGGCTACACCCATCGTTCCTGTAATGAAGAGGTCATTAAGTAATACGCCTGGGGAACCAAAGAAGGTCCGCATCTGTGGGGATTTTAAGGTGACAGTGAACCCAATCCTTCACACGGTGCAATATCCGCTTCCACGAATTGAGGATATTTTCACCTCGCTATCTGGTGGTAAATGCTTCACCAAAATTGATCGAGCCCTGGCGTACTTGCAAATGGAGGTAGAAGAAGCTTCGAAACATTACCTTACGATCAACACCCATAAAGGTCTCTATCAATACAACCGGCTGATGTTTGGAGTAGCCTCGGCTCTGGCTGTCTGGCAAAGGGCAATGGATCAGGTCCTGCAAGGGATTCCAGGGACCCAGTGTTATTTGGACAACATCTTGGTCACGGGCGAAAATGACGGTGATCACCTCGCTAACTTGGAGAAGGTGCTCGCCAGATTAAAGGAATATGGGCTATGAGCTAATCGCCACAAGTGCGAGTTTTTCCAGAAACAGATCTCGTATTTGTAGTGTATGTAACCTGTACCACCTTAAGAGGATACCTTAAGGTGATGAACTACTTTTTGATGGCTCCTGTACATTGTAGTACCAGTGGTGACCACACCGGTATATAAACCCTGTGGAGCAAAGTGTTTTCCAGTTCAGCCCTGACCCTCAGTTACTAAAGACCTGTTTAAGTATTTCTGTAGTCTGTGTCCAGTTATTCAGCATAACTACATTTGAAAGCACAGACTCAACAGTGGCGACGAGTCTGATCTTACCTAGTGGCAGTTGCATCAAAGGAAGCTTCGCCTCTGAAACGGGCGTCGAACAAGGACATCCACCCTCAACATCCTGCTGGGCACTGCATAGCACGGGAGGCAATCGGGAACCCGGGTTGGGTTCTGTCCACGAAGTCTAACATCAGTGAACATCCCTTCGACGACAGCGGCGGGTAAGCCCGATCAAGCGGCACGGGGGGGAAGTCGGCCGAGTTGTCAGTAAGAGAAGGGGAGGGAAACGACGAAAAGGGCGGAGAACACGACCGCAGCCGGTGTCAGGGGCCGGACTGCAATTGGGGCAGAGACGCGCAGCAGCCAGAAAAGCGTTTATGTCCACAAGGACCGCGGGAGCGGCGGGGAACAAGAGCAGCAGCGTCGGGGAAAATAAAGGACCGCTGGGAGGCGAGAACGGCAACAGCGCAGTAATCACCATTTTTAGTCGGCGGGGGAAGAAGACAAGCGCGGGAAAAGCCGCCAAGTTTAAAAATTAAATAAAATAATAATCATAATCCGAAGGAAAGGAAACTCAACAAGGATGCCAAAAATGGGTAACATCACTGCTTTTGATAGCGATGTGGAAGATTGGGCCACTTATGTGGAACGCGTTGAAGTTTACTGTACAGCGAATGAGGTACCGGTGGATAAGAAAGCACTAACCCTATTAAACTCGATGGGTGCGAAGACGTATGGGTTATTAAGGAACCTTGTAACACCAGATAAGCCGGTAGGAAAGAGTTTCGCGGATATTGTTACTATCCTGCAAGAGCATTTAAACCCCACGCCGCTGCTGATAGCGGAACGATTTAAATTCTACAAAAGAATTCAACTTAAAGAGGAAAGCAACGCTGAATTCTTAATCGAACTGCGCAAGTTATCAAAGTACTGTCAGTTCGGTACAGGACTAGGAGACGCACTGAGAGATAAGTTTGTGTGTGGGCTCCTAAGGGAAGGAACCCAGAAGCGACTGCTAGAGGAAAAGGATCTTACGCTGGACAAAGCTTTCAGCATTGCAGCATCACACGAGGCAGCAGCACGAGGCACTGCAGAAATGCAGCAAAGGCCATTGGAATTCAGCACCAATGAAATGGCATTGGGCGCAGTAAAGTGCTATCATTGCGGAAGGACAACGCATGACCAGAACCAGTGCTGGTTCAAAGATAAAGAATGCAGGCAATGTGGCAAACTTGGTCACATAGTGAGAGTATGCCGGTCAGGAAAGAAGACCAGCAGCAAAAAGTCACCACAGGAGAAGTACAAAAAAGTACACAAGGTGACAGAGAACAGTTCGGATGAACAGAAGACGGATTCAGACTCCAGCAGTAAGGAACTGGGTTGTCTAAAAATACATAATGTGGGTAACACAGCAGACCACCAAACTATCTGGGTCATGCTTCGGATAGCAGGAGTCCAAGTGAAGATGGAATTGGACACTGGATCGGCATTGACGGTCATGAATAAGCAAGATTACAAAAGGTTATTCTCACACATTCCCCTGAGGGATACGGAGATTGTATTGAAAACATACACGGGGCAAAGAGTATACCCCATCGGAAAGATAAAGGTAAATGTGGTCTACAATGGTAAAGAAAGTCAGGAAATGGACTTGTATGTGTTACCTGATGGCGGTCCGCCACTACTGGGACGGGAATGGATCCGGAGAATAAATGTGGACTGGCATTTCATACAAGCACTAACTGTAGATTCCTGTAAAGAGGACGACGTCAAACCTAAACGACTGTCCAAAATATTGGACGATGCTAAGGAGGTGTTCCAACAGGGACTGGGAACACTGAAAGGAATTACGGCAAACATCAAGGTTGAAGAACATGCAAACCCAAAATTTTTCAAAGCCAGACTGGTACCTTATGCGATACGACCTGCTGTGGAAGCAGAGCTGGAAGGGCTAGAACGTTCAGGAGTACTGTCAAAGGTGGACTGGAGCGAATGGGCCACACCCATTGTTCCCGTCATGAAGCGTTCATTGAGCAACAAGCCGGGGGAACCTGGGAAGGTTCGCATCTGTGGCGATTTCAAGATCACTGTTAATCCGGTTCTTCACACGGTGCAATATCCGCTTCCGCGGATTGAAGATATCTTCACTTCGCTGTCTGGCGGGAAACACTTCACCAAGATAGACCTGGTGCAGGCGTACCTACAGATGGAAGTTGATGAAGCGTCACGCCAGTATCTCACAATCAACACACATAAGGGCTTATATCGGTATAATAGACTGGTTTTTGGAGTGGCATCGGCTCCAGCGATTTGGCAAAGGGCCATGGAGCAGGTATTGCAGGGAATTCCAGGCACACAATGCTACCTGGACGACATTCTGATTACAGGAGATGATTATAAGGAGCACCTCGCGAATTTGGAGCAGGTGCTCACCAGATTGAAAGAATATGGACTCAGAGTTAATCGCCAGAAATGTGAGTTCTTTCAAAAGCGAATCTCGTACTGCGGCCATGTCATTGACCAGGAGGGGCTCCATAAGTCACCTGACAAGATCGAAGCTGTTGTGAAAGCTCCCGCTCCGGAAAATGTATCCCAGTTGAGGTCGTTCCTTGGGTTGGTTAACTATTACCACAAGTTTCTTCCAAATTTATCCACGGTGTTACACCCGCTGAACACTCTTTTGCAAATGGGAGTACCATGGAAGTGGAGCGAGGATTGTAAGTGGGCTTTTCAAAAAAGCAAGGCACTGATCACCTCTAAGGAAGTGTTGGCTCACTTTAACCCAACGCTGCCTATTTGCTTAGCTTGTGATGCTTCTCCATATGGTATCGGGGCAGTGTTCTCACATAAGTTGCCAAATGGCTTGGAAAGGCCAGTCGCGTTCGCATCCAGATCATTGACCTCCGCAGAGCGCAACTATGCTCAGATAGATAGGGAGGCTCTCAGCCTCGTGTGGGGAGTTAAGAAATTTAACCATTACTTGCAAGGCCAAAAGTTTACGCTGCTGACAGATCACCAGCCGTTGGTTTCCATTTTTAACCCTAAGAAGGGTGTTCCGGTTATGATGGCGTAGAGGCTTCAGAGATGGTCCCTTTTCCTAGGGGCACATCAATATGATATCGAATTCAAAGGTACAAAGCAACATGGTAATGCTGATGGGTTGTCACGCCTGCCACTACCTACAGCGGAAGAGGCACCGGCAGTTGACCCTGTTGAGATATTTCACTCGACCATCATCGAATGCTTACCAGTCACCAATGCGAGTATTGAGAGAGAGACCCGAAACGACCCGACACTGTCTCGGGTCTACGATTTGACAGTGAAGGGATGGCCAGCACATGGCGACCCACTGTTACCAGCATTCTCAGCCAGACGAGAACAGCTGTCCGTCTGTCAAGGAACATTGATGTATGGAACAAGGGTGATTATTCCTCCTAAATTAAGGGAGAGAGTTCTGAAGGAACTGCATGAAGGTCATCTGGGGGGAGTCAAGATGAAAAGCCTTGCTAGGGCTTATGTGTGGTGGCCAGGTATCGACAAACAAATAGAGGATCTGACTAAAAGCTGCTCAGGGTGCCAAAAAGTTCAAAACGCACCTCCAATTGCACCGCTGCATCCGTGGGAATGGCCTTCAACCCCATGGCAACATTTGCATATCGACTTTGCAGGTCCATTCATGGATTCCATGTTTTTGATAGCGGTAGACGCACATTCTAAATGGCCAGAAGTGATTAAGATGTCGACCACTACCTCTGAAAAGATGATCGCAGTTCTAAGAACCATATTTGCAAGGAATGGGTTGCCGGAACAAATATGTTCAGACAACGGACCACAGTTCGTGTCAGAAGAATTCCAGAAATTCATGAAAAAGAATGGGGTGAAACACTATACATCTGCCCCATATCATCCGGCTACCAATGGGTTGGCCGAGAGATTTGTACAAACGTTCAAAAAGGTGATAAAAGCCATGAGCGAAGACCATATTCCACTACAACACAAGGTGGACAATTTCCTGATGGCATATCGAAACGCCACGCATGCAGTGACAAATCAAAGCCCTGCCATAATGTTCTATAACAGGAGGTTGCGGTCCCGGTTGGATTTGTTAAAACCCAATGTGCGTAGGGAAGTCGAAAACAAGCAATTCCAGCACGTAAATAACAAGGCCACTCAGAGTTTCGAAATAGGACAACCAGTGTTGGCCAGGGACTATAGGAATGATAAATGGCAATCCGGAACAAATATGTTCAGACAACGGACCACAGTTCGTGTCAGAAGAATTCCAGAAATTCATGAAAAAGTTCGGGAGCATTTAAACTAGTATGGCAGGGGGCTAGAAACCTATGTAGTGAAATAGAGGAAAGTGAAAGGCAGACAGAAATAAATGGTAAAAGGGTGAGGAACAAAAAACAAAGGGCCAAACTAATTCATAAAAAATGTGAGCATAAAAAAAGCCTGAGGGTTTTATACCTTAATGCGAGAAGCATCAGGAACAAGGTAGATGAATTAGCTGTGGAAATAGAGGTTAATAATTATGATCTAATTGGGATTACGGAAACATGGTTGCAGGGTGAGCAGGGCTGGGAGCTTAACATACAGGGGTATTCAGTATTTAGGAAGGATCGACAAAAAAGAAAGGGAGGAGGGGTAGCATTGCTAGTAAAAGAGGGGATAAATGCAATTGAAAAGAAGGATATTAACTCAGTTAATACAGAATCTATATGGGTGGAGCTAAGAAATAGCGAGGGGCGAAAAACATTAATAGGAGTGGTATATAGGCCTCCAAATAGTAAAATAGAGGTTAGGGAGGGCATCACGAGGGAAATTAGAGAAGCGTGCAATAAGAGCACAGCTGTCATCATAGGTGACTTTAACTTACATATAGATTGGACTAGCCTAATCAGTAAAAATAATGAGGAGGAGGAATTCCTTGAGTGTTTAAGGGATGGTTATCTGGATCAATATGTCGAGGAACCAACTCGGGAACAGGCTATATTGGACTGGGTACTGTGCAATGAGAAGGGACTAATCAGTAATCTTGTTGTACGGGGACCCTTGGGTCAGAGCGATCATAACATGATCGATTTCTCACTCGAAATGGAGAGCGAAGAAATTGACTCAGAGACTAAGGTCCTGAATTTAAACAAGGGGAATTATGATGCCATGAGACGGGAACTGAGTAGGTCTGATTGGACAACGTTCCTGGGAGGACTGGAGGTAGATAAACAATGGCAAACATTTAAAGATAGAATGACAAAATTGCAAAAATTGTTTATACCAATCTGGCATAAAAGGAAATCTAAAAAGGTGACTCAACCGTGGATAACAGGGGAAATTAGAGACAGCATAAAATCCAAAGATAGGGCGTATAAAATAGCCAAAAAAAGCGCCAGAGCGGAAGATTGGGAACAGTTTAAGATAGAGCAAAGGAGGGCAAAGGGCATGATCAAGAGGGGCAAAATAGCTTACGAAAACAAGCTGGCGGAAAATATAAAAACTAACTCCAAAAGCTTTTATAAATATATCAAAAGGAAAAGACTGGTGAAAACCAAAGTTGGTCCATTGCAGTCAGATACGGGGGAATATATAATGGGAAATAAGGAAATGGCAGATCAACTAAATGCATACTTTGGGTCAGTCTTTACGAAGGAAGACACAAAAAACCTCCCTGGGATATTGGGAAAAATAGGGACATTGGCAAAGGAGGAACTGACGCAAATCAATATCTCTAAGGATATGGTGTTAAGGAAGCTAAAGGGATTGAAGGTGGACAAATCCCCAGGGCCTGATAACATGCATCCTAGGGTACTGAAGGAGGTGGCCCTAGAGATAGCGGATGCACTAAGGATGATTTTTCAGAATTCATTAGACTCGGGAACAGTGCCGATGGATTGGAGGGTAGCTAACGTTACCCCACTATTCAAAAAGGGGGGTAGGGAAAAAGCAGGTAATTACAGACCTGTAAGCCTTACATCAGTTGTGGGCAAAATGCTGGAGTCCATCATTAAGGATGAAATAGCGGAGCACTTAGCAAATGGGGACAGGATAGGACAGAGTCAACATGGATTTACAAAGGGTAAATCGTGCTTGACTAATCTATTGGAATTTTTTGAGGGAGTAACTGGTAGAATAGATGGGGGAGAGCCAGTAGATGTGGTGTACCTGGACTTCCAAAAGGCCTTCGATAAGGTCCCACATAAAAGATTAGCATGGAAAATTGAGGCTCATGGGATAAAGGGGAAAGTTTTGGCGTGGATAGGGAACTGGCTGTCAGATAGAAAACAGAGAGTTGGAATAAACGGCTCATTTTCTGAATGGCAGGCAGTAACAAGTGGGGTACCACAGGGATCTGTCCTGGGCCCCCAGCTGTTCACAATTTACATTAATGACCTGGATCAGGGAGTCGGATGCAGCATTTCCAAATTTGCAGACGACACTAAACTAGGAGGGGGGGTGGGCTCAGAGGAAGAGACCAGGAAGCTCCAGAGCGATTTGGACAGACTGGGCGATTGGGCGGATAAATGGCAGATGCACTATAATGTGGACAAGTGCGAAGTTATCCACCTTGGGTGCAGGAACGGGAGGGCAAATTATTATTTAAATGGCAATAGATTGGGAGAGGGGGAAGTACAGAGAGACCTGGGTGTTCTTGTACACCAGTCACTGAAGGCGAGCATGCAGGTGCAACAGGCGGTCAAGAAGGCAAACGGTATGCTGGCCTTCATAGCAAAAGGGTTAGAATACAGGAACAGGGATACCTTGCTGCAGCTGTACAGGGCACTGGTGAGACCACACCTCGAGTACTGTGTACAGTTTTGGTCGCCTCATCTGAGGAAGGATGTTCTTGCCATGGAGGGGGTGCAGCGGCGATTCACCAGGCTGATACCAGGAATGGCGGGAATGACCTATGAGGAGAGACTATGTAGTTTAGGGATGTACACACTGGAGTTTAGAAGATTGAGAGGGGACCTCATAGAAGTGTATAAAATTCTGACAGGTCTAGACAGACTGGATGCAGAAGGAATGTTTCCCTTGGCGGGTGAGAACAGAACTAGAGGACATAATTTAAGGATAAGGGCTAAACCATTTAGGACAGAGATGAGGGGGAATTTCTTCACTCAGAGAGTGGTGAACCTGTGGAACTCATTGCCACAGAGGGCAGTGTACGCCAGCTCATTAAATATATTTAAGAGGGAATTAGATATATTTCTACGGGCAAAAGGGGTTAAGGGTTACGGAGAGAAGGCGGGGACGGGATACTGAATTAAAGGATCAGCCATGATCTCATCGAATGGCGGAGCAGGCACGAAGGGCCGAATGGCCTACTCCTGCTCCTATCTTCTATGTATCTATGTATCTATGTGCCCGACAAGGACCCTTGATGTACACGGTAGACGTTGGAGAGAACGTAATACGACGTCATGCTGACCAACTTGTGGAATCGAGAACAAGGGTCGACCCCATGTCTACGGCAGAGACACCAGTTGAAGAAGTTATTGAGCCTGTAGCATCTACCTCAGACTCGAACGTACATGATGATGTTCAATCCATAGGAGATCAAATGGATGAGTCACCTCAGCAACGAGAACCAGAGACCCCTGAAAGGCGTTATCCGGCCCGGATCAGGAGGCCTCCTCAGAGACTGAATCTTTGAACAGTTTTGTGTGAAAGTTGTATATATGTTATCCATGTAATGTTTAAATTGGGGTGTACACTGTTAAGCTAAAAGGGGAGGAATTGTAGTGTGTGTAACCTGTACCACCTTAAGAGGATACCTTAAGGTGATGGACTACTTTTTGATGGCTCCTGTACATTGTAGTACCGGTGGTGACCACACCGGTATATAAACCCTGTGGAGCAAAGTGTATTCCAGTTCAGCCCTGAACCTCAGTTACTAAAGACCTGTTTAAGTATTTCTGTAGTCTGTGTCCAGTTATTCAGCATAACTACATTTGAAAGCACAGACTCAACAGTATTGCGGCCACATCATCGATGAAGAGGGGTTACATAAGTCCCCTGACAAGATTGAGGCTGTAGTCAAGGCTCCAGCACCGGAAAATGTGTCACAACTGAGGTCGTTCCTCGGGCTGGTAAACTATTACCACAAGTTCTTACCAAATTTGTCTACGGTATTACACCCGCTGAACACCCTACTGCAAACAGGGGTACCATGGAAGTGGGATGATGAACATAGATGAGCGTTCCAGAAGTGTAAAGAATTGATCACATCAAAAGAGGTGTTGGCCCATTTCAACCCAGCACTATCAATTCGGTTGGCATGTGATGCATCACCCTACGGCATTGGAGCGGTGCTGTCGCACAAATTCCCAGACGGGTTGGAGAGGCCAGTAGCCTTTGCGTCTCGGTCACTAACCTCAGCCGAGCGCAACTACGCCCAGATTGACAGGGAGGCCCTCAGCCTAGTATGGGGAGTAAAATAATTCAACCACTATCTGCATGGGCAGAAGTTCACCTTGCTGACTGACCACCAACCACTTGTCTCCATCTTTAACCCTAAGAAGGGCGTGCCAGTAATGACTGCACAGCGGTTACAAAGATGGTCCCTGTTTCTAGGGGCGAATCAATATGAAATAGAATATAAAGGCACGAAACAGCATGGGAACGCTGATGGGCTATCGCGCCTGCCACTGCCTACGGTGGAGGAAGCACCAGCAGTGGATCCTATCGAGATATTTTATTCGTCGATAATTGAATGATTGCCAGTAACAAACGCGGATATAGAGAAGGAGACCCGCAATGATCCGACGCTGTCACGGGTATATGAATTAACGGTGAGGGGATGGCCAACACATGGCAACTCACTGTTGCCAGCATTCTCATCCAGAAGAGAACAGCTGTCAGTATGCCAGGGGACAGTGATGTGTGGATCCAGAGTGGTGATTCCACCCAAGTTAAGGGAGAGAGTGCTAAATGAGCTACATGAAGGTCATCTGGGGGAAGTGAAAATGAAAAGCCTTGCTAGGGCTTATGTGTGGTGGCCGGGAATCGATCAACAAATCGAAGACCTAACTAAGAGCTGCTTAGGATGCCAGAAGGTCCAAAATGCACCACCACATGCCCCTCTACACCCATGGGAGTGGCCCTCCTCTCCATGGCAACGGGTGCACATTGATTTTGTTGGTCCATTCATGGACTCAATGTTTTTAATAGCAGTGGATGCTCATTCAAAGTGGCCTGAGGTGATAAAGATGTCTTCAACCACTACAGAGAAAACGATTGCAGTCCTACGGACCATATTTGCCAGAAACGGTTTGCCAGAGCAGATCTGCTGTGATAATGGACCACAGTTTGTGTCCGACGAGTTCCAAAAATTCATGAAAAGGAATGGGGTAAGGCATTGCACATCCGCCCCGTATCATCCAGCCACCAATGGATTGGCTGAGAGGTTCGTACAAACCTTTAAGAAGGCGATAAAGGCCATGTGCAATGAGGAAATTCCACTACAGCATAAGCTGGAGAATTTCTTATTAGCCTACCGAAGCGCGACACATGCAGTTAGCAACCAGACCCCGGCCATGATGTTCTTTAACCGAAGGTTGATATCTCATCTGGACTTGCTCAGACCAAATGTGCGAAGAAATGTTGAGGACAAACAATTCCAGCACATCAACGAGAAACCGACAAGGAGCTTCAATGTAAGGCAACCAGTCTTGGCCCGGGACTATCGAACAGAGAAGTGGCAACCTGGAACGATATGTACAAGGCAGGGGCCATTAATGTACACAGTGGATGTCGGGGAGAACATTGTGAGACGCCACGTTGATCAGATCTTAGCATCACAGGAATGCATCAACCCCATGCCTCGAGTACCTGGGGATGAACCCGACATACCGGTAGCATCTACTTCAGACCCAGTAGCAGTGGAACCCGATGAACTACCCGATGAAAAGGGGTCAGAATCGCCTCTGCACCAGGAACAAGAACCTTTGGAAAGGCGCTATCCCGAAAGGGTCAGGAAGCCGCCCCAAAGACTAAATCTATAAATGGACTTTTGTTATTGAATGTACATGTAAAAATGTAATTGTTATTTGAATATTAAGGGGGTATTATTAATCTAAAAAGGGAGGAATTGTAGTGTATGTGCCTTTAAGTCAGAACTACTTTTTACAGCTCCTGTATACTGTAGTACCGGCAGTGACCACACCAGTATATAAGCTGTGCGCATGCCTCTGTACCCCAGTCTAGAGATTACCCTCCTCCAGTAAAGATCTGTTATTTGTTAATGTACAGCATCCGTGTGATTATTTATCCACTGAACCACGGATCTAAAAGATTGGGCTAACCAAATTAGTAACAATACTGTGGAGGAGGAATTCCTGGAGTGTTTACAGGATGGTTTCCTGGACCAATCCCTCAAGGAAGCAATCAGAGATCAGGCCATCTTAGAAAGAGTATTATGTAACGAGAAAGGAGTAATTAGCAATCTTGTTGTACGAGGCCCCTTGGGTCGGAGCGATCATAATTTGATCGAATTCTTCATTAAGATGGAGAGTGAAGTAGTTGACTCAGAGACTAGGGTCCTGAATTTAAATAAAGGAAACTATGATGGTCTGAGGCGCAAGTTGGGTAGGATTGATTGGGGAATGTCACTCAAAGGGTCGACGGTGGATAGGCAATGGCAAACATTCAAAGACCGCATGGATGAACTACAGAATTTGTTCATCCCTGTTTGGCAAAAAAATAAAACAAAAAAGGTGACTCAACCGTGGCTAACAAGGGAAATTAGGGATAGCATAAGATCCAAGGAGAGGACATATAAATTGGCCAGAAAAAGCAGTAAACCTGAGGATTGGGAGCAATTTAGGATTCAACAAAGGAGGACACAGGAATTAACTAAGAAGGGGAAAATTGAATACGAGAGTAAGCTTGCAGGGAACATAAAAACTGACTGTAAAACTTTTACAGATATGTGAAGAGAAAAAGATTGGTGAAGCCATATAAATACTGTGGCTGCAAGAGCAGGCCAGAGGCTGGGAATTCTGCGGCGAGTGTCTCACCTCTTGACTCCCCAAAGCCTTTCCACCATCTACAAGGCACAAGTCAGGAGTGTGATGGAATACTCTCCACTTGCCTGGATGAGTGCAGCTTCAACAACACTCAAGAAGCTCGACACCATTCAGGATAAAGCAGCCCGCTTGATTGGCACGCCATCCACCACCTTCAACATTCACTCCCTCCACCACCGGCGCACTGTGGCTGCAGTGTGTACCATCTACAAGATGCACTGCAGCAACTCGCCAAAGCTCCTTCAACAGCACCTTCCAAACCCGCGACCTCTACCACTTAGAAGGACAAGGGCAGCAGACGCATGGGAACATCACCACCTACAAGTTCCCCTCCAAGCCACACACCATCCTGACTTGAACCTGTATTGCCGTTCCTTCACTGTCGCTGGGCCAAAATCCTGGAACTCCCTTCCTAACACCATTGTGGGTGCAGCTACACCATATGGACTGCAACGGTTCAAGAAGGCGGCTCACCACCATCTTCTCAAGGGCAATTAGGGATGGGCACTAAATGCAGGCCTAGTCAGCGACGCCCACATCTCATCAATGAATTTTTTAAAAAGTCAAACGTAGGTCCCTTGCAGTCAGAATCAGGGGAATTTATAATGGGGAACAAAGAAATGGCAGACCAATTAGATACATATTTTGGTTCTGTCTTCACAAAGGAGAACACAAATAACCTCCCAGAAATGTCGGGGAACATAGGGTCTGATGAAAGGGAGGAACTGAAAGAAATCAGTATTTGTAGGGAAATGGTGTTAGGGAAATTGATGAGATTGAAGGCTGATAAATCCCCAGGGCCTGATAATCTACATCCTAGGGTACTTAAGGAAGTGCCCTAGAAATAGTAGATGCATTGCTGATCATCTTCCAAGATTCGATGGAATCTGGAACAGTACCCATGGATTGGAGGGTAGTTAATGTTACCCCACTATTCAAAAACGGTGGTAGAGAGAAAATGGGGAATGTAAGCCTGACATTGTAGGGGGTGGCATGGCATGTACGCCCAGTCAGCTTCGCCTCTGGCTGTCCCTTGAGCGGTTCAAATCACTCCCACACCCCTGGGTTTGAGACACCGGACTTAGGTGCAGGCGGCGATACAGAAAATCGAGTAGACAAGTGGTTTGGTATAAGAAAACCAAGATTTTATTAAAAGCAGAATACAACAATCTTATGAAAAATTACTGGTATGAAAAATACAGGCATAAACAATTACACTTATATGGGAATTGGGAACACATGGCACATCGAGGGAAAGACAACTACATTAACAATCCCCTTATCCTTATCCCACCCCCTATACCTAACTCGATTAAGCTATGAGGGGTCAGGAATTCATGCTCACCAATCCAAAACTTGTTGCTTTAACAGTTGTGAGTTTTGAGGTTTGGTCTTGCTGTCCTTTGGGGTACCCCGTCGACACGTGGTCTCAGGGCGCGGCGCTGAAGTCATTGCTGCATAGCACCCTCCATTCCTCAGCTACCGTCGTCATCTCATCACGATGGGTTTTCTTCTTCTTCTCCCTCGGGCGGTCGTCAGCGGTAATGTTGCGGTTGGGGATCGGTTGGCAGTTTTCACCACTTCGTTGATTTTACTACCCAAGCTTCGAGCGCTGGTTTATTCATCGCGGGCATGGACACCTGTGTCTAACGCCAGCCTATTCGCAGTGTTCAAATGCCAACTTATTCTCACTGTCCATACATACACTGCCACTTTCTTCACCAAACGCCAGCTTATAACTAGGCGTTTGGTTTTTACCAATGCGTCTTTCGCTGCCCTTCTCTGCTGTTATCGGTTTACCTTCTTCTTCATCTCATCTCGTCTCATCTCGTCTCATCTCTTTCGCCCCTTTGTGGCCTGTGTGTCCAGTGTGGCATTGAACTTGGGTCTCGTTCTCCTCCCGTGTTTGGCCCCAGTGTAATGGGCGTCCTTGGTTGTTGAGTGGTGCGGGGAGTGAGAAGAGAGCCCGCCATGAGGCCAGGGCGCGAGTACGAGAGGCAGCCGGCCAAGGCCACCGGCTAGAGGTCAGAGTCAAGAGTCAAGGGCAAGAGCAAGTGCGTGATTGCTACTGATGGGCCTGCTATTATACCCGTTTCTTCAACTCCTTATCTGCATGCCAAATCAGGTCATTCCATTGTTTGACTCTTGGTGGGCTGGTTTAAATGATTACAACCATTTATTTTAACGACTTTTGGAGTGGTTTTCTCCAGGTCTAATGGCCCTGATGTCCTGGTTGTTTGTCATGGATAAGACCTAATTGTCCCCATCCTGACTTGATGGCTACTGTGAGCTGTTACCCATTAAACATGCAGAAACCTAATGGCCACGATTATAGGCCCATTCTAGCTTGATTTGATTCAAGTTGAATAAATGTGTATTCTGTGTTTACTTTGTCTGGCTGGCTCCAAAGAGTCCCTGTTCACAGATTCCTGCATTTTAATGTTTTGTCTCTGGGCCTGCTTGTTGGCAGAGCCCTGTTTTTAAAAATCCTGTCAGTATTGGTCACGAGGTTTACAGAAGCCATTTTGGGTACCCTGTTTTCAATAACTTGTCCAAAACAGGGTCCCTTGATCCATAACTTGGGGAGTGCGGGAATTTTGAGAACCCTGCAGCTTACACTATCGGTAGTGGGGAAAATGCTAGAGTTCATTATAAAAGATGTAATAGCAGAGCACTTGGAAAACAGTGACAGGATCGGACAAAGTCAACATGGATTTACAAAAGGTAAATCGTGCTTGACTAATCTACTGGAATTTTTTGAGGATGTAACTGGTAAAATAGATAAGGGAGAACCAGTGGATGCGGTGTATTTGGGCTTTCAGAAGGCTTTTGATAAGGTCCCACATAAGAGATTAGCGTGTAAAGTTAATGCACATGGGATTGGGGGCAAGGTATTTGTTAAATCCGTGAATCTTAAGGTATGGTGTTCTTCAATAAATAGACGGAGACTGCAGATCAACAATCAACAGGTGTTTACTGGATGAGGGTAGTCTAAAAACTAACAGTACTCAGGGCTTATATACAGGTGTGGTCACTGCCGGTACTACAGTATACAGGAGCTGTAAAAGTAGTTCTCTCTTAAAGGTACATACACTACAATTCCTCCCCTTTTAGGTTAACAGTACCATAACAATCAAATAACAGTTAACACTTTTAAAATGCACATTAACTGAAATAGTCCATTTATAGATTCAGTCTTTGGGGCGGCTTCCTGATCCTTTCTGGATAGCGCCTTTCTGGAGTGTCTTGTTCTTGGTGCGGAGGCGATTCTGGCCCCCTGCCGTCGGTTAGTTCATCAGCTTCCGATGCTACTATTTCTGGGGCAGATGCTACCGGTATGTCGGGTTCATCACCAGGTACGCGAGACATGGGGTTGACTCGTTCCTGTGACGCTAGGATCTGGTCGACATGGCGTCTCACAATGTTCTCCCCGACATCCACTGTGTACATTAGTGGCCCTTGCCTTGTGCATATCGTTCCAGGTTGCCATTTCTCTGTTCGGTAGTCGCGGGCCAAGACTGGTTGTCCTACATTGAAGCTCCTTGTCGGCTTCTTATTGATGTGCTGGAATTGCTTATTCTCAACATTTCTTCAGACATTTAGTCTGAGCAAATCCAAACGAGATCTCAACCTTCGGTTAAAGAAGATCATGGCCGGGGTCTGGTTGGTAACTGCATGTGTCGCATTTCTGTAGGCTAACAGGAAATTGTCCACCTTATGCTGCAGTGGAATGTCAGCCAATCCATTTGTGGCTGGATGATACGGGGCGGATGTGTAATGCCTTACCCCATTCCTTCTCATAAATTTCTGAAACTCTTCGGACACAAACTGTGGTCCGTTATCAGAGCAAATCTGCTCTGGCAAGCCGTTCCTGGCAAATATGGTCCGTAGGACTGCAATCGTTTTCTCCGTAGTGGTGGAGGACATTTTGATCACCTCAGGCCATTTCGAGTGCGCATCCACTGCTATTAAGAACATTGAGCCCATGAATGGACCAGCAAAATCAATATGCACCCATTGCCATGGAGAGGAGGGCCACTCCCATGGGTGTAGAGGGGCATGTGGTGGTGCATTTTGGAACTTCTGGCATCCTGAGCAGCTCTTTGTTAGGTCCTCGATTTGTTGATCGATCCCCGGCAACCACACATAAGCCCTAGCAAGGCTTTTCATTTTCACCCCTCCTAGATGGCCTTCGTGAAGCTCATTTAGCACTCTCTCCCTTAACTTGGGTGGAATAACCACTCGGGATCCACACATCACTGTCCCCTGGCATACTGACAGCTGTTCTCTTCTGGATGAGAATGCTGGCAACAGTGAGTCACCATGTGTTGGCCATCCCTTCACCGTCAAATCATATACCCGAGACAGTCGGATCATTTCTGGTCTCCTTCTCTATATCCGCGTTAGTTACTGGCAAGCGTTCAATTATCGATGAATAAAATATTTCGACAGGGTCCACTGCTGGTGCTTCCTCCGCAGTAGGCAGTGGCAGGCATGATAGCCCATCAGCGTTTCCATGCTGTTTCGTGCCGTTATACTCTATTTCATATTGGTTCGCCCCTAGAAAAAGGGACCATCTTTGTAGCTGTTGCGCAGTCATCACCGGAACGCCCTTCTTTGGATTAAAGATGGAGACAAGTGGTTGGTGGTCAGTCAGCAAGGTGAACTTCTGCCCGTGCAGATAGTGGTTGAACTTTTTTACTCCCCATACTAGGCTGAGGGCCTCCCTGTCAATCTGGGCATAGTTGCGCTCGGCTGAGGTTAGTGACCGAGACGCAAAGGCTACTGGCCTCTCCAACCCATCTGGGAATTTGTGCGACAGCACCGCTCCAATACCATAGGTGATGCATCACACGCCAACCGAATTGGTAGTGCTGGGTTGAAATGGGCCAACACCTCTTTTGTAGTGATCAATACTTTGCACTTCTGGAAAGCTCGTTTATATTCGTCATTCCACTTCCATGGTACCCCCGTTTGCAGTAGGGTGTTCAGTGGGTGTAATACTGTAGACAAATTTGGTAAGAGCTTATGGTAGTAATTCACCAGCCCGAGGAACGACCTCAGTTGTGACACATTTTCCGGTGCTGGAGCCTTGACTACTGCCTCAATCTTTTCAGGGGACTTATGTAACTCCTCTTCATCAATAACGTGGCCACAATACGAGATCTGCTTCTGGAAAAACTCGCATTTGTGGCGATTAGCTCATAGCCCATATTCCTTCAATCTAGTGAGCACCTGCTCCAGGTTGGCAAGGTGGTCCGTGTCATTTTCGCCCGTGACCATGATGTCGTCCAAATAACACTGGGTCCCTGGAATCCCTTGCAGGACTTGATCCATTGCCCTTTGCCAAATAGCCGGAGCCGATGCTACCCCGAACACCAGCCGGTTGTATTGGTAGAGATCTTTGTGAGTGTTGATCGTGAGGTATTGTTTCGAGGCTTCTTCTACCTCCATTTGCAGGTACGCCTGGGCCAGATCAATCTTAGTGAAGCGTTTTCCTCCAGATAGCGAAGTGAAAATATCTTCAATCCGCGGAAGCGGATATTGTACCGTGTGAAGGACTGGGTTCACTGTCACCTTAAAGTCCCCACAGGTGCGAACCTTCTTTGGTTCCCCAGGCGTATTACTCAACGACCTCTTCATTACAGGAACGATGGGTGTAGCCCACTCACACCAATCCACTTTGGACAGTACTCCTGAACGTTCCAAACCTTCCAGCTCTGCTTCGACGGCTGGGCGGATCGCATAAGGCATCGGTCTGGCCTTAAAAAACTTTGGGCTTGCATTTTCCTCTATTTTAATCATCGCTGTTGTGGTGTATGTAACCTGTTCCACCTTAAGAGAACTTAAGCCTGTTCCACCTTAAGAGATGTACTACTTTCTCTGGCTGCTGTATACGTAATACCGGTGGTGACCACCAGTATATAAGCACTGTGTAGTAAGATTGTATTTCAGATAGTCCTGATCTCCAACCAGTAAAGACTTGTTGAACTTTAATCTTGTAGCCTGTGTGTTATTAATTACAACTAGAACACACAAACTTTACAGTGGCGACGAGTCAGATTCTTACCCTGTGGCAGTTATATCCACGGCGGCTTCGTCCACAGAACGGACATCGAAGAGAGGTTTCCACCCTCATCACCCTGCTGGCAGACACGTCGTGCGGCAGACATCGAGAAACCAGAGTGCAGAAGACATCCTGAACTCGAAGCCTCCATCAGCGGCTGTCAGCTATCTTCTTTCTACCTCGGTAGTGGGTAAGCCGGGCAGCGACGCGACCAGAAAATCGGCCACGTTGGCTGTACAGACGGGGAGGGAAGACGGAGGAATAAGGGCGGTGAGATCGATCGTGACCGGAGATAAGGGCCGGGCCGCATTTGAGCCGAAAGGCGCAGCGCGGGGACATCGATTGCGGCTGGTGATAAGGGCCGGGCCGCATTCGGGCTAAAAAGGCGCAGCGTCTGGGGGGCAACTGAAGGCGCGAGAGCCGCGGTGAAGCGGAGACAGCGTCGGGGGAAGGGTGAAGACCGCCAAGCGCGGGAAAACCACCATTTTGTAGGCGGAGGACGAAGACAAGAGCGCGGAAGCCGCCATCTTGGATAAAAATAAAAATAAATTAAATTGCAACGATGCCTAAACATGGGAACATTAATACCTTTGATAGCGACATCGAAGATTGGGCTATGTATGTAGAACACATACAAAATTATTGTAAAGCAAATAAAATCCCAGATGCAGAGAAAGCACTAACATTATTAAACTTAATGGGTGCGAAGACATACGGGCAATTGAAATACCTTGTATCACCAGATGAACCGGTGGATAAGACGTTCGAGGAGATTGTTACTGTCCTGAAAAATCACCTAAACCCCACGCCGCTGATGCTAGCGGAACGATTTAAATTTTACAGCAGAAGGCAGCTGAAGGATGAAAGCAATGCTGAATATTTAATGGAATTGCGTAAGCTAGCAAAGTACTGTCAATTCGGAACGAGATTGACAGAGGCGCTACGAGATAAATTTGTGTGTGGTTTATTAAAAGAAGATACACAAAAGCGATTGCTCAAGGAGAATGAGCTGACGCTTGAGAAAGCGGTCACTATGGCAGCAGCACACGAAGCCGCAGCGAGAGGCACGGCAGTAATGCAGCTACGGTCACCGGAACTCAGTACAAATAAATTGGGTTTGAGTACTGTAAAATGCTATCGTTGCGGAAAGACAACGCACGATCAGAACCAGTGTTGGTTTAAAAACCAAGAATGCAGAACGTGTGGCAGGCTTGGCCACATAGCTAAAGTATGCCGGTCAGGAAAGAAGACCAGCAACAAAAAGTCACCGCAAGGAAAATACATAAAGGTACACAAGGTGACAAAGAACAGTTCGACCGAACAGAAGTCAGATTCAGACGCTAGCAGTAATGAACTGGGTAGCTTAAGAGTACACAACATTGGTAAGGATGCAGATCTCCAGACAATTTGGGTCACCCTTCAGATAGCAGGAGTCCAAGTAAAGATGGAATTGGACACTGGATCGGCATTCACGGTCATGAATAAGAAAGATTACAAAAGGTTATTCCAACACATTCCCCAAACGGGATACGGAGATTATATTGAAAACATACACGGGGCAAAGAGTGTACCCCATCGGAAAGATAGAGGTAAAAGTGGTCCACAAGGGCGAAGAAAACCAAGGGGCAGCACGGTGGCATAGTGGTTAGCACTGTTGCCTCACAGCGCCAGGGACCCGGGTTCGAATCCGGCCTCGGGCGACTGTCTGTGTGGAGTTTGCACATTCTCCCCGTGTTTGCGTGGGTTTTCTCCGGGTGCTCTGGTTTCCTCCCACAGTCCAAAGATGTGCGGGTTAAGTTGATTGGCTATGATAAATTGACCCTTAGTGTTAGGGGGATTAAATACGTGGGGTTACAGGGATAGGGTGGGATATGTGTTGGTGTAGGGGTTACGGGGATCGGGTGGGATATGTGTCGGTGCAGGCTCGATGGGCCGAAATGGCCTCTATCTGCACTGTGGGGTTTCTGTGATTCTGTGATAATGGACTTATATGTGCTACCTGAAGGAGGTCCACCACTACTGGGACGGGAGTGGATTAGGAAAATGAATATGGACTGGCACTCCTTGAAGGCACTAACGGTAGATTCCGGGGAAACAGATGTCAAACCTAAACGATTGTCCAGAATATTGGATGATGCTAAAGAGGTGTTCCAGCAGGGACTGGGAACACTGAGAGGAATTATGGCAAACATCAAGATTGATGAACATGCACAACCAAAATTTTTTAAAGCCAGACCGGTACCCTATGCAATACGACCTACTGTAGAAGCGGAACTGGAAGCGCTAGAACGTTCAGGTGTACTGTCTAAGGTAGATTGGAGTGAATGGGCTACGCCCATTGTTCCCGTTATGAAACGTCCTTCGAGCAACAAGCCAGGAGAACCAGGGAAGGTTCGCATCTGTGGAGATTTCAAAATCACCGTTAATCCGGTGCTTCACGCGGTGCAGTATCCGCTTCCGCAGATTGAGGATATTTTTGCTTCGTTGTCTGGCGGGAAACACTTCACCAAGATAGACCTGGCGCAGGCGTACTTGCAGATGGAGGTTGAAGAAGAGTCACGCCAATACCTCACGATCAACACGCATCGAGGTTTGTACCGGTGCAATAGACTGGTTTTTGGAGTGGCATCGGCTCCAGTAATTTGGCAGAGGGCCATGGAGCAGGTATTACAGGGAATTCCGGGCACACAATGTTACCTGGACGATATTCTGATTACAGGTGATGGTGATGAAGAACACCTCACAAACTTGGAACTGGTGCTCAACAGACTGAAAGAATATGGACTTAGAGTTAATCGGCAGAAATGCGAGTTCTTCCAGAAGCGGATCTCGTACTGTGGTCATGTCATTGACCGGGAGGGGCTTCATAAGCCTCCTGACAAGATAGAGGCAGTTGTAAAGGCTCCCGCTCCAGGTAATGTCTCTCAGTTGAGGTCGTTTCTAGGATTGATTAACTATTACCATAAATTTCTACCAAATCTATCCACGGTACTGCACCCGCTAAACGCTCTTTTACAGAAGGGGGTACCATGGGAATGGAGCGAAAACTGTAAGAAGGCATTTCGCAAAAGCAAAGAATTGATCACCTCAGAGGAAGTGTTGGCTCACTTCAACCCGACACTGCCTATTCGGTTGGCTTGTGATGCTTCTCCATATGGTATTGGGGCAGTACTCTCACACAAGTTGCCAAATGGCACGGAAAGGCCAGTCGCGTTTGCATCCAGATCATTGACCTCCGCTGAGCGCAACTATGCGCAGATCGATAGGGAGGCTCTCAGCCTTGTATGGGGAGTGAAGCAGTTTAATCATTACCTGCAGGGCCAAAAATTCACACTTCTGACAGACCATCAGCCGTTGGTATCCATTTTTAACCCTAAGAAGGGTGTTTCAGTGATGACAGCACAGCGTCTCCAGAGATGGTCCCTTTTCCTAGGGGCACATCAATATCAAATAGAATTCAAAGGTACGAAGCAGCATGGCAATGCTGATGGGCTGTCGCGCCTGCCACTACCTGAAGAAGAAGAAATGATGAAAGTTGACCCTGTTGAGTTATTTCATTCGACAATCATCGAGTGTTTACCAGTCACCAATGCAAGTATTGAAAGAGAAACCAGGAATGACCCGACACTGTCCAGAGTCTACGAGGTGACAGTGAAAGGATGGCCAACACGTGGTGATCCTCTGTTACCGGCATTCTCGGCAAGGCGAGACCAGCTGTCCGTCTGCCATGGTACTTTGATGTACGGGACAAGAGTGATTATTCCTCCCAAGTTAAGGGAAAGAGTTCTAAAAGAACTGCATGAAGGTCATCTGGGGGGAGTTAAGATGAAAAGTCTTGCTAGGGCTTATGTATGGTGGCCGGGTATTGACCAACAGATAGAGGAGTTGACGAAAAGCTGCGCTGGGTGCCAAAAAGTGCAAAATGCACCTCCGATCGCACCACTACTCCCATGGGAATGGCCTTCAGCCCCATGGCAACGCGTACATATTGACTTTGCTGGTCCATTCATGGACTCCATGTTCCTAATTGCGGTGGACGCACATTCCAAATGGCCAGAAGTGATCAAGATGAATATCACTACTTCAGAAAAGATAATTGCGGTGTTAAGAACAATATTCGCAAGGAACGGATTGCCAGAACAGATCTGTTCGGACAACGGACCACAGTTCGTGTCGGAAGAATTCCAAAAATTCTTAAAGAAGAATGGGGTGAAACATTATATCTCTGCCCCATATCATCCGGCGACAAACGGGTTGGCCGAGAGATTTGTCCAAACATTCAAAAAGGCAATAAAGGCCATGAACGATGACCAGATTCCGCTACAGCACAAGGTGGACAATTTCCTAATGGCGTATCGAATTGCCGCTTATGCAGTGACTAACCAAAGTCCTGCCATGATGTTTTATAACAGGAGGTTGCGGTCCAGGTTGGACTTGTTAAAACCAAATGTGCGGAGGGAAGTGGAAAACAAACAGTTCCGGCATATTAATAACAAGTCCACTCGAAGTTTCGAAGTAGGACAACCAGTGTTGGCAAGGGGCTATGGAAACGAAAAATGGCAGCCCGGAACAATTCGGGCCAGAGAAGGACCTCTGATGTACACAGTAGATATTGGTAACAATGTGATAAGGCATCATGCGGATCAACTGGTAGAATCAAGAGCAAGGGTCGAACCCATGGTTGCGACAGAGACAACTGTGGAAGACGTTAATGAACCTGAAGCATCTACCTCGGCAGGGACTGTACCTGATGATGGCGTCCAATACATAGAAAAACAACAAGCAGAGTCACCTCAGCAACAAGAATCAGAGACCACTGAAAGGCGTTATCCAGACCGAATCAGAAGGCCTCCTGAGAGACTGAACCTTTGAACTGTTTATACCTGAAGTTATATATGTATATATGTTATGATGTTATGTTAAATGGGGATATGACTATTAAGCTAAAAAGGGAGGATTGTGGTGTATGTAACCTGTTCCACCTTAAGAGAACTTAAGCCTGTTCCACCTTAAGAGATGTACTACTTTCTCTGGCTGCTGTATACGTAATACCGGTGGTGACCACCGGTATATAAGCATTGTGTAGTAAGATTGTATTTCAGATAGTCCTGACCTCCAACCAGTAAAGACCTGTTGAACTTTAATCTTGTAGCCTGTGTGTTATTAATTACAACTAGAACACACAGACTTTACAGCTGTTATGCCTTTTAGTGTTCCGAGTCCCTCCTGGAACACTTCTTGTGCGTCAGTCAGCATTTTTGACAGTCGTCCAGGTGTGACGTCGTCATCCTTTTTGGCCTCAACCTTCAGTGCCTGTATGGAATGCCAATCTAAATTGTATCTTCTGGATCCATTCACGTCCTAGTAGTGGTGGTCCTTCATCTGGCAATACATATAGGTCCATTTTTGGTATTTCCTGGCCGTTGTATATCACGTTCACCCTTATTGTCCCTTTGGGGTAGACTTTTTGCCCCGTGTACGTCTTCAAGACAATCTCTGTAGCTCTCAAGGGTATATGTGAGAATAGCCGCTTGTAGTCCCTTCGGTTTATGACTGTTAGGGCTGATCCTGTGTCCAATTCCATTTTCACTTGGACTCCGTCTATCTTGAGCGTGACTCAGGTAATCTGGTGATCCTCCATTTTGATTACATTATGTAGTTTCAGACGACCCAGCTCCTTGCTTCCGGAGTCTGTATCACTTTTCTGTTCATCTGAACTACTCTCCGTCACCTTATGTACCTTTTTGTACTTCTCCTGTGGCGATTTCTTGCTGCTGGTTTTCTTCCCCGACCTGCAGACTCTTGCTATGTGTCCTGCTTTTCCACACTGCCTGCACACTTGGTCCTTGAACCAACAATCCTTCTGGTCGTGTGTTGTTCTGCCACAGCGATAACACTTCCCTGCTCCATATGACATTTCATTGGTGCCATATTCTTGCGGTCTCCGTTGTATCTCTGCAGCGCCCAGTGCGGCTGCTTCGTGTGATACTGCCATGCTGAAAGCCTTGTCCAGCGTAAGATCCTTTTCTGATAGAAGCCGTTTCTGGGTTCCTTCACTTTGAAGCCCACACACAAACTTGTCCCTTAACGTATCTGCTAGTCCCATTCCAAACTGGCAGTGTTTCGATAGCTTTCGCCGTTCCGTTAAATACTAAGCATTACTTTCGTTTTTATGCTGTTTCCTTTTGTGAAACTTAAATCTTTCTGCTATCAGCAGCGGTGTGGGGTTTAAGTGGTCCTGTAGGATTTCCACTATGCTTTTGAAATCCTTATCCACTGGCTTCTCTGGGGTTATTAGGTTTCGCAGTAAGCCATACGTTTTTGCACCCATGGAGTTCAACAAAACCAGTGCTTTCCTGGCATCTGGCACTTCATTCACCTTGCAGTACACCTCAATGGGTTCCACATATGTCGCCCAATCTTCGACTTCATTGTCGAACGCTGTGACACTGCCACTCTTCGGCATCCCTGGGTGTGGTTAGATTGGCTAAAATGGCATCTCCCGCACTCTCCCTTCTTCTCCGCTGGCTCAAATTGGCATCTCCCGTGCTTCCTTTCTTCCCCCGTGGACGCTGCTCAGCCCTTGAACCCTGGCTGTGCTCTGCACGTTCTCCTGTGCACCTCTCTCGTTGCCACCGCTCGGTCCTGAACCCCGGCTGTGCTTTACCCTCTCTCTCTTTTTGTTTTCCGTCGACGCCGCTCGTTCTTCAACCCCCGGCTGGGCCCTGTGCGCTTTACCCTCTCTCTTACCCCGTCGACGCTGCTCGGCCTTTTCTGTGCCGTCGGTCGGCTCCAGCCACCGCTGTCCGGGAAGGGTCTGCGCTGTACCTGTTGCCAGCCTGTTGCTGGATCATCGTGGCTGGAGAACCAAGCCCAGCTCTCAACAGCCTCCCCTGCGATGTTCACTCTCTGCCGGATGACTGGGCGGTTGCTCGTGATCGACGCCCGTGCTTCTGGCCTCGACTTTCTTCCACTGTCCTACAGGAGCGAATCCTTGGGAGGAAATGCAGAGTTGCAGGTAGGTTCAAATCAACCTTGTCGCCACTGTTAAATCCATGAATCTTAAGGTATGGTGTTCTTCAATAAATAGACGGAGACTGCAGATCAACAATCAACAGGTGTTTACTGGATGAGGGTAGTCTAAAAACTAACAGTACAGATGCCTGCTCAGGGCTTATATACAGGTGTGGTCACTGCCGGTACTACAGTATATAGGAGCTGTAAAAATAGTTCTCTCTTAAAGGTACATACACTACAGTATTGACTTGGATCGAGAATTGGTTGGCAGACAGAAAGCAAAGAGATGGAATAAACGGGTCTTTTTCCAAGTGGCAGGAAGTGACTAGTGGGGTACCACAGGAATCGGTCCTTGGACTCCAGCTATTCACAATATATATTAATGATCTAGACAAGGGAACTAGATGTAATATCTCCAAATTTGCAGACAACACAAAGCTGGGTGGGCGTGTGTGCTGTGAGGAGGATGCTGAGAAACTCCAGGATGATTTGGACAGGTTGGTTGATTGGGCAAAAGCATGGCAGATGCAATATAATGTGGATAAATGTGAGGTTATCCCCTTTGGTGGCAAAAACAGGAAGGCAGATTATTATCTGAATGGTAATAGATTGGGAGAAGGGGAAGTGCAACGAGACCTGGTGCCCTTGTGCACCAGTCGCTGAAGGTAAGCATGCAGGTGCAGCAGGCGGTTAAGAAGGCAAATGGTATGTTGGCCTTCGTAGCGAGAGGGTTTGAGTACAGGAACAAGGATGTCTTGCTGCAGTTGTACAGGGTCTTGGTGGGATCACATCTTGAGTATTGTGTGCAGTTTTGGTCGCCTTATCTGAGGAAGGATGTTTTTGCCATGGAAGGAGTTCAGCGAAGATTCACCAGGCTGATACCTGAGATGGCAGGAATGACGTATGGGGAGAGATTGGGTAAATTGGGCTTGTACTCGCTGGAGTTTAGAAGAATGAGAGGAGATCTCATTGAAACTTACAAAATTCTGACAGGACTGGACAGACTAGATGCAGGAAGGATGTTCCCGGTGGTCGGGGAGTCCAGAACCAGGGGTCACAGTCTAAGGATAAGGGGTAGGCCATTTAGGACAGAAATGAGGAGGAATTTCTTCACCCAGAGAGTGGTGAACCTGTGGAATTCTCTACCACATAAGGCAGTAGAGGCCAATTCATTAAATATATTCAAGAAGGAGTTGGATATATTTCTTAAGGCTAAAGGGATCAAGGGGTATGGGGAGAAAGCAGGGACCGGGTACTGAAATTGGATGATCAGCCATGATCGCATTGAATGGCGGAGCAGGCTCGAGGGGCTGAATGGCCTACTCCTGCTCCTATCTTCTATGTTTCTATGTTTCTATGTTAGCTGTGACCCACATCGTTCTTGTGGAGCCTGCAGGAGCAAACCTTATTTGTGCCTCTTCTGCTGAACCGCCCGGTAATACTGGGTGGAGTGTGAATAGCGCACGCTGCACCCAGTTGCCCGTCAAAATTGCAATCGGATTTCTAACTACATCACAGGACCGTGATTTGCATATTAAAAGAAAATATGAACATAAGAAATAGGAGCAGGAGTAGGCCGTTCGACCCTTCGAGCCTGCTCCGCCATTCAATAAGATCATGGCTGAACTGATCTTGGCCTCAACTCCACTTTCCTGCCTGCTCCCCATAACCCTTGACTCCCCTATAGTTCAAAAATCTATCTATCTCCACCATGAATACATTTAATGACCCAGCCTCCACAGCTCTCTGGGGTCAAGATTTCCAAAGATTCACGACCCTCTGAGAGAAGAAATTCCTCCTCATCTCCGTTTTAAATGTGCGACCCCTTATCCTGAAACTATGCCTCCTAGCTCTAGATTCCCCACGAGGGAAAACATCCTCTCTGCATCTACCCTGTCAAGCCCCCTCAGAATCTTATACATTTCAATAAGATCACCTCTCATTCTTCTAAACTCCAATGAGTATAGGCCCAACCTGTTCAACCTTTCTTATTAAGACAACCCCCTCATCTCAGGAATCAACATGGTGAACCTTCTCTGAACTGCCTCTAATACAAGTATATCCCTCCTTAAATTAGGAGACCAAAATTGTACGCAGTACTCTAGGTGTGGTCTCACCAATACCCTGTACAGTTGTAGCAAGACTTCCCTACTTTTATACTCCATCCCTCTTGCAATAAAGGCCAACATTCCATTTGCCCTCCCAATTACTTGCTGTACCAACTGCACGAAACAGGCGGGCGATTTGGCTAGCCTACAGAAAGAAAGAAGAAAGCAAGACTTGCATTTATATAGCGCCATTCACAACCTCAGGACATCCCAAAGTGCTTTAAGGCCAATTAAGTACTTTTGAAGTGTAGTCACTGTTGTAATGGAGGAAAACCCAATTGAGGATGATGATAGCTGGAGAGCTGGCGTAAATTGGACGGTAAGCCACTATCAGGCCGTTACCACCCCATATACGCTGGATGGCCCAAGTTAAAGTCTACCCCATGGTATTTCTAACAGGTTATACATTTTAATAATGGAGAATTAGGAGCGATTTATACCATTTTGTGTGCAGTAAAATGCTCAATGTTATGCTGTTGTTTTAAATACTTCAGGCTTAACAATTATTTGAGGCAGAGCAGCTTTAGAATAATTAGACCCCAGAATTCCTGGAGATCTACTCCCCAGCACAAATACAGCAGAGTGGAACCCTCTTCTGCCCTAGCCCCAAGCTGGAGACCACATCCCAAATCCTGGGAACAGGGTTATCAGCATAACCAGGGCAGGCACATCAGTGGCATCTGCCCCCAAACCTCCAGCTGGAAGGTCATAGTGGCATCAGCTTCAGCTGGCATGGGCTTATGGAGGGAGTAAAGGTCATAATTTCTAGGGTAGTCTGGACACTCTCATAGGTATGCTCCTTTGACATGGGGGAGAGTGTAAGAGCCACCACAAACGCCTTACCGGAATTAAAGGGTCACAGCAACTAGAGCAGAATCTCAGTGTGACCAAGTTCTGCCCTGGCACCCCTTGTGTGGAAATGAAGCTTTCCACCCTCTCCAACCTCAGTCATTTCAGGGCTTTAATGTTTCTGCACTTGTCCCTTCTTAAAAGATTGTTTACAACTTTTTAATTGTCCTATTAGATTGTATAAGATATTTTACTCCAGTAAATAGTTTTTATTTCCCTCAACACTCACTCCTACAACACCTTTATTTTATTCGATCATGGGATGTGAGCGTCGCTGGCAAAGCCAACATTTATTGCCCATCCCTAATTGCCCTTGAGAAGGGGCTGGTGAGCCACCTTCTTGAACTGCTGCAGTCCGTGCGGTGAAGGTACTCCCACAGTGCTGTTAGGGTGGGAGTTCCAGGATTTTTACCAAGTGACGATAAAGGAATGGTGATATATTTCAAGTCAGGTGGTGTGTGCCTTGGAGGGGAACTTGCAGGTTACAGCGTTCCCATGCGCCTGCTGTCCTTGTCCTTCAAGGTGGTAGATGTCATGGGTTTGGTAGGTGCTGCCGAAGAAGCCTTGGTGAGTTGATGCAGTGCGTATTGTAGATGGTACACACTGCAGCCATGGTGCACCGGTGGTGGAGGGAGTGAATGAGGAAGTGCTGAAAAAGTAACACAAGATGTGCTCAAGAGTGAGAATTGCACTTGTGCTGGATCCTGGATCTGAGTGCCCATTTATTAGTGGGAGGATGGATCTGATGTTATCATTTGCATTCTGCGCACCCCAGGTGATGTCATGCAGAATAATGCTTTCCAGGTGATCCCACAAGGCCTATTGTAGACCAGTGGTGTCTGGATGCATTAACTGGCCTGAAGGGCTCTCTTTTAAAAGTGATGGTTGCAGCTGTTCCTGGTGCTGCCACTCGCTCCAGGTCTCACTACAGTGTGTTGAATCCTTCATGGATATTGGCAATGAGGATGGAATGGAACTCTGCTTTGACTCCTGGTATCTGTCTCAGATCTTTAGAGATGGTCCTCAGTGCCTCTGTGCGAATGCGATACTCATTCAGCATTCTTCTTCTCAGCATACAGTAGCATACTGGTTATGTTACGGGACTAGTAACCCAGAGGCCTGGACTAATGATCCGTGAGACATGAGTTCAAATCCCACAATGATAGCTGGGGAATTTAAATTCTGTTAATTAAATAAATCTGGAATAAAAAGCTAGTATTAGTAATGTTGCTGTAAAAACCCATCTGGTTCACTAATGTCCTTTAGTCAAGGAAACCTGGCCTATATGTGACTCCAGACCCACAGCAATCTTAACTGTCCTCTAAAATGGTCTAGCAAGCCACTCAGTTGTATGAAAATCTATAATAAGAATCACGGTTAGAGTACCTTCACCACACGGACTGCGGTAGTTCAAGAGGGTGGCTCACCTTCTCAAAGGCAATTAGGGATGGGCAATAAATGCTGGCCTTGGCAGTGACACCCGCATTTTGCATAATAAATTTAAATAAGCATGAGACCCCAGAATTCTGAGTCTGCAGACTTTGAAGCCAGGAACTGACTGCTGCCCACTGTCAGATAGCACTTTCACCTCTGACTCCTCCAGCAGCCTTATGTGTTTTGTCTGCACGCCTCTCTATAATTTAATGACCTGACCCCGCAATTTGGGACGGAGTCAGGACTGGGCAGCCATCGTGACCGGATATCCCTACCACCTCTCTTCCAGCAGCACAATGGCACCAGTGGAAATTCCAGGCCAATGGCTTTTTCGCAGAGTCATTTTGGCAAAGTTCATATACGAATGCTTAACGCACTCATACAACATTCCTCCATGTGCATTTTTTGGCAGATGTTCACCTGTTGACTTTAAGCACTTGTACCTAAACTTTGCCCATCAGAAAATATATTCCACTTGTTTTACTTGATAACCAAATTCACAAACTTTTTTAGTCAAAGTTTCCAAGCTGTTCAAATGGTCTCCAAAATTTTTTGTTTGCAATTGAGCAGTTAAATGGATTAATCATTGATTTCTGCACCTTGTGAACTCTGCTGTTCAAGAGAGGATCTACTGCTGATCAATTTCAATTAATCAATAAGCACTACAAGTGACAATGATTTATCAATTTTAGGTGAGGCAAAGCATTTTACACCTTTGATGGAGCATCTGCTGCTCAGTCTGCTATTGATCAGCATTTTGGGGTAGATTTTGATAATAGCTCTCCTGGTGCATGCCAGGAATTTGGGATCAGAGAATCATAGAAGGCCGCAGACATTAGTATCCAAATTTTCAATGTGCACTCCTGTTGCCCTGCACCAAAAATGCTAATTAGTTAAATCAGGGGCCCCAAAATTTCTTCTGACTTTATAAGACCCAGGTTTACATAAATTCTAGACGCGCCCGCCTGCTTTAAGAACATAAGAAATAAGAGCGGGAGTAGGCTATACGGCCCCTCCAGCCTGCTCCGCTATTCAATAAGATCATGGCTGATCATCGACCTCAACTCCACTTTCCCGCCCGATCTCCATATCCCTTGATTCCCCTAGAGTCCAAAAATCTATCTATCTCAGCCTTGAATATACTCAAAGACTCAGCATTCACAGCCCTCTGGGGTAGAGAATTCCAAAGATTCACAACCCTCTGAGTGAAGAACTTCCTCCTTATCTCAGTATTAAATGACCTATCCCTTATCCTGAGATTATGCCCCTTAGTTCTAGATACTCCAGCCAGGGGAAACAACCTCTCAGCATCTACTCTGTCAATCCCCTTCAGAATCTTGTATGTTTCAGTGAGATCGCCTCTCATTCTTCTAAACTCCAGAGAGTATAGGCCCATTCTACGCAATCTCTCATCATAAGACAGCCCTCTCATCCCAGGAATCAATCTCGTGAACCTTTGTTACACCGCCCCCAAGGCAAGTATACCCTTCCTTAGATAAGGAGACCAAAACAGTGCAGTGTATTCCAGGTGTGGTCTCACCAAGGCCCTGTACAATTGTAGCAAGACTTCCTTACTCTTAGGGGGCGATTTTCTGCCGTTGGAGGAGGCAGGTTTGGAGGCGGGAAAGGCGGGAAAATCAGAATCGAAGAGGTCGGGTTCAGAACCCGCCTCCAACTCGCCTCCGTGGGATTTTGCCGGTGCTGGTTTTGGAGGTCGGGAAACGCTCCCGTCTTCAGCTGGCCATTGCGCTATTAAAGATCCTTAAATGCTGATTAAGGGCCTCTCTAAGCCTATTATGAGAGGCCCTCGTGATTTTTCCAGGATTTTGGCATGCTCCATGCACCTCCTAAACCATGCCAGGTAAACCTGGTGGGTTGACTCGTGGGTGGGCTCCTCACAGCTGCAGGTCTAACAATACATCGTTTCTTGCAGCAAGACCTTGGCTTTAAAAGATTTCTGAGCACTTTTAGAAGGCCTTCCGAAGTCAGAGGTGCTGCTGCTTGAATCAATCAACTGTGGGACCTCCTTGGAAGACCCTCTCCCCTCTTGCAATGAGCGCTTCCCCAAAGGAGGCATCTACAAGCAGCACCTGGAGGAGGAGGAGGAGGAGGAGGAGGAGCAGGAGGAGGAGGGGGAGCAGGAGGAGGTCAGAGTACCGGTGTATCGACCAGCGGCAGCGGCAGCACGTGAGCACATGGCTGCCTAGGATGCAAGGGATGGACTTATCCTGGTCAGATTTGCTTTCACGCAGGCCACCAACCTGACAATGCAAGTGTGGTGGTGCTCACAATGTGGAGCTGCATAAGGCGAAAGAACAGATGCCATAACATCAACATTTTGGCTTCAAATCATTTTAATGCTTTCCAACAGGGATGGCATGTCATCAATACACATAAACATTCTCCCAATCTGCACACATATCTGGAGGTTATATCCCTTGCCAGCTGGACCCACAAAGGTTTCTTTGGCCTCTTCCTCCCAAATGAGGGGAAGAGCACCTCCATGCTAGCTGTCACCCCCTCAAACAACATTTGCAGCACCTCATCTAAGAGCCTCAGTGAGGCCCTTGCCTTGGAATTGGACATAGTCATTTCTCAAAATATGCTGCAGATGCTACAGCATAGGTAGAAATGGTGTGGAATGAGCCAAGGGGGCAAGAAGCCATAAAATCAGACTGGAAAAGTGCTGTCAACAGAGGCGGGTTTCAGTCCCAAAACATTAATTGACCAAAGGCGTCCCACACCTCTGAAATCAAGTGGCCAATCATGGGAAAATCGCAATTTTTTTGTAAACTATCAGTGGAGGTGGGTTTCAAACCCATATAAACCGAAACCCACCTCCATCTCACCTCCATTGGGAAAATCACCCCCTATGTATCTGCAGGTGACAAGATTTGATGCTTCTGTGACGCCTCATCTGATCGGAAGAATTGACAGATCGCTTCTGCAATCTCGCGTGCAGCTGCCATCTGTATTTTTCTAAAGAGAGAGTCATTGGTGAGCCTGGATGTAAGGGCTCACCTTTGGACAGTGATTGTCAGTGTTTGACAGCATTGAGGTGCTGTCAAACACTGACAATTCATCTGTCAAAAAAATTATGGGGCCTGTCACTTTAACAAAACCGGCAGATGAAGTGTCATGCACTGATGTCATCTGACACTGGCTTTCCCTTAATTGGCCAGCAAGCCCACAGGACAGGCTTAACAAGGCCAATCAAGGGAAAATAGCGTCAGGTCATCAGACATCGCTGGGGGCAGGACTAGAACCCAGAAACCTGCAGTCCCGCCCCCAACGCGCCTCCTCAGGTAAGATCCCGGCCTTTGTGTTCTCCTCATAGCTTACTGTCCCACCTAGCTTTGTATCATCAGCAAACTTGGATACATTACACTTGGTCCCTTCATCTAGGTCATTAATATAGATTGTAAACAGCTGAGGCCCCAACACTGATCCTTACGGCACCCCACTAGTTACAGCCTGCCAACCTGAAAAAGATCCGTTTATCCCTACTCTCTGTTTTCTGTCCGTTAACCAATCCTCTATCCTTGCTATTATATTACCCCCAACCCCATGAGCCCTAATCTTGTGTAATAACTTTTTATGTGGCACCTTATGAAATGCCGTTTGGAAATCCAAATATACTACATGCACTGGTTCCCCTTTATCTACCCTGCTAGTTATGTACTCAAAAAACTATAATAAATTTGTCAAACATGATTTCCCTTTCATAAAACCATGTTGACTCTGCCTAATCATGTTTTGATTTTCTAAGTGACTTGATACCACTTCCTTAACAATGGATTCTAACATTTTCCCGACAACTGATATCAGGCTAACTGGCCTGTAGTTCGCTGTTTTTTCTCTCCCTCCTTTCTTGAATAGCGGTGTTACATTTGCGGCCTTCCAATCCGCTGGGACCATTCCAGAATCTAGAGAATTTTGGAAGATCAAAACCATAGCATCCACTATCTCTTCAGCCACCTATTTTACAACCCTAGGATGCAGGCCGTCAGGTCCAAGGGATTTATTGGCTTTTAGTCCCACTAGTTTCCCTAGTACTTTTTCTCTACTTATATTGATTACGTTAAGTTCCTCACCCTCATTAGACCCTTGGTTCCCCACCATTTTTGGTATGCTTTTTCTGTCTTCTACTGTGAAGACAGATACAAAATATTTGTTTAATATTTCTGCCATTTCCTTATTCCCCATAATAATTTCTCCTGTCTCAGCCTCTAAGGGACCAATGTTTACTTTTGCTACTCTTTTCCTTTTTACATACTTGTAGAAACTCTTAGGGCAGGATTTTCATTGGGCTGTGGAGGCAGGATTGGAGGCATGTGGGGGGTTAAAATCTCTAAATCGAGGTGCACGAACCCATCCCGCCCCCAACCCGCCTCCATGCCAGTTTCAAAGGAGGCGGATACCCGACCTGTGCTGGGACCCACCTCCCCGAGGTGGGAAGGGGATTAGTGCCAATTAACTGCCTGTTAACAGGTAGTTAACAGGCAGTTTTTAGCCTAATCCCTATTTTTATTCCTGAAGTATGTGATTCGCAACGGCTCCAAACCACGCCAAGTTAGCGAGGTGGGCCATCGGACTGAAGGACTTGGAGGGTTCGAGATGTCCGGTGTTCAGGTGAGTGATGGGTGCATGAGTGCAGAGGTAGGTGTGTTTGGTGTGTGTAAAGTGTTTAAAGAAGTTTAACTTACCTTTACAGCCTTCCTTCCTTCAGGTCTCGGGAGTCCCTCATCTCACCGGCACAGTAAGCAGAATGGCCGCGAGCTGTCAAAAGTTGCAGCATTCAGCTTTCTGTTCCAGAGAGATCTCTAAATCAGCCTGAGAGGAAGGAGTTAACTTGGAGTACAGATTGTCAGTGTTTGACAGCTTCAAAGAGCTATGAAACGCTGATATTTCTTCAGTCAAATGCTCTTGACAGATGAAATGTCAATCTGTGACATCACCTGTTGCCGGGTGGCCCTTAATTGGCCTGCTGAGCCCGCTGGGCGGGCTCAACAAGGTCAATCAAGTGAAAATTGCGTGGGTTGGCCACAACTCGATGGAGGCGGGACTACAACCCTGAAAGTTGTAGTCCCGCCTCCAGGATGAAAATCCAGCCCTTACAATCTGCTTTTATATTTCTTGCTAGTTTTTTCTCATATTCTATTTTTTCCCTTTTTATCAATTTTTGGGTCAACCTTTGCTGGTTTCTGAAACTCTCCCAATCCTCAGGCTTACTATTATTCTTTGCAACATTATAAGCTTCTTCTTTGAATCTAATGCTATCCTTAACTTCTTTAGTTAGCCATGGTTAGACCACTTTTCTCGTGGAGTTTTTGTTTCACAATGGAATGTATTTTTGTTGAGAATTATGAAATATTTCGTTAAATGCTAGCCACTGCTTATCTACCGCCATAACTTTTAATCTATTTTTCCAATCTACCTTAGCCAACTTGCCCTTCATACCTATGTAATTGGCTTTATTTAAGTTTAAGACCCTAGTTTCGGACTTAGACAAGTCACTCTCAAAATTAATGTGAAATTCTATCATATCACTCTGCCCCAGAGGATCCTTTACTATGAGATTGCTAATTAACCCTGTCCCATTACACAATACAAGATCTAAAGTAGCCTGTTCCCTGGTTGGTTCCATGACATATTGTTTTAGGAAACTGTCCCAAATGCATTCCATGAACTCGTCCTCCAGACTATCTTTGCCAATTTGATTTGTCCAGTCTATATAAAGATTAAAGTCCTCTAAGATTATTGCATTACCTTTGTTTCAAGCTCCTACTATTTCTTGATTAATATTCTGTCCAACAGTATAGCTACTCCTAACAATGTTTTCTGCCCCTTGTTATTCCTTATCTCCACCCATACTGATTCTACTTCCTGATCTTCCGAGCCAAGATCCTTTCTCGCTACTGTCCCTATGTCATCCTTTATTATCAGGGCTACTCCCCCTCCTTTTCCATTCTGCCTGTCTTTTCCAAACGTCAAGTACCCTGGAACATTTAGTTCCCAACCTTAGTCACCTTGCAAGCATGCCTCTGTAATGGTTATTAGATCAAACTCATTTATCTCTATTTGTGCCACTAGTTCATCTATCTTGTTATGAATGCATTGTGCATTCAGATAAAGAGCCTTTAATTTAAATTTTTTACCATTATTCCCTGTTTTGACCTTATTTTCTGCTGCACTGCTACCATTAAACTCCTTCTTGTTACACTCTGCTTACTTTTACCCAAATGGCTACACTGCTCTATTGCCTTGACCGTTCTCTTTAGATTTCTAAATTTCCCCTCACCTGACCCCTCCCCCCCTTTTTTAGTTTAAAGCCCTATCTGCAGCCCTAGTTATGCGATTTGCCAGGACGCTGGTTCCAGCATGGTTCAAGTGGAGCCCGTCCCGATGGAACAGATCCCTCTTTCCCCAGTACTGGTGCCAGTGCCCCATGAATTGAAACCCCATTTTCCCACACCACTCTTTGAGCCACACATTTAACTCTCTGATCTGCTTGACCCGTTGCCAATTTGCGTGTGGCTCAGGTAGTAATCCAGAGATTATTACTCTTTTGGTTCTGCTTATTAATTTAGACCCTAGCTCCTCAAACTCCCTCAGCAGAATCTCATTCATAGTTCTACCTATGTCGTTGGTTCCTACATGGACTACGACAACTGGATCCTCCCCCTCCCACTCCAAGTTCTTCTCCAGCCGCAAGGAGATATCCTTAACATTGGCAACACAGACTTCGGGACTCTCTTTCGTGGCTGCAGAGAACAGTATCTATCCCCCTGAAAATATTGTCCCCTACTACTACAACATTCCTTCTTTCTCCCCCCACTTGGATGGCCCCCTGTACCACAGTGCCGTGGTCAGTTTGCCCATCCTCCCTGCAGTCCTTTTCCTCATCCATACAGGTAGAAAGTATCTCGTACCTGTTGGACAAGGTCCAGGGCTGAGGCTCCTCCATCACTACATCATGGGTCCCCATACCTTCCTGACTCACAGTCACACACTCCTGTCCCTGACAACTGACGAACTCTAAAGTACTACTTAACCTAAAGGGTGTGACTGCCTCCTGGAGCAAAGGGGGCAATTTTCCCAGCCCTGAGGAGGCGGGTTTGGAGGCAGGACAGTTGGGGAAATTGCAAAATTGAGGGCGGGTTCAGAACCTGCCTCCAACCCACCTCCGCGCAATTTTGCCGGAGGCGGGCTTCATGGGTACGATTCGGTCCCACCTCCATGAGTCGGGATAGGCAATTAAGACTCTTAACAAGCGGCTAAGGGCCTCTCTAATTCTATTTTGCCAGGCCTTTGTTATTTTACCACATGTTCAGTGTGTTACACGGCCCTCCTAAACCATGCCAGCTAATCCTGGTGGTTGACAAGTGGGTGGCCTCCTCACAGCTGCAGGTCCACCATTATAACGGAGCTTTCAACAGGGATGAGTTGCAGGTGGCAGAACTTTTTCCCCACAGGTCTTTGAGCACTTTTTCCAGGCCTACTGAAGTCAGAGGTGGTGCAGCTGAGATCTATCTACTTTGGGACCTCCTGTGAAAACCCTCTCCCCACTTGGACTGAGCACTTCCCCAACAACATGGAAAATGAAGTAGTTGACTCAGAGACAAGGGTCATCAATTTAAATAAAGGAAACTACGATGGTCTAAGGAGCGAGTTGGGTAGGATTGATTGGGGAATGGCACTCAAAGGGTTGACAGTGGATAGGCAATGGCAAACATTCAAAGACCGAATGGATGAGCTACAGAATTTGTTCATCCCTGTTTGGCATAAAAATAAAACTCAATAGAACTCAATAGACTCTGGAACGGTACCCATGGATTGGAGGGTAGCTAATGTTACCACACTATTCAAAAAAGGTGGGAGAGAAAAATAAAACTCAACCGTGGCTAACAAAGGAAATCAGGGATAGCATAAGATCCAAGGAGAGGACATATAAATCGGCTAGAAAAAGCAATAATCCTGAGGATTGGGAGCAGTTTAGGATTCAATAAAGGAGGACAAAGGGATTAATTAAGAAAGGGAAAATAGAATATGAGAGTAAGCTAGCAGTTAACATAAAAACTGACTGTAAAAGCTTTTATAGATATGTGAAGAGAAAAAGATTGGTGAGGTCAAGCGTAGGTCCCTTACAGTCAGAATCAGGGGAATTTATAATGGGAAACAAGGAAATGGCAGACCAACTAAATACATACTTTGGTTCTGTCTTCACAAAGGAGGACACAAATAACCTCCCAGAGATGCCAGGGAACATAGGGTCTGATGAAAGGGAGTAACTGAAAGAAATCAGTATTGGTAGGGAAATGGTGTTAGGAAAATTGATGGGACTGAAGGCCGATAAATCCCCAGGGCCTGATGGTCTACATCCCAGGGTACTTAAGGAAGTGGCCCTAGAGATAGTAGATGCATTGCTGGTCATCTTCCAGAACTCAATAGACTCTGGAACGGTACCCATGGATTGGAGGGTAGCTAATGTTACCACACTATTCAAAAAAGGTGGGAGAGAAAAAGCGGGGAATTATAGACCGGTAAGCCTGACATCGGTAGTGGGGAAAATGCTAGAGTCTATTATAAAAGATGTAATAGCAGAGCACTTGGAAAGCAGTGACAGGATCGGACAAAGTCAACATGGATTTACAAAAGGTAAATCATGCTTGACTAATCTACTGGAATTTTTTGAGGATGTAACTGGTAAAATAGATAAGGGAGAACTAGTGGATGTGGTGTATTTGGACTTTCAGAAGGCTTTCGATAAGGTCCCACATAAGAGATTAGTGTGCAAAATTAAGGCACATGGGATTGGGGGCAAGGTATTGACTTGGATAGAGAACTGGTTGGCGGACAGAAAGCAAAGAGTTGGAATAAATGGGTCGTTTTCCGAGAGGCAGGCAGTGACTAGTGGGGTACCGCAAGGATCGGTCCTAGGACCCCAGCTGTTCACAATATATATTAATGATCTGGACGAGGGAATTGGATGTAATATCTCCAAATTTGCAGACGACACAAAGCTGGGTGGGAGGGTAAGCTGTGACAAGGATGTCGTGAAACTCCAGTACGACTTGGACAGTTTGGGTGATTGGGCAGAAACATGGCAAATGCACTATAATGTGGATAAATGTGAGGTTATCCACTTTGGTGGCAAAAACAGGAAGGCAGATTATTATTTGAATGGCAATAGATTGAGAGAAGGGGAAGTGCAAAGAGACCTGGGTATTATTGTTCACCAGTCGCTGAAGGTAAGCATGCAGGTGCAGCAGGTGGTTAAGAAGGCAAATGGTATGTTGGCCTTCGTAGCAAGAGGGTTCGAGTACAGGAACAAGGATGTCTTGCTGCAGTTGTACAGGGCCTTGGTGAGACCGCACCTTGAGTATTGTGTGCAGTTTTGATCACCTTACCTGAGGAAGGACGTTCTTGCCATGGAGGGAGTGCAGCGAAGATTCACCAGGCTGATACCTGGGATGGCAGGAATGACGTATGAGGAGAGATTGTATCGATTGGGCTTATACTCACTGGAGTTTAGAAGATAGAGAGGGGATCTCATCGAAACCTATAAAATTCTGTCAGGTCTGGACAGACTAGATGCAGGAAGGATATTTCTGATGGCTGGGGAGTCCAGAACCAGGGGTCATTGTCTAAGGGCAGCACGGTGGCATAGTGGTTAGCACTGTTGCCTCACAGCGCCAGGGACCCGGGTTCGAATCCGGCCTCGGGTGACTGTCTGTGTGGAGTTTGCACATTCTCCCCGTATTTGCGTGGGTTTTCTCCGGGTGCTCCGGTTTCCTCCCACAGTCCAAAAATGTGCGGGTTAGGTTGATTGGCTATGATAAAAATTGACCCATAGTGTTAGGGGGATAGGGTGGGATATGTGTTGGTGTAGGGGTTACGGGGATCGGGTGGGATATGTGTCGGTGCAGGCTCGATGGGCTGAAATGGCTTCTATCTGCACTGTGGGGTTTCTGTGTGATTTCTGTGTGTGATAAGGGGTAAGCCATTTAGGACTGAAATGAGGAGGAATTTCTTCACCCAGAGAGTGGTGAACCTATGGAATTCTCTGCCACAGAGGGCGGTGGAGGCCAGTTCATTAAATATATTCAAGAAAGAGTTGAATATATTTCTTGAGGCTAAAGGGATCAAGGGATATGGGGAGAAGGCAGGGACAGAGTACTGAATTTGGATGATCAGCCATGATCTCATTGAATGGCAGAGCAGGCTCGAAGGGCTGAATGGCCTACTCCTGCTCCTATCTTCTATGTTTCTCAATGTACAGCTGGTGTGTAGCCACAAAAAGGAGATTTTGCATGTTTGCGTCAAATACTGTGGCAGTTGCCATGACTCGTTCATCCTGCGGCAGTCTAGTGTGCCTCCGCTCTTCCAGCTGCGAAACCAACTTAATGGATGGCTACTTGGAGACAAGGGCTATCCCCTGAAGACGTGGCTAATGACACTGATCAGGAGGCCAGCGAACAAAGCTGAGGAGCACTACAACGCCAGCCACATTTCGACCAGGTCGATCATCGAACAAACCATCGGCTTGCTGAAGGTGCAATTCAGATGCCTTGACCGATCAGGTGGAGCCCTGCAGTACTCAGTAGCCAGGGTCCCCAGAATGGTCGTGGTCTGCAGTGTGCTGCACAACATCGCACAGCATCGTGGCTTGCAGCTTCCTGAGGAGCAGGTGGCTCAGTGCATAGCCTCCTCAGAGGAAGAGGAGGAGGAGGAGGAGGAGAAGGAGAAGGAGGAGGATGACCAAGCAGAGGCGCATCAACCAGCAGCAGCAGCAGCAGCAGCAGCACGCGAGCACATTGCTGGCTGGAATGCAAGGGATGCACTCATCTTGGCCAGATTTGCTTAGGCTGCCCATTCTAGCACATGTGCTTGGCTCCTTCTTAGCACAAGATACACAATGGACATGACTCTCTGGCTTCCTCTCACTCTGACCACCAACCTGACCAATCAAGTCTCGCTGAGACCACAATATGAAACGTCCAAAACCGAAATCACAGAGGCCATAACGTCAACAGTTTGCCATCACCAGAGTTTAATACATTCACAAAGGGATGGCATTTAGTTATTAAACACTAAAAAACACACAAATAACTGCCCGTGTGACTAATTGTGCTTTATCTTTCTCTTACACGTGCTCCTACATGGTGCTTCCCCTGTGGCTTCAGCAGATGTGGAGGCCCCTTGCTCACTTTCATGCTGCTCCTGCTTGGACACCTTTGGCGGGTGTCCTCTGGGTTTGCGAGCCTGTGAGGGCTCGACAAAAGTCTGCTCCTCCTGCAGCTGTGCAGTGGCTGAAACGCCCATCTCAGTTGGGTGAGGACTCTGGTGGGGCTCTGACTGAGGGCAACGCAGTGGCATGGAAGTGTGAGTGCTTGGAGAGGAACCCCTACTTCTTTGCTCTCTGCCACCAACATCCCTCTCATGGGTCAGCCCCACCTCAGCACTAGCAAGTGCCTTGAGAACACCTTGCTGCACATCAGGGGGGCCATGAGGACCCATGTCTGCACTGGCAGTCCTACTGCTGAGGACTTCCATGAAGCTTTGGTCTCTCTGATTAATAGCTGGCCATCGCTCCTCCAGAGATGTCAGTCTATTCTAAACACTGACTATGTTTTCAACACTCTTGCGACTTAGCTCCTCCATGGCCCTGGCCATCGTCTGCAGAGAGGCAGCCATCGCTTTCGCGGAGGTAGCCAACCTTTCCGAGATGCGCCAATGACTCCACAAAGGGTCTGCTTATATTTGTGTTGGACTCCTCCATCTTCTCCACACAGGCAGTGATCCTGGAGACAAAACCTGCCAGAGACTCCTGCACCTGTTCCTGGAGTTCCAGCTCCAGGATTTCCTTCTGGATGGACCCAGAGGCACAGGGTCCACATGCAGCTGAGCAGAGCTAGGAGAGTCCTGCGACCTCCGACGAGGACTCTCCACCGCTGTCCCTGTCTTCACCACCTGCGGATGCTCACTTGTGAGCTGTGATACACCAGGTGACAATACTATTCTATGTCCCGAAGGTCGCACCGAGGTGTACGTATCTGTGCTGGTGCTGGGTGTGCTTACATCTGTTGATGCTCAGAGGTTGCAGGTTCCTCTGAGGAGTCTTCCACTTCAGGCTCTTCCTCCTGGACAGTGGGGAGGGGGGGCTGTCGATGGTCCTGTGGGGGAGCAAAGGAATGAGTTAGAGATGTGACGGCAGTGTGTTATGCACATGCAATAGTAGATGATCAATTGCCATTCTATAAATGTACATTCGCAGCCATTCTAGTGACTCCTGCAATGTAAAAGAGAGAGAAGCAAAACTATTCTGTCACCAGCTTGCTCTGCTGCGCCCATCTGTCCGTCCCCCACTTCCACCTGCACCTCAGCGCCAACGATTTCCAGCATTGGTCAAATGGGCGAGGGAAGGTGGCCCTCCTCCAGTCTTCGCCCTTTCCCTTTTATTGTGGGCTATCTTTTCCTGCAATGAGGGAGACAAGTGGAGGTTGAGTGAGAATGATGGAGTGAGTGTAGAGAGTCCAGAGCATAGATGCTTAGAAGGAGACAAAGATGGAGTGAGGTTCCATTTCCAAGGGCCCTCCCTGTGTGCTGTTAGTCATTGTCATTGCATAACATTGATAGGGAGTGTGAGGGCAGCACAGTCGAATAGTGAAGTGATTGTGTTCATAGAGTGAGAGGGGTGGTTAATGGTGCATTTATACTCCTTGGACGGCGCTACCAGCTGGTCGCCCAATGTTATTTCATGAGTCATTTCTTCATGAATGATAAGATTCATGACATTCTTCCCGCCTGAAAGATTTGGAAGTCTGACGACTTCCTTCTAGCGGATTAGATGGTCCACGAATAGCCGCAGTCTTTTAGATCTTTGTTTGTGGCTGGAAGGCACGTTTCCTCGAACCGTGTCTTGGTCCCTGGATCGCTTGGTCCGTACTGGTAGATCGACAGGGCCCATGTCGTCTTGATCGACCTGAGGGAGACTGGGGAGATTGTGACTCTGGGGCAGGTCCCCACAGGCACAGAGCTGGCTTCATCTTGTTTGGTAGCCGGGGATTGACTGGCGTCCTGGCTTCGGGTGGCCATCCCATGGGGCGTGCTCGGCTCCCCGAGTTGATCTGGTGGAGTAGCCGGCAGATCCCTTAATGTCCCAGGTAGGGCGTCATCCTCAAAGGAGCGCAGAGTGTCGGCATCATTACTATGGGTCCCTCTATCAGTTGGGTCCGTGGAACCAGTTGGACAGGGAGCCAGATGTCGGAGTGAAACGGTGGACTCCCGGCCATCAGGGTACCGCACGTGCGCGTATGTGGGATTAACATCTGTTAGTTCCGCCTTCTCGACGAGGGGATCGCTTTTGGAAGATCGGACGAATCTTCGGAGCAGCACGGGGCTGGGGGCTGCCAACCATGACGGTAGGGACGTCCCATGAGTGGAGCAATGCTGGAACCTGAAGAATCGCTCGTGAGGAGTGACATTGGTGGACGTAGAAAGAAGAGACCTGATGGAATACAACACGTCTGGGAGCACAGTTTCCCACTGCTGGTCTGGTAGGTTGCGTGACCCCAGTGCAAGATGAACAGCGTTCCAAATGATAGCGTTGTATCTCTCAACCTGTCTATTACCGATGGGATGATACAGTGTCGTTTTACTTGTGGCATTTCCCCGTTGGGAAAGATAACTTTTGAGTTTGCTTGACATGAAGGAGGGACCCTAATCAGAGTGGATGAAATTGGCCGTACTGCAAAAGGAAAAGACTTGATCGAGGCATTTGATCACTGTGGAAGTAAGCATATTGGGACAGGGGAAAGCAAAGGGAAAGCATGAGTACTCGTCCGCCATAGTAAGTAAGTAGGTGTTTCACGTCGAGGAAGGCAATGGCCCTTTAAAGTCAATGCTGAGTTGCTGCATAGGCTGTATAGCGTGTATGAGTGAGCCATCCGATGGACGGAAGAATAGCGGTTTTAATTCCGCACAAATTCCACAGCTGATCGGTTATAAGTGTAAAATGGCGACGAGCGAGAAAATGACTCCATTTACGTACAGCTTCGATGATAGCCGTAGCCTCCTTCTCGACAGGAGGATAATGGAGCTCGTTACCCTGCAAAGTTCTGGACAGAAATGCCACGGGTCGACCACCTTGATTCAAGGTAGCCGAGATCGCCACCTCCGATGCATCGCACTCGACCATGAAAGGGAGATTTTCATCGATCGAATGAAGTGTGGCTTTTTCCAGTTGTCGCTTGAGGAGGTTGAAAGCTGAAATAGCCATTGCCTCCAACGGAAATGACTTTGTGTGAAGCAGGGGTTGGATCTTGTCGGAGAAGTGGGGTATCCACTTCACATAACAGGCAAACATGCCGAGTGCCCGACGAAGAGAGACGAAATTCGTAGGGGAGGGAGCTCCTGAAGCGGACGAATTCGCTCCGGATCCGGTTTGTTAACACCATTGCCCACCCAGTAGCCAAGGATGTTGACTGATGATACTGATTTCACAGATTTGGACTCATTTAAGGTTAAGTTGCGACGACGGAGAATGCCAATAAATTTCTGGAGGTTGGCATCATGCTCCTTCTGGTCATGACCAGCAATGGTGATATTATCTAGATATGGAAAAGTATCCGTTAAGTTCTCCTGTTTGACTAGGCTATCCATTGCCCATTGAAAGACGGCCACCCCATTAGTGACCCCAAATGGAAGGCGACAAAACTAGTAAAGCCAACCATTGGCCTCAAAGGCCGTATACTTTTAGTCAGAGTCCTTTAGCAGTACTTGATGATATGCGCTCTTTAAATCAAATGTTGAAAATACCTTGTAGTTGGCAAGGTTATTGACCATGTCATCGATGCGTGGTAGTGGGTAGGCATCCAGGTTGGTATACTGGTTAATATTTTGCGAGTAATCGATGCAAAGACGTTTCTTGTGTTGCTTCAGAGGATTTTTAACAATGATGACTTGAGCCCGCCAGGGAGATGAACATGGCTCAATGATACCATCAGCTAGAAGGCGAGGGACCTCTGCCTCGATAAAGGGTAGATCATCTTTGCTGAAACGGCGTGATTTAGTGACTATGGGCTTACATCGGGGGGAAAGATTGGCAAACAAAGAGGGCTTGTCGAGCGAAGCCGCTGAAAGCTCACAATACGGTACTTTGGAAATAGTAAGCTTTGGCTTTGATCCTCCAAACTCGAAAGTGAGTCTTTTGTGTTGTTTCTGGAAATCCTGTCCCAGGAGCACATCACTGCATAGGTTTTTGAGCACCCCGAGCTGGGTGGGGAAATTAGTGTGGCCATTGAGAATAAGGTCAACAAGACTAAAGCCGGAAGAGTTGGTGGTCAATGTCGTCAGAGCCATTGCAATTTCCCTGTCCGAGGGGTAAATATGCAGTTTTAACTTACTGACAGCCCGCTCACTAATGAAGCTGTCAGAGCTGCATGAGTCGATTAGTGCACTCAAAATGTGTCCATTTACCGAAACCTTCGTGGCTGCATGGGACAGACTTTGGGGAAAAACAGCTGTGATGGGAGGAAGAGCAGTTATACCCTTGACAGCTGTAACCGTAGTAGTGGTTCTTGGGGGAGGAGCAGTTTCATAGATAGCAGCTGTAACCTTAGTCGTGGCTCTTGGGGGAGGAGCAGTTTTATAGATAGTAGCTGCAAAACTAACAGGGGCTCTTGACTGGCATACCTTAGAAAAGTGACCTTTCTTGCTGCAATGATTGCAGGTTGCGTTACGAGCAGGACAAAATCTCCTATAATGGAATGCAGCTTCACGCAAACACTTCCTTCCAGATTGCCAAGATGCGCTAGGGCAGGGTCGTCATCAGTGAAGGCTTCTAGGGTAGGGTTGTCATCAACTAGGTTAGATTCATCATCAGTGAGGGCTTCTGCCCGAGACCTATCAAAGGAATCATTAAAAGTGATGGCAGCAGCCTGTGCATGTGGTAAAGGATAGGTATCTGCATTCCTCTTTGCTAAGTCCAGGGAACATGCCTGGTCATAGGCAGCCTGTAACTCGAGGGTTTTATTCTCCAACAGACACTGACATATGAAGGGAGATGCAATCCTATTAATAAAGGAATCATGAATTAACTCCTCCTGGTATTGTGCAGCTGAGTCAGTTTTAAGATTACAATCTTGCTGAGCCTGCGATGCTTTTGAAGAAATTCGTCAAGTGATTCCCCGGGTTTTTGTCGAGTTGTGGCCAGTAGATGCCGAGCAAAAATTTCGTTTGGGGCCTTAACATATAGTCGCTGTAATATTAGGATAGTGGAGCCATAGTCTACACAGTCTTCAATATAGTCAAACACATGAGGAGATGCATAATTGGCAAGTATGTCTAATTTATCAGGAACATTTTCACCACACACCCTGAGGAAGTTGCTGAAGGTATGATACCAGTGTTTCCATACCTTAGCAGTTGTAGGTGAATTCGGGTCCAGGTCAAGGCGGGCAGGTCTTGACCATGATGGATTGATTACAATGCTGGAGTTCCCTTCTACAGTTGAATTCGTACCTGGCTGTTCCGGAAATCACTCAGAGCGTGGAGCTGGTACACAGTTGATTAAATTGACATAAGAAAACTCACTAAGCACTTGGTTGAGTATAAAACAAGGCTTTAATCAATTGTTTCACAACCATAAGATTCTAGTTATATCACTAGTTCCTGGTTACAAAAATGTCCTGGGCAAGCTGGGCCCACGCCCAAGTATTTATACTCCTTGGACGGTGCCACAAGCTGGCCACGCAGTGTTATTTCATGAGTCATTTCTTCATGAATGATAAGATTCATGACACCCTTTCCTCAGGTACATGGGTTAATGAGAGTTTCCAAAAGCAGACTTAGGCCAAAATTTTGTGATCGGTGTCGGGATGGGTGCGGGACTGCTGGTTTCCCGCTTCCAGTCCCGCCCCAGCTGCCTCCGCTCCACAGACGTGATTTTCCCTTGATATACCTTGTTCAGCCCGCTCTGCAGGCTTACCGACCAACTAACAGGAAGCGGGTCTGATGACGTCATTTGATGATGCGTCATCTGCCGGTTTCCTTAAAGGGACCACGCACAATTTTATTTTGGCAGTTGATTTCTCAGTGTTTGACAGCATTGAGGTGCTGAAAACATTGACAATCACTGCACAAAGGTGAACTCTTTCACCCAGGCTCTCCAATGACTCCCTCCATATGCTGGAATAGATGGCAGCTACAGGTGAGGTGACAGGAGCGATCTTCACTGGTGAGAGAGGTTTTCCCAATGAGGTGGCACTGGACATATAGTTGGATTTAAAAACTTGTAAGCTAAAGAAATCTGTAAATGTTTTAAAAATGCAGTAACCAACATTTTCTTTGCTCTGAAACTCACCATGTGCAACATTGCATCCTTCACACTACTTCGGCAGCTGCCATCTTTTCACAAACATCAGACCAGACTCACAATATGCCACACTTACCTGGCGTGTTATCCGGACATCATGAAACCCGGCCCAGAAGTGGGAAAATCCAAAAACAGGCTGAAAACTGCTGACAAGTACCTGTTAGTAGGCAGGTAATTGCCTTTAATCCGCTTCCTGCTGCTAGGTGTCTGGTCTATTCGCAAATCAGGTGCCCGACACTTGGGAAAGCTGTTTGGAGGCGGGTTGATGGCGGATTGAAATCAAATTGAATTTAACCTCTAACCACCTCCAAACCTACCTTCTGAGCACTGGCACAATCGCGGCCTTAGTCTCTCATGAACTAAAATCTGCGATTTTATTTTCTACTGCACTTGATTTAGCACAGCTCAGGTCTAACAGATAACCCTAATCGTAGTAAATGATTATTGGAGAATACAAAGGATGGCCTCTATGTTCTCCTGTCATTTTGGATAGTGGAAACTATCACACCACTATAATCACTTTATGTAGGCTGAACTACTGTTCTAGATTTATTTATAAATAAGTTAATACACAGAAGAAAGTATAGGCAAAATTCTATACACCACAATCATTAAACTTACACTACATAGAAATTGTTTGAAAAATGTTTCAAGTTCTTCCAGGTTCTCTTGATAAACTTTTGGAAAGACACAGGTCCCCGAATTTCCTTGGGGTCTGGGGCGCAATAGGAGAATAAAATGGGTTCATAAGGAGGAGGGAAATCTGATGGTTTCTGGAAACTCAAGGTCTCACCCAGAACAGCTTTCTTGGCAAGTTTCTGATAGAAACTAAGGCGTGCAGAAATTCTGTTCATCCCAAACAAGGCACCTGAAATCGTAAGGCTGGTAGGATGGGTTCCCCTTCTGGAATGCTCAAGATTCCTGCCTCCTTTCCAGTCAGCAATCTGGATACCGGGAAGAAACCAGCGTCCACGTCAATGCAGGAATGGATGTGGGGTTCACCGTAGACTGGAAGACCTCAGAACTGAATATTTGGATTTCCTCCAAAGAGGCCAATGACCTGGAGAGCTACATCTCCTGGGAGGGGGGGAGTGGGGGAGCGGTGCATCACTGGAAGTCTATGCAACCATGGTACCGCATCTTTTGCCCCTTCCCCCCAGCAGCAGGTGCTCATAATGTGCCCATACTGGCACAGGTGCCTGCCAAGAAAATTCAAAACAAATAATCCCACTCTGACTCCAGATAATCCAGAGGTTAACAAATGGTCCTTAGAGGGAACACTGAAGGCTGATCAAAAAATGGACAAAGTCATTTTTTTTTACAGGCCCAGGAGAACAACAGGAGGAGGCCCGACTTGCCAGCTGGCTCAACGCGGGAGCCGACTGATTGCCTGCCCTCCCACAACCGGTGAGTTGCAGTGGAGGGGCCACTCAGCACCTGCAGCTCATCAGTGGCATTTAACTAGGGCCCGAAACATGAATGCAGTTTGAGCCTCCCAACACTGGCCTCGGGTGGGCGGCATGGTTGTTCCACCGACCTTTCGCTCATTTCAGGCAAAAGTCTCAAATTGCGCCCATATATTCTTACACGAATCAAGCCGAATGCTCAACACTGAAAAGGTTGCAGTTCTTACTCTATTTGTTAGAAAAAACACTGACCCTGACATTCTGTGGGTAAATATGGCAGGAGACTGGCAGATCCTTTAGAGAAACAGGATAAACGATGGGTTCTGTCGATCTCTTGCTGGAGTTACAAAGGGAAACCGCAGAATCTCAGGGCCACATAGCTTTTCGCAAAAAGAAGCACTTAGTCTTGTGAATAACCATAATGGAGAACAGCAGGACACTTTAACTAAAATGTGTTTACAAACTGCTAATTTGTGTCTTTCTGATTGGAGAAAGGCCTGTGTACCGTCCTCAAGAGACATAAATAATTGATGAATGCCCATCACATTTGCACTGCTTTTGTGCTGCCTGCTGCACTGTAGGTGGCTCATGTTCCCCTTTGTTGTCTTCCTGGACTTGTCTTATTGCAGCTCCTCTTTCAATGGCATGGAATAAACTACAATGGGTCATAATTTGCTGTAGCAGGGCAACAAACGGCTTCCACAGTTAGTTAGACTTGCCCTTGCCCTTTAAAGTGGAAATGGTTGGCAGGAAAAGTTCTATGCCCAATTTTCAGACACTGCTCTGGAGCTCCTCGTGGAGGAGATGACCAGGACGAAGAAGCTGTTATTTCCAGCCAATGGTAGAAGAGAGTCAAGTCAAATAGCAGTGGTCACAGGTGACAGAGCAGATTCAAGCAAGAAAACTTGTGCCCAGCGCCTGGCTGCAATGCCACAAGAAATGCAATGATCTGACCAGAGCTGCTAAGGTAAAACTCCTGCTCACATCTCTCTTGTGGTCTGCTTAGCCCTGTCCCACCTGTAGCCCCAGCACTTGTGAGTCATCCCTGCCCCCACTTCCCATCACCCTCCTCCAATCACCGCAACAAACTTCACTCAACCTCCTTCTGCTGCTATTTGCATGCTCTACACCTGCTACTGTCCTCACAATTACTCCACTTACTTCCCCACGCCCGTGGCATTTTTCACACACCATCCACTCTATTCAACCCTGACAGGCACATCTTCACAATCTTCCAGTAGACCACACACTAACACATTCTTTTCCTTCTTCCAGGACAATCTGGCACAAAATGGCATGGAGCAGACAAGGACAGGAGGAGGACCATCATCACCACAGGCCAAATGCCCATTGGAAGAGGCTGCACTGGAATGTATGGACAATGGGCACATCAAGAATGTCACAGCTGGTGAGGCTGGAGGCTATGCTCCACAGAGTGTTTGGCAGATTAAATGACAAAAGGTACAATGGCCCAGTAATTCCGTTCCAAACGCGTGAGTACGGTCGGGGTACTCACGCGTCTGGCCGGAGGAAATGCCGGTTTTCAGCATGCACCGCGCATGCGGAGAAAACCGGCATTTCCAGTCCTCTGAACGAAGGGGTTCAGAGGCACAGCGCGTGCGACTGCACAGGCAGCGCTTGCGCAGTGAACTTCGTTGATTTCATTCATGGGTTCAGTGAGGTTAAGTCCTTACAAGTTACACTTGAAAAAAGCATGTGTAAAGTTGCTCCAGAGGCTGCGGAGGAAGATATATTTTATCGTGGAGCTTCTGAAAGGCATATTTTGTTTGGGAAAGGGAGGAAAGTTATTTTAAGAAATGCTGAGGTAAGTTTTAAAGTTAAAATTTTTTTTTTTAAACGGGTTTTCAGTACTGTAGGTAGAAGGAGCAATTGTGGCTGTGTGAATTGAATGTGAAAATGAGTGTTCTAAAATGAGTAATGTAACATTTCCAACACTTTTAAGAAAGAAACTTTTCATCAGTAATAAGTAATTATGTATGTATGTCCGCATATATTCCTTTACGTATATGTATGTATGTTTTATATTCCTTTACTTATGTGTATGAATGTATGTTTTTAATTATGATTACTTTCTCTGAAAGTCATAATTAAATACATACATTCATACACATAAGTAAAGGAATATATACATACACGCAAAGGAATATATACAGACATACATACATAATTACTTAAAAGAATATATTACTGATGAAAAGTTTCTTTCTTAAAAATGTTGGAGTCATTTTTACATTTAATAAACACAGCAAATTCAATTCACATAGCCACAATTGATCCTTCTACCTACAGTACTGAAACGCCGTTTTAAAAAACAAAAATAAACTTTAAAACTTACCTCAGCATTTCTTAAAATAACTTTCCTCCCTTTCCCAAACAAAAATATTGCCTTTCAGAAGCTCCACGATAAAAAATATCTTCCTCCGCAGCCTCTGGAGCAACTGTACTCATGCTTTTTTCATGTGTAAGTTGTAAGGACTTAACCTCACTGAAAGCATGAATGAAACTGATGAATTTTACTGCGCACGATCTGCCTGTACAGTCGCACGCGTTCTGCCTCTGAACCCCTTCATTCAGAGGACAGGAAATGCCGGTTTTCCCCGCATGCGCTGTGCATGCTGAAAACTGGCATTTCCTCCGGCCAGACGCGTGAGTACCCCGACCGTACTCGCGCGTTTGGAAGGGAATTACTGGGCCAACATTTTACATGTCAATAAAATGAAAAATTTAACAATTGCACGATTTGCCCCCTCGCATCTGCGACTGAGGGTCCAAGGAGGTGCATTGCGCAAGAGGTCATCATCGTACGTATTCTCACACTGTTCCCTTTCGGGAACTGTATGAAGTGGTGGAAGGATTTCTGGCCACGTTAACACTCCTTCCGTGACCATAACCATCTTCATACCAGCCATTAGGGTGGTTAGTCCTATGGCGCGAGGGTTTTACGGGCTCCCACAACCCATCTGAGGCGGTGAGGCCACCCACACCCGCGGACGCAAGTATCCCGCTGGATGCCCACCCAGAATTTATAGTTGGAGCTCCGACTCCACTTGCTGGGACTGGCTGGAGCGGGGTTCGAAACCCTACTCCTTCTGGCCCAGCGGCGGGGATGCTTACCGCTATGCAAAAGGCCCACTCCACGCAAAAGATGACACCCTTACGTTTCCTGCACCTTTTCCCTCCCCGTGACTGGAGCCCTATGCTGCCACTTGAAAGACCAAGCTATCATCTGTCCTTTTTGCGGTGCCTTGGACTTCTCATTGCCAATGATGAGCAGGCGCTGCACCTCCACCTCATTGAGGAGATTGCTGAGGTCATCATCAGTTCAATTGTGAGTTCTTTTAATGCCGTGAATTGTGCTCATTCCAGCCATTTCACGTTGCTAATCTGAGTGGGCCTTTGACGTAGCGTTAGCATCCCCGCCACTGGGCCACACCGCATAGGGATTCGAACCCCACTCCAGACAGTCCCGGCAAGTGGAGTCGGAGCTCCAGCTCTAAATTCTGGGTAGACATCCAGTGGGATATTTGCGTCCGTGGGTGTGGGTGGCACCCCCCCTTATAGGTTGTGGGAGCCCGTAAAACCCTCCCGCCACAGGACTAACCACCCTAATGGCTGGTACAAAGATGGTTACGGTCACGGAAGGAGCGTTAATCACGGCCAGAAATCCTTCCACCACTTCATACCGTTCCCCAAAGGGAACAGTGTGAAGACACGCACGACGACGACGTTGCTAATTAAATAAATGGAATGAAAAAAATGCTTTCAGGGCTTTTAAAAGTCCTGAAATCGCTTTAATTCTGTTTAAAACTACTTCAGATTCTTCAAAATAATTTAAACGTTTTTAAAAGTTTATAAAAGTTACCAAAAGCTTCTTAAAAATACAAAAAACCTATTGAAAATGCTGCTCTACATGTAAAAATGCTTTGCAGCTTGTGAGAAGCATTGGGGGCATGTCCTTTTAAAATGAGACCTCAAGGGGCGTGTCTCACTTGCACAGCGCGCTCCAGGCTTCGCGCTGGCTGCACTCCTGGGCGGCGTGATGTCAGACGCTGCCCGGGAGTCAACATTTTAAAACAGCAATTCCTGGCGTCCCTGAAGCTCAACGGCCGGCGCGTTGGGTAAGTGCATATCGGGGGCTTGCACGCGCGGCAAGCCCCGACCCGAATTACTGCCCCAATGATTGTACAATAATACCTTTTGTCATTTAATCTCTCCTGCCTTCCACCTATCACAGACCTTCCCTTTTGTGCTTTACTCCCCTCCCCACTTTCCCTGCTTCTGCACTTGATTAAAACCTGTTTCATCTCTAACTTTTCCCAGTTATGACGAAGGGTCATCGACCTGAAACGTTAACCCTCTCTCTCCGCAGATGCTGCCTGACCTGCTGAGTACTTCCAGCATTTTCTGTTTTTATTTCAGATTTCCAGCATCCGCAGTATTTTGCTTCTGTGTTGTGGTAATAACTATCTGGCATTTTTTCTGTTTCCAGATCCTCCAGAATATTCCTTCAAAGAATAACAAAAACTATACAAGACAGACCTTGGAGTGTAATTCCTACAGTCTGCTCACTTCCCTCAGGGCGACATCTAGTTTTCAGTTCACAATATGCAAGTACCAAAGATAGCAGTACTTTTAAAGATGTGATAGGGAACAACTTTACCTGAATGAATTCAATGGACCAGCCAGTTTAAAACAGACATTTAAGTAAATGTTATTTCTAATACAAGCAAGGGGACATTTGCAAATAACTTTTATTAAAATGATATGCTTCAAAAAGCATGGGGCGGCAACATCCCGATGATTCTACAAATACTTCATTTGTGCAGTCCAATTTCTTTTAAGAATAAGTGGCAAATGTTTAACACCAACAGCAGCATTTTGAAAGAACATTGCAATCATATTTATGTCACAGGCTATTTTGCAACAAAATTGTTAGTTACAAATAGCTTCCCAATTTCACTGAAGAGTAGCTCCATGGATATTTATATGGCAGCTATTTCCCCTGTATTACTTTCATCATTGTGCATCTTTTCTTGTTAGGCACAAACTCCACTTAATAAAAAAAAAGCTTGCATGTATGTAAAAGCTCCAAAGAAAGGAGAGACAAAACATATTCTAGTCAACCAAATAAATGTGAGAATTGTGGTAGAAGGAAACCATTAATCTCCAGTTGTTTTTATCCAAAAGTGAAGATAGCTGCCATGTTGTAACAAGGTATATTTCATTGACTATGTTCTGCAGAAGAAGATAAACATGTTCTTCCGTTAGGCCACATTAAGCACTGCTTTTATTTTCTCTTTATTACTTGCACTGCATTTTTATAATGTGATGAAATATATGTCTTCATCAGCCCCTGTGTTTTACCTGCGTTGTATTGTGTGTACCGCCCCCTTTTCCCCCATTGTGTGTATTGGCTCCGCCCCTGTCTTTTGTCATATAAAGGTCTCAAGAGCTGGATGAGTCATTCTGCCAGACGAATCCGATGTGGAATGACGTGCAATGCTCTTAGCGATTAAAAGCCTTCAGTTGAATCCGTTAACTTCTTGTCTTTGAGTTATTGATGGCACATCAATTTTAATCGCTAAAACACCAAGATGGATCAACTCCTGAAACCAGAGCGCTTGGATCTGGACCCCCATGCCACAGACGCAGCCACACAGTTCGGACACTGGTTCCAATGCTTTGAATTTTTCATCAAAACCTCAGCCACCGCCATAGCAGCCACGACCGCCACCGGAGACGTGAAACTGGGAATCCTGCGAAACCGGGTGAGTCATCGGGTCTCCCCTCTCATCCGAGATGCCACCAGCTACGAGGATGCCTGCACCATTCTGAAGGCACACTACGTGCGGCCAATAAACGAGGTGTACGCCAGGCATCTTCTGACTACTCGCACGCAGCGGCATGGTGAGTCACTAGAGGACTTCATGCTAAGCCTAAAAGTACTGGGCAGAGACGGTAACTGTAAGGCCGTGTCTGCCACCGTGTACATGGAGGAGCTGATCCGAGACTCCTTTATTGCGGGCCTCAGTTCAAATTACATTCGGCAGAAACTGTTTGAAAAGGAGGGACCGGACTTAAAACAGGCTATGGGCATAGCGCGATCACTGGATATGGCCCAGAGGAACTCTGAATCCTGTTCCTCAGGCCACGCGGCCCACTCCGCCTCGTGCGCGCCGTGGGGGCCGCCAACTTGGAAGCCATCTTCACCTCCCAGGCCTCAGGCCAGCCCAGCACCGTCGGAGCCCCAGCCTCCACCCAGGAGCCCCACTACTACCGCGATGCATCGGGGCCCGAAATGCTACTTCTGCGGCCAGGACAAACACTCCAGGCATCTGTGCCCAGCGAAGGGCACCACCTGTTTTAAATGCGGGAAGAAAGGACATTTCAGTAAAGTCTGCAGAGGGAACCCCGCCTCCAACACCGCCACTGCCGCGTGCGCGCCGTGGGGGCGGCCATCTTGGACGCCATCTTGTCCACCCTCATGGAGTCCACCATCTTGTCCCGACTACACGGACCCCCAGGACCCACTGGTGGCCTCAATCACAGTGGATCAATCCAGGCCGCATCCATTGTCTAAATCGATGATGGACATAGAGGTAAATGGGAACAAGGTGCTTGATTGACTGCGGGAGCACCGAAAGCTTTATTCATCCTAGCCTGGAAAAACGACTTTCACTAACGATAGTCCCTACACAGGGCAAAATCGCCATGGCTGATAAGACTCACACCTCAAAAATTACAGGTTTCTGCGCGGTTATGTTGTCAGTAAAAGGCACTGATTACAGAGATTTTAAACTGTTGATAATGCCAGATCTCTGTGTGAGCGTGATCTTGGGTCTGGACTTCCAGTGCCACCACCAAAGTATCACGCTTACCTACGGTGGGTCCCAGCCGCCCCTCACAGTGTGCGGTCTGGCTACCCTGAAGGTCAAGCCGCCCTCTCTGTTCGCCAACCTCGCACACAACTGTCGACCCATAGCGACCAAGAGTAGGCGGTACAGCTGGGAGGACAGACGGTTCATTGCGTCTGAAGTAGAAAGACTCAAGCGGGAGGGTATCATCGAATGCAGTACCAGCCCGTGGCGCGCCCAGGTAGTAGTGGTTAAGGGTAGCGAAAAAAAGCGGATGGTGATAGATTATAGCCAGACGGTTAATCTATACACCCAGCTAGACGCCTACCCTCTGCCCCGCATAGCGGATATGGTTAACCAAATTGCGCAATACCGGGTGTTTTCCACCATCGACCTAAAATCGGCATACCACCAGCTCCCCATTAGGCCGGAGGACCGTCCATACACCGCCTTCGAGGCGAACGGACACCTCTACCACTTCCTCAGAGTCCCCTTTGGGGTAACGAATGGGGTCTCGGTCTTCCAGCGGGAGATGGACCGCATGGTCGATGAGAACCAGTTAACAGCCACCTATCCATACCTAGACAACATCACCATCTGCGGCCACGACCAGCAAGACCACGACTCGAACCTCGCGAGATTTCTGAAAACCGCCCTCAGACTCAATCTCACCTACAACGAGGATAAGTGTGTCTATAGCACCACGCGCCTCTGTATCCTGGGCTGCGTGGTGGAAAACGGGGAAATCGGTCCGGACCCCGACCGATTGCGCCCCCTACGGGAGCTACCCCTACCAAACACTCCCAAGGCCCTGAAAAGGTGTCTGGGGTTTTTCTCCTATTACGCCCAATGCGTCCCCAATTATTCCGACAAGGCCCGTCCCCTCCTGAAATCAACGTCCTTCCCGCTCACGGCCGAGGCCCACGCCGCCTTCAACAGCATTAAACACGACATTGAGAAGGCCGCGCTGTGGGCAGTGGACGAAAACATCCCTTTCCAGGTCGAAAGCGATGCGTCCGACTTCGCTTTAGCAGCCACCCTCAACCAGGATGGGCGGCCCGTAGCCTTTTTCTCAAGAACCCACCAAGGGCCCGAGATCAGGCACTCCTCGGTAGAGAAGGAGGCCCAGGCCATAGTGGAGGCAGTGCGGCACTGGAGGCACTACCTAGCCGGCAAACGCTTCACCCTGCTTACCGACCAGCGGTCGGTAGCCTTCATGTTTAACAACAAACAAAGGGGGAAGATCAAGAACGACAAAATTCTCAGGTGGCGGATCGAACTCTCCACGTTTGAGTATGACATAATATATAGGCCGGGGGCCCTCAACGAATCCCCCGACGCCCTATCACGAGGGATGTGTGCCAGCATCCAGGGGGACAGGCTACAGGGCCTCCACAATGGCCTCTGCCACCCGGGGGTCACCCGGCTATTCCACTTTATAAAATCCCGTAACCTGCCCTATTCCATCGAGGAGGTCCGGTCTATGACCAGGGACTGCCGCACCTGTGCGGAATACAAGCCCCGTTTTTTCAGACCCGACCGAGCCCACCTGATCAAAGCTACACGGCCATTCGAGCGCCTGAGCTTAGGTTTCAAGGGACCACTCCCCTCCACCGACCGCAATGTGTACTTTCTCAACATTGTGGACGAGTACTCCCGCTTCCCATTCGCCTACCCCTGCCCAGATATGACCAGTGCCACGGTCATCAAGTGCCTCGGCAACCTGTTTTGCACGTTCGGCATGCCTAACTACATCCACACTGACAGGGGGGCGTCGTTCATGAGCGATGAACTGCGCCAATACCTGCTGTCGAAGGGGATAGCCACGAGTCGGACCACTAGTTATAACCCCCGGGGTAATGGGCAAGTGGAGAGGGAGAACGCGACAGTGTGGAAGGCGGTCACCTTAGCACTAAGGTCTAAAGGCCTCCCTACCTCCCGTTGGCAAGAGGTCCTCCCAGACGTACTCCACTCGATAAGGTCGTTACTGTGTACTGCTACTAACGCCACTCCTCACAAGAAGATGTTTGTTTTTCCCCGCAAATCAACCTCGGGAGTGTCCCTACCTTCGTGGCTCTCCACCCCAGGGACAGTCCTATTACGGAAGCATGTGAGGGGCCACAAAATGGATCCCCTCATGGAGGCAGTACACCTACTCCACGCAAACCCACAGTACGCGTACGTCAAGCACGCCGACGGTCGTGAGGACACCGTGTCCATAAAGGACCTCGCCTCAGCAGGAAGCGATGATGACCCATCACCACCACCCCCAGAAGAACCTCCACCATCCCCAGAGGTATCCTCACCACCCCCAGAAGTACCTGCAACACCCCCAGCACATCGGTATGCCCAGGAGGGCACCACGGACTCCCGGTCGGAACCCGAGGTACTGTTGCGACGTTCAGGAAGGACTATCACACCCCCGGACAGACTAAATCTGTAGAAGGGGTGAATGTGATGAAATATATGTCTTCATCAGCCCCTGTGTTTTACCTGCATTGTATTGTGTGTACCGCCCCCTTTTCCCCTATTGTGTGTATTGGCTCCGCCCCTGTCTTTTGTCATATAAAGGTCTCAAGAGCTGGATGAGTCATTCTGCCAGATGAATCTGATGTGGAATGACGTGCAATGTTCTTAGCGATTAAAAGCCTTCAGTTGAATCCTTTAACTTCTTGTCTTTGAGTTATTGATGGCACATCATATAATACTGACAAATTATGTATCATGAAATGAAAAATTGCAATCTGTTTTGTTTTATTGCTCTCACAAAAGACCATCATATACACTGTTCTGGATATATCAGAAGAGATAGCCTGTGAAGTACTCCATCAGCCATGTGGAAAACAAAAGATAATTGCACAATCGTTCTTTGATACCAATGATTCGTCATAGTTTTATTTTAAACTTTGTCTCTGCTTGCAACCACTATCAATCCACCATTAAAGCTGTGTGATGAAATATGCCTTCATCAACCCATGTGTTTTACCTGCTTGTATTTTACCTGCTTGTATTGTGAACCGCCCCCTTTTGTTCCTATTGTGTGTATTGGCGACGCCCCTGTCTTTTGCCATATAAAGGTCTCAGGAGCTGTATGAGTCATTTACTACCAGACGAACCCGATGTGGGAAGACCTGCTATACTGCTATGTTCTTAGTGATTAAAAGCCTTCAGTTGAATCCTTGTCTTTGAGTCATTGATGGCATATCAATTTTAATCACTAAAACACCAAGATGGATCGACTCTTGAAACCAGAGCGCTTGGATCTGGACCCCCATGCCTCAGACGCAGCCACACAGTTCGGACACTGGTTCCAAAGCTTCGAATTTTTCATTGCAAACTCATCCACTGCCATAGCCGCAGCCGAAACCGCTACCGGAGACATGAAACTGGGAATCCTGCGAAACTGGGTGAGCCATCGGGTCTCCACTCTCATCCAAGATGCCACCAGCTACGAGGATGCCTGCACCATCCTGAAGGCCCACTACGCGTGGCCAATAAACGTGGTGTACACCAGGCATCTTCTGACTACTCGCACGCAGCGGCATGGTGAGTCACTAGAGGACTTTATACTAAACCTAAAGGTACTGGGCCGAGACTGTAACTGTAAGGCCGTGTCTGCCATCGTGCACACGGAGGAGCTGATTTGAGACTCCCTTATTGCGGGCCTCAGTTCAAATTATATTCGGCAGAAACTGTTTGAAAAGGAGGGACTGGACTTAAAACAGGCTATAGATATAGCGCAATCGCTGGATATGGCCCAGAAGAACTCTGAATCCTGTTCCTCAGGCCACGCGGCCCACTCCACCTCGTGCGCGCCATGGGGGCCGCCATCTTGGAAGCCATCTTCACCTCCCAGGTCTCAGGCCAGCCCAGCACCATCGGAGCCCCAGCCCCCACCCAGGAGCCCCACTACTGCTGCGATGCATCAGGGCCCGAAATGCTACTTCTGTGGCCAGGACAAACACTCCAGGCATCTGTGCCCAGCGAAGGGCACCACCTGTTTTAAATGCGGGAAGAAAGGACATTTCAGCAAAGTCTGCAGAGGGAACCCCGCCTCCAACTCCACTACCGCCGCGTGCGCGCCGTGGGAGCGGCCATCTTGGAAGCCATCTTGTCCACCCTCATGGAGTCCACCATCTTGCCCCGACTACACAGACCTCCAGGACCCACTGGTGGCCTCGATCACAGTGGATCAATCCAGGCCACATCCGTTGTCTAAATCGATGATGGACATAGAGGTAAATGGGAACAAGGTTAAATGCTTGATTGACTGCGGGAGCACCGAAAGCTTTATTCATCCTAGCCTGGTAAAACGACTTTCTCTAACGATAGTCCCCACACAGGGGAAAATCGCCATGGCCGATAAGACTCATACCTCAAAAATTACAGGTTTCTGCGCGGTTATATTGTCGGTAAAAGGCAATGATTACAGAGATTTTAAACTATTGATAATGCCAGATCTCTGTGTGAGCATGATCTTGGGTCTGTACTTCCAGTGCCACCACCAAAGTATCACGCTTACCTACGGTGGGTCCCAGCCGCCCCTCACAGTGTGCGGTCTGGCTACCCTGAAGGTCAAGCCGCCCTCTCTGTTCGCCAACCTCGCACCCAACTGTCGACCCATAGCGACCAAGAGTAGGCGGTACAGCTGGGAGGATAGACGGTTCATTGCGTCGGAAGTAGAAAGACTCAAGCGGGAGGGTATCATCGAATGCAGTACCAGCCCGTGGCACACCCAGGTAGTAGTAGTTAAGGGTAGCGAAAAGAAGCGGATGGTGATAGATTATAGCCAGACGGTTAATCTATACACCCAGCTAGACGCCTACCCTCTGCCCCGCATAGCGGATATGGTTAACCAAATCGCGCAATACCGGGTGTTTTCCACCATCGACCTAAAATCGGCATACCACCAGCTCCCCATTAGGCCGGAGGACCGTCCATACACCGCCTTCGAGGCGAACGGACGTCTCTACCACTTCCTCAGAGTCCCCTTTGGGGTAACGAACGGGGTCTCGGTCTTCCAGCGGGTGATGGACCGCATGGTCGATGAGAACCAGTTAACAGCCACCTACCCATACCTAGACAACATCACCATCTGCGGCCAGGACCAGCAAGACCATGACTCGAACCTCGCGAGATTTCTGAAAACCGCCCTCAGACTCAATCTTACCTACAACGAGGATAAGTGTGTCTTTAGCACCACGCGCCTCTGCATCCTGGGCTGCGTGGTGGAAAACGGGGAAATCAGTCCGGACCCCGACCGATTGCGCCCCCTACGGGAGCTACCCCTACCAAACACTCCCAAGGCCCTGAAAAGGTGCCTGGGGTTCTTCTCCTATTACGCCCAATGCGTCCCCAATTATTCCGACAAGGCCCGTCCCCTCCTGAAATCAACGTCCTTCCCGCTCACGGCCGAGGCCCACGCCGCCTTCAACAGCATTAAACACGACATTGAGAAGGCCGCGCTGCGGGCAGTGGACGAAAACATCCCTTTCCAGGTCGAAAGCGATGCGTCCGACTTCGCTTTAGCAGCCACCCTCAACCAGGATGGGCGGCCCGTAGCCTTTTTCTCAAGAACCCTCCAAGGGCCTGAGATCAGGCACTCCTCGGTAGAGAAGGAGGCCCAGGCCATAGTGGAGGCAGTGCGGCACTGGAGGCACTACCTAGCTGGCAAACGCTTCACCCTGCTTACCGACCAGCGGTCGGTAGCCGTCATGTTTAACAACAAACAGAGGGGGAAGATCAAGAACGACAAAATTCTCAGGTGGCGGATCGAACTCTCCACGTTTGAGTACGACATAATATATAGGCCGGGGGCCCTCAACGAATCCCCCGACGCCCTATCACGAGGGATGTGTGCCAGCATCCAGGGGGACAGGCTACAGGGCCTCCACAATGGCCTCTGCCACCCGGGGGTCACCCGGCTATTCCACTTTATAAAATCCCGTAACCTGCCCTATTCCATCGAGGAGGTCCGGTCTATGACCAGGGACTGCCGCACCTGTGCGGAATACAAGCCCCGTTTTTTCAGACCCGACCGAGCCCACCTGATCAAAGCTACACGGCCATTCGAGCGCCTGAGCTTAGATTTCAAGGGACCACTCCCCTCCACCGACCGCAATGTGTACTTTCTCAACATTGTGGACGAGTACTCCCGCTTCCCATTCGCCTACCCCTGCCCAGATATGACCAGTGCCACGGTCATCAAGTGCCTCGGCAACCTGTTTTGCACGTTCGGCATGCCTAACTACATTCACACTGACAGGGGGGCGTCGTTCATGAGCGATGAACTGCGCCCATACCTGCTGTCGAAGGGGATAGCCACGAGTCGGACCACTAGTTATAACCCCCGGGGTAATGGGCAAGTGGAGAGGGAAAACGCGACAGTGTGGAAGGCGGTCACCTTAGCACTAAGGTCTAAAGGCTTCCCCACCTCCCGCTGGCAGGAGGTCCTCCCAGACGTACTCCACTCGATAAGGTCGCTACTGTGTACTGCTACTAACGCCACTCCTCACGAGAAGATGTTTGTTTTCCCCGCAAATCAACCTCAGGAGTATCCCTACCCTCGTGGCTCTCCACCCCAGGGACAGTCCTGTTACGGAAGCATGTGACGGGCCACAAAACGGATCCCCTCGTGGAGGCAGTACACCTACTCCACGCAAACCCACAGTACGCGTACGTCAAGCACGCCGACGGGCGTGAAGACACCGTGTCCATAAAGGACCTCGCCTCGGCAGGAAGCGACGACGACGACCCATCACCACCACCCCCAGAAGAACCTCCACCATCCCCAGAGGTATCCTCACCACCCCCTGAAGTACCTGCAACACCCCCAGCACATGGGTATGCCCAGGAGGGCACCACGGACTCCCGGTCAGAACCCGAGGTACTGTTGCGACGTTCAGGAAGGACTATCACACCCCCGGACAGACTAAATCTGTAGAAGGGGTGAATGTGATGAAATATGCCTTCATCAACCCATGTGTTTTACCTGCTTGTATTTTACCTGCTTGTATTGTGAACCGCCCCCTTTTGTTCCTATTGTGTGTATTGGCGACGCCCCTGTCTTTTGCCATATAAAGGTCTCAGGTGCTGTATGAGTCATTTACTACTAGACGAACCCGATGTGGGAAGACCTGCTATACTGCTATGTTCTTAGTGATTAAAAGCCTTCAGTTGAATCCTTGTCTTTGAGTCATTGATGGCATATCAAGCTGCTTAAAAAAACACCTAATAAATGAATTACAGAAACCGCTGGAAACAGACAGACAAGTTAACGTTTCAGGTGTGGGCCCGTTATATACGCTGCCCGGTGGGATATGCAGCAGGTGGCCGATTCGCTACCGTCCATTTTACGCTTTCACTAGAGGTGAATTGTGAACTCTTTAGTGTCCTTTTTCCTTACAGGAATGTTTTCAGTGGCAAGAGTGATGTCAGCAGCAACCATGTAATGAAATGGCCAATCAAGGTGCTAAGCTCTCCTCATGATATAGTGCCCCTGGGTGCCACTGGTGATGAAGCTAAATTGCCCGTGCCACTGTCACTTACATTGGGTCCATTGGGGAAAAATTCAGTTGGTTTGTGCCTCTTGTTAGCACCTTAAGAGGGCACTAATGGGGCGCAAAGCAACTAGCGCCCGTGCACGGTAATGTTTGCGCCGCTCACAAAATTAACTAGACATTTTGTGGCAGCGCTAAACACTACCGCCATGATCTCCTGCACCGGCAGATCATGATGTCAGTCGAGTGTGCAATGCCCCGGTAGCGCCCTGGACAGGATATTGAGTGGCACCCCCTGCCTTACCGCCTGCCACTAGCAATGACAGGTTGAGGGGAGTGTGTTGTAGTCGGGAAGAGACTGGGAGAGCGCTATTTAAAGATGACCGCTTCCTGCCTTTTTTTGTTGGTGACATTTTAGCACCACGCATTCTGAGAGAGAGAGAGAAAGAGAGAGGCTTCTAGAGAGATTCAATGCTGTGTGAAGGAGTTTTGGGTACTGAGCAGCACTTTGCAGGTTCACTTTGATTTGCCCTTCCTTGTATCGATTTAGAAGAGACTGTGAGGGCTGCACTCTGAGCTCTTTCCCTGGGTCTCTCCATTGTTCTTTCCAGCAGATTTGATGTACAGGTCTCTCCAGGCCGAGATTCAAGGCTGCAATAAACAGGATGTGGATGGAGAACAAGAGTGACCCTCCTCTTTAAGAACTGGCCGGCGCCATTGTGTCTGTGTTCCATTGCTGATGACATCACATGAGCTTCGCCAGCGCTCTGAGGTAGCGCCTCGCTCCTCGGCCTTTGCGCCTTAAGACAGGTGTGTAGCGCCTGATTTAGCGCTCCAATCACCTCCAGGGGCGATAAAAGCCAAGTTTGCAGTCGGAGGCAATAATTAGCGCCAGGCGCTAATCTTTGCGCTCAGTCGATAATTGCGCCCCAAATGGGGCGGTACTGAATTTCTCCCCCATTATCTTGAATGTATTAGCTCAAGACTACTGTAAGATTAGCAAGTTATTGGTATTGGGAACCAGAGTTACTTCGTGAATATCCAGCATCATTGTGTGAATAAAGTTATTTATCTTGTAGACCAGAGAGCAAGTAATGTTACAGTAAAATTGTTCTGTTGCAGGGCATGAATTTATTGTTCAGCACACTTTCATAATGAATATTCAGCTTTATCTGGTATCCTTTATTTTCAGCTGCTAGTGAGAGCAACATTTATCGTACATCTGAATTTTGTATTAATATAATTGTATCTTTGCAGGTTTAATGCAGGAGCCCCTTAAAGGAAGGATTAGACCTGAACTACAAGGCTTTAAGAGATAGTTTCACCATAAAATTCCTGGTTCAAAATCCGTGGCTTAGCTTCATAACTTCCAACAACTCTACTTATTACTTTACTGTACTGTTAGTATCAGCTGTGGCACAGTGGGTAGCACACTCGCCTCTGAGTCAGAAGGTTGTGGGTTTAAGTCCCACTCCACAAATTTGAAGCACATAAAGCTAGGCTGACACTCCAGTGCAGTGCTGAGGGAGTGCTGCACTGTCGGAGGTGCCGTCTTTTGGATGAGGTGTTAAACCGAGGCCCCGTTTGCTCTCTCAGGTGGATATAAAAGATCCCATGGCATTTTATGAAGAAGAGCAGGGGAGTTATCCCTGGTGTCCTGGCCAATGTTTATCCCTCAACCAACATAACAAAAACAGATTGTCTGGTCATTATCACATTGCTGTTTGTGGTAGCTTGCTGTGTACAAATTGGCAGCCACGTTTCCCACATTACAACAACAGCCACACTCCAAAAAATTACTTCATTGGCTGTAAAGTGCTCTGAGAGGTCGTGAAGGGTGCTATAGAAATGTAATTCTTTCTTTCTTCTTTCCACTGAACGTTGCAAGCTGCCTCCATTATGCTTTACATAATCTAGAATTTGCATATTCCACTATTTAGTTCAAAAATGGCTCCCATAAACAATTATGTACAACAACAACTTGCATTTATATAGCACCTTCAATGTTCTCTACAAGCACTCTATTATTTCAGTTGCATTGCATCTTCTTCCTGTTAACTGCAGATATTATCTTTATGGCCTGGTAACCCTATTGTTTTATACCATGCACATTTGCCCTTGAGTTGATATGGGAACGAACAACACATGCCTTTACTCATGGTATATATCAGCTGTGCATGTAGGGTTCCACCTTTGGCCTTGTCCAAAATGGGGCATGGGGCCAGGCAGCGGTTGGGATTAGGGCTTTTAAATTATGAGATTCGATTTGCAACTGATGAAAATTAAAATTTGTATTGCATCCACTTTGAAGTTAAAGAAATTAACATTTGTGTCCATTGTAGAAACTTCCCGACTCAAAAACTAGACTGATTCAACTTCAGTGGGGACACAAAACAGGCAGTAGTGAATCGGCCTCCTGTTATTAACCTCGCTTGATTTCCCCAATGGAAAGGAAAATCAGGCGGGTTGTAGAACGGGAGAATGGTTCGTTATCGGCTCTTTGCACCTCTGCCCAAGTTAAATTTCACCCCCACTGATTCTAAACTGAGCAGGCGGGCAGCCCCATGTGCATCCAGAATAGTGTGTTGTGATACGTTATCCTGACAGTGGGGAGCTGCAGTTTTATTTGAAATATCCAAGCAAATAGGTAAGTTTTTAGCTTTGTGTCAAATCTAAGTTAACCAATCAAATTTCAATTCTTTCTTCACTACTGTCAGGTGAAATCGTTACTGGGAAATATGGATTTCAGCATAGATGAAAAGGTCTACTTTATCTCAAAAAACCTTTGCATTTTTTTACGAGCTGGGAGCATGCTTTTTTATTAGGTGTGAATTTTTAGGGATTTAACTTGTGCCACCTGACATAAATGGGGTGGTAGCGACCTGAAAATATCATACCGCCCTGTTTCCACAGTCACTGCCATCCTTGCAGGAAGCCTCCACTGCGCAGCTGAGTGCCTGCCTGTATCAGGCTGTAGGCCCTTTTAGTACACAAGGTGGGGTCCCATTGAACCCCGATTGTAATTTTGATGGGCAACCGGGTAGTACAGCAGACGAGGCACCCAAAAGGTAAGTTTCAAACTATTTCTTGTGGGGTCAGAAGGAGCCCATAAGAATAATGTGGACTGCAGCCTCCCAGGATCCCCCCACCCCCACAATGGCACCACCTGTAGGGGGTTTCTCTTGCTCTTTCTGGTCTCCTGCCAGGCTTCGTGCAATAATTACCCTTGAGTGGTTCGACCCACTCCCCCTACGGTTCTAGACCTTGGACTTAGGTGCAGAGAACAGTAGTGCAGAGAAAGAACTCAATAGACCAGGTTGAATAGCACGAAATGGATGCTTTTATTTTTAAACAGTTTGAAGCATTACAAAATACATGTCATAGGCACAGATTAAAGTTACTACAATCATGCACAAATTTATGAACTTGACTCTATGGAAATGGGGAACACACGGCACATCGTAAAAGGGGAAACACATTACGATTTCCCTTAACTCCCTCCCCTATACCTAAACTAAGTTTCGACCTGGGGAACTTGGGATCATGCTCACCACTCTCGAAATCGCGAGAAAGGGGGGTTCGCAGCCTTTTTGGCACCGCTTTCCGTCGTCACGTGGATTTGGAAACTTCTGGCGCAGTCGATATTCTCTCCTCCCTCGAGGCGGTGGGGTAGACCCAGCCTCGATGAGCGCTCGTTAAGGTTGAGATCTACTAAGTCGATTTGGGTTCATGGAGCAGACCCAGATGCAGGCTATGCACTTGGGAGAATCTTGTGGCCTAGATCGCCAGTCCTCCAGAGGGTTTCTTCTCCGTCGGCCTGGGTCGTCGATGATCTCCCGACCCCAGTACCCGGGCCACCCTCGTCGTCTTCTCGTCGTGGCCGAGCCTTGTTTGGCTGAACACCGACCACGTTGTCCTTTTACCGAAACCGTCCGTCTTTAAAAAGACGAAAACGTTTTCATCGATCTGCCGAAGTGGAAGAGGCGCCGATCCGGGCACCGTCCGCCCTTCGTTCGTTCCTCGTAGAAGAAAGTTCTTGAAGAAATGGAAGCCTGAAGTCGCCCAACAAGAAGCCGTGGCAGTGAAGAAGAAGTTGTTCAAGTAACCCGAAGTCCGAAGTAACTTAGATGGACTTTCAATCCATAGTTATACTCTTTTGGGACAGTCTTATCTCCCGCCAAATCATAGTCCTGTCTTTGTATTAATTTTGGCGGGCAGAAATCTCTGCAGGGGCGCTTTGTCTTGTAACGGAGCCGGTGATAACTTAAACTGGCCTTCCTGGCCGATAATGTCTTTCAATGTCTTTTGCATTGTCACCGTGGCTCGGTTCGCATATTGATCGGTCCGGACATTTTCCTTGATGGCTGCTAAACGGTTTTTCCTTTGTACGATAAATGGGTATAAGTGTTTTTACATTGTCCGCCCATATCTTGATGGGCCCCATCCTGTACTTATAATCCATTGAATATGTATGCTGTTGCTCTGAGTTTCGGTTCCCAGAGACTGGCTTTCGTGGGCTCACTGTCTTCAATCCACAAGCCTGTCTGGCTTGCAGTAACAGAAATAAAATGGTTCATAAACTGATCACGGGGCCTGGCGGCCATTTTGTATGCCCTTTTATCAAAGGTTTTTCTGTGCAAGCTTACTTTGGTCAATAAACAGTCTTATTTTATCCAGTTTTCTTGCGTGATTTTTGCTGAAAATTGCGAATCTTACAACCCCGCCTGCCAGACTGACTTTCCTGCTGACCAATTAAGCCTCCGGGCTGCCTGATATTGTGCCAGCCCGGAGCCGGCAAGCTGCAGTGAATTGCCTGTTTGGCGCCCGCAACTCACCAGTGCCATGGTAATGAGGCCTGGCTCTTAAAGTGGGCCAGGCCTGCCACCGGCAAAATCTACCCCTTAAACTTTTATTTTACTGTACTTCTGTACATTGGCTTTGAAACACTTAGGGACATGCTGAGGACATGAAACATGTTTAATAAATTCAAGTTCTTTCTTTCATTTACATATTTCTGATTGATAATTAACAGGTAATTCTGAATATTACAGACCATAAATGAAAATGCAAAACATGTTACGATCACAGAATGCTCGAAAGCAGCCTACAGTAGCCTGGTACAATTTGGATGTGCTTCAGGGATGGCACTCCAACCCTTGCAAGCCTAAAACTACAATGCAATTTGGCCCTTTTTCAAGAGAGCAATTATTATCATTTGTTCTCAGTTTACTTACTTCAACAAACCTCCAGTTATAAAACATCCACACCTCTTATAAAATTAAATGCAACAACAAATCAAAGCTCAATGAGGCAATCATTAATTGAGGGGATTTAACTACCAAATACCAAATGCAAACTCAGATATTACAATGTGGGTTCACTCTTTGATCCCTGGGCTTACTATATTTACCTAAATATTGGACGAATAAATATTTGCACTCCAGGCTTGCTTACGGAGTGCTCTGTGACACTGAACCCAAGGATGTTGCCAGGGCTGGAGAATTTTAGCTATGAGGAAAGATTGGATAGGCTGGGGTTGTTTTCTTTGGAACAGGGGAGGCTGAGGGGAGATTTAATTGAGGAGTATAAAATTATGAGGGGCCTAGATAGAGTAGATAGGAAGGACCTATTTCCGTTAGCAGAGAGGTCAATAACCAGGGGGCATAGATTTAAAGTAATTGGTAGAAGGATTAGAGAGGAGTTGAGGAGAACTTTTTTCACCCAGAGGGTGGTGGGGGTCTGGAACTCGCTGCCTGAAAGGGTGGTAGAGGCAGAAACCCTCATCACATTTAAAAAGTACTTGGACATGCACTTGAAGTGCCATAACCTACAAGGCTACGGACTAAGAGCTGGAAAGTGGGATTAGGCTGGATAGCTCTTTTTCGGCTGGCACAGACATGATGGGCCGAATGGCCTCCTTCTGTGCTGTAAATTTCTATGTTTCTATGAATATATCTAAGGGGTAACTTTCTGACTCATGCTCCTGCCCACCAGTAATACATATCAAAGAGTTGGGGGCACACAGTGCGCAATTTGTCCAAGGTGCCGTTCAGGAGGGTGAAGCTCTCTGTCAACTGTGGGAAATTTGCTCCCGAGTGTAAAAACCCAGAAAAGTAACAGATACAAAAGAGATATTGTCCCATTTGTTAAAGGGGCAGCCTGACAAATAAGAATAATCCAATAAAAGAAAACTGAGAAAACAGTTGTACAAATAATTTATGAGGAACTATAACCTCGCCAAAAGAGTTCATTCACAAGTGGTTGAAAGACCATTGTGGCTATAAAATATCAGCTGAGGACTAAAGTAAGGATATGTCAAAACATATCACAAGTCCCTATGGATATCACTATTTCATATCACTAACTGTATTTTATTTACCAAGCAGAAAATGCCAAATCAATAACTCAGTGACTACAATGTTTCTAAATGGAAGGCTGCTGTGACTTGTTGCACAAATTTGAAATAAATAGAATCTATCACACACCAAGTATGTGCAGAAACAGAGGCCCCAATTTTAACTCGCTCCACCTGGCAGGAACCGCGCTGGCGGGAGGGGTGGGGCAGTTCAAATGAGGACAGTCACTTATCCCCCTCCCATTCCATTGCTTCCCTGCCATGTCACAAGGTTAACCTGCTATTTTGAACAGGCGAGCTGGATACCTGCAGCAAGGAAATCTGAAGTGGCGGGGGGGAGCAGGGTGCTGGGGGTCATAAGCCAGCAACAGAACCTATCTGAGTTTCCTTCCTTTGACATTAATGGAAGGAAAATCCAGACCGTTCTGTTACTGCCGTGAGATCCTCCATGCCAGTTTAACCTTTCTGCACATCGCCCAGGCGATGTTTAGCTCCCAGGCCATGAAGACAAAAATCTACCCCATGCTCATTATCCAAGTTAAACAACTTGCTTTCATTGACATTATCCATTTATGTCTGCATTTTAAAAAAAACACTCAATGGTATAGAAACAAGTTCAGTTTCTATGCATCCCTTAATAAATTAGAGCCTTAAGCCCTTGAATCACCCTGAACTCTGTTTCTTTAACACCTTGGAAGCATGTCAACGTTTTCATGAAGCTAGGTTGTCTGTGGATTTCTGGCGGGAATGGAACGGTAAGCTGGTACAGCCTATAAGCTGTAGACAGTAGGGATCACCGTACACCGACCCCGAGCTCCCAGAGGGACCATGTTTGAAGGGAACACAGGTGGAGAATCGGCCCTTGCAGCCCTATCTCTGATCCACCGTCTCTTTAAACGTGAATCACTGCTTGGAGTGAGGTATTCCAAATGTGCATTGCAAAGATTTTTACAAAGTTAGAATAATTTGTTTAGATTGCTAATCAAATATGCTTGAGGTACAATCAAAAGCACAATTTGCCTCATCAAAAACCACTTCACAATGACCAGATACATTCAGTGAATAGTCAGTCATCACCCCTCAATCCTTTTCCCAATGGATATTATACATTTTTTTGTATTTGCTGCTTATGTTTAAATTACCTTATGTTTATCTGCATTAAAATCCATCTGCTTGATTGTATTCAAAGTGATTAAAACAGTCAGTCCCTGATCATAGGTGTGTGCTCCAACTCTCCAGTTTTTCAAGATCTGTCATGTCCAGCTGATCTAGTAGACCTGAGCACAAATCCAGGAAAATCTCCTCCCCGCCCGCCCCCTACCCCACAACCATCCATGCCTCATTAAATCTCTGAAACTGCAGCAAACTGATTTAATTAGATTATAAAACTATTAAAGGAGTTAGGTTGCATGTACAAAATGCACCAAATCTTTATTGAGATTCAGGTTACGTAATTACATTTTCCCAAAGGATTTGAAAGCTTTCCATTATAATACCATTTACATTCTTCCTGCTAACACAAAGTCTAATTATCATTGACATTTTTGCCAATGCATTCGTATCAAACTTCTCCAGTAAAATTCAACCATAAATATGTTGACAAACCTGAATAGTAAAAAGGCCCCAATTTTAACCCAACCCTCCTGATGGGAATGGCTGTGTGGTTAAAATTGCATGAACCAGCTTACCGTTCCATTCCCGCCAGAAATCCACCGACAACCGTTTTAACTCCGGAGTTGACTCAGATCAGAAATGCACCTGCCAGAAACAGGCAGGTGCATCAGGAATAAATTCAAGTAGGAGTCCGGTGACATAATTTGGAACCAGATGCAATTTTAACTGGGCTGGTGAGAAGTCCCACCCAGTGAGAAAACCAATGTAGTGAATTGTCCTGTGAATACGACCTAGATCCTTGTTTGCTTTAGCTACAGCTATGCGACAATGGTCATGAACCTTTAAAGAGTGATACATGATAACACTGAAAACTCGTTCTTTCACCATTGGTTTCAATTCTGTTCCCTGTAGGTTCTAGGGGGGAAAAATTCGGTATTGCCATTTTGGGGCGCTAATATCGGCCGGGTGCAAATTATCGCCTCCGACCACGAAATTAATCTCCAATGCCACTGGAAGTGATTGGAGCGCTAAATCAAGCGCTACACACCTCTCTTAGGGCACTAATGTCGGGGAGTGAGGCGCTACCTCAGAGCGCTACGACAGCTCTGGCGATGTCAATTACCTTGTATTCAGACAGACTGGCGCTGTCCAGTTCTTAAAGGGGAAGGTCCATCTTGCAGCACAGCCACACCCTGCTCATTGCAGCGTTTGCAAGCAGGTAAAAATCTTCATCCAAGATTCATGATGACTACTCAGAGGTCCAGGGAGACAGCTCGCCGGTTTAGCGACCAGGCATTGGTGGCTCTGGTTGTCGCTGTGGAACGCCGATGGGCTGTGCTCTTTCCAGAGACTGGCAGGAGGCCATTGCCCTGCGAGTTCACAAGGGTGTGGAGGGAGGTGGCCCAGCACGTTTCCAGGAGCCTGGTCCAAAGGACTCACATGCAGTGCCGCAAGAAGTTCAATGAACTCACTCAGGTGGTCAGACTGAGTATATGCTTGAAAAACTTCTACATCCCACCATCTCAAGCTCACTCTGTGCACAGGCAGTGTAAATTCCTGAATCCCCAACACTCACCCACCAACTATGCCCATCTAATAAAAGTCACATCCACATCCCACACCTTGCAGACATTAATGGCTATTCAACTATGGTAGGCACATCTGCCAAACACATGGTTGCACAGACACACACTGTTCTTTTTCTTGCAGGACAAGCTGTCACATAACAGGAGGGAGCAAAAACGCATGGGAGGAGATCAGGCGCAGCTGCACCCCCTCACACAGCTGGAGGAGCGAGTTCACAAACTCATCATCAGTCATGTCATGGGCACTGTGGCCATTGGAGAGGTGGAACCTCTTGGGGACAGCAATGGTATGTTCATCAACTTTATCTCCTCTCTCATACCACTTCCCCCTCACATCAGCCTTTCCCACTTTCCATCTGACTATACTGTCTCCATTCCTTGCTCCCATCCTGCCCTCCTGCCCTCATGGTAAAGCCACTCTTGTACATTCCTGCTTTCAGATCGTGAACCACCAGCTGACCAGCCTCTCCCTCAGCCTCCCAGTGGCAGCAACACGGGAGAGGAGGAGGAACATGAAGCCTGCGCCTCACTGTCTGCACCTCCCGAGGGCGAGACATCCGATACTAGGGCCACGCGTTCACTGGAGGGGAGCAGAGGGTTTGGATCTGATGTGAGTGAAGCTCGGGGACCCAGCAGGCTGCAGCAATGCCATGGGGGAAGGGAAGCTCAGGGGCCATTTCCCCGGAGGGTGAGTGCACGCACGAGTTCTGCTGCACAGGACTTGGATGAGGACCTCAATATCGCGGCGATGAATACTTAGGCTGTGAGCATGCATACCGAGCTCATGGGTGCAATGGCAAGGGTGCCTGACAGCATAGATGCACTGGCTAGGAGCGTGCAGGAGTCTGCCACCAGCACAGCCATCATCTGTGCGCAAACCTGTAGGGGGTGGTGGGTGTGGCGCGTGCGCCCAGTCAGTTATGCCCCTGACTGTTTGTGAGCGGCTCAAATCGCTCCCACGCCCCTGGGTTCTAGACACCGGACTTAGGTACAAGCAGCGATTCAGAAAACTTGAGTAGACAGGTGGTTTGAATGCAAGCAAAAACCAAGATTTTATTGAACAGGAAAAATTAATACAGTCTTAAAAGAAGTTACTGTAGGATTCAGAAAATTGGACTTTGTATTAATAAGGGTCATAGAAACATAGAAGATAGGAGCAGGAGTAGGCCATTCGGCCCTTTGAGCCTGCTCCGCCATTCAATGTGATCATGGCTGATCATCCAAATTCATTACCCTGTCCCTGCCTTTTCCCCATATCCCTTGATCCCTTTAGCCTCAAGAAACATATCCAACTCTTTCTTGAATATATTTAATGAACTAGCATCCACCGCCCTCTGTGGCAGAGAATTCCACAGGTTCACCACTCTCTGGGTGAAGAAATTCCTCCTCATTTCAGTCCTAAATGGCTTACCCCTTATCCTTAGACTATGACCCGTGGTTCTGGACTCCCCGGCCATCAGAAACATCCTTCCTGCATCTAGTCTGTCCAGACCTGACAGAATTTTATAGGTTTTGATGAGATCCCCTCTCAATCTTCTAAACTCCAGTGAGTATAAGCCCAATCGACACAATCTCTCCTCATACGTCATTTCTGCCATCCCAGGTATCAGCCTGGTGAATCTTCGCTGCACTCCCTCCATGGCAAGAATGTCCTTCCTCAGGTAAGGTGACCAAAACTGCACACAATACTCAAGGTGCGGTCTCACCAAGGCCCTGTACAACTGTAGCAAGACATCGTTGTTCCTGTACTCAAACCCTCTTGCTACGAAGGCCAACATACCATTTGCCTTCTTAACCGCTTGCTGCACCTGCATGCTTACCTTCAGCGACTGGTGCACAAGGACACCCAGGTCTCTTTGCACTACCCTTTCTCCCAATCTATTGCCATTCAAATAATAATCTGCCTTCCTGTTTTTGCCACCAAAGTGGATAACCTCACATTTATCCACATTATAGTGCATTTGCCATGTTTCTGCCCAATCACCCAACCTGTCCAAATCGCACTGGAGTTTCCCGACATCCTCCTCGCAGCTTACCCTCCCGCCCAGCTTTGTGTCATCTGCAAATTTGGAGATATTACATCCAATTCCCTCGTCCAGATCATTAATATATATTGTGAACAGCTGGGGTCCTAGGACCAATCCTTGCGGTACCCCACTAGTCACTGCCTGCCACTCGGAAAATGACCCGTTTATTCCAACTCTTTGCTTTCTGTCCACCAACCAGTTCTCTATCCAAGTCAATACCTTGCCCCCAATCCCATGTGCCATAATTTTACATGCTAATCTCTTATGTGGGACCTTATCGAAAGCCTTCTGAAAGTCCAAATAAACCACATCCACTGGTTCTCCCTTATCTATTTTACCAGTTACATCCTCAAAAAATACCAGTAGATTAGTCAAGCATGATTTACCTTTTGTAAATCCATGTTGATTTTTTCCGATCCTGTCATTGCTTTCCAAGTGCTCTGCTATTACATCTTTTAAAATAGACTCAAGTGGCAGAAGAGGCTATGATTTTTAAAGACTGTTTTAAAAGAAGCCCAGAAAAAGGGGCATACAAAATGGCCACCATACAATGTGACCAACTTATTGGGGCATTTTAAAATGGTCCCTGCGCAACCGCAGACAGGTTTGTGGATTCAACCCACAGTAAGTTCTGGAAGCCGTTTCTGAGAGAACGAAACCAGACCCACACGTATACATATGGATTAGATGCAGATCCAGTCAAGATCGGCCTGGAGACAGAGGCCATCTAAATGTTGACCCAGACAAAAGGGGACAATTTCATATTCATGAGAACAGCATCCAGGACTAGATAACGAGATCAGCAGGACATTAAAAACAATGAAGGTAATTCCAGACCAGAGATGGGCCTTTACCGGCCGTTTAAAACATTTTAAAATATAATAACTACCCCGCTGTGCTCCCAGCCCGCCAAAAGTTAAACAAAGACTAACCTGATTTTGGGCGGGAGACGGAAGTTTCTGGAAGAAAAGTATATCTGGAAGACTTTTCGGCAGTTGGGGCAGCTTGAGTGCAGTTTTGAATCTGGACACTCAGAAGAAGAAGCAGGCACTCGGAGAAGGAAGAAGAACCAAGCCAACATCGAGAAGGCCGTCTCAAAGCCGGCGTCTCACCCCAGGGAAACACATCGGGAGATCATCGACCGTCCCCGGGCCGTTGCCGGAACGAGAGGCCATCGACCCAACTTGGGAGAAGAGACAAAAGAAATAAAAACCCCAAGAGAAGAAACCTTCCAGCCACCCCGGTTGGAAGGAGAAGAGATAAAAATAAACTGAAGAAGTGATGGGAGCCAGCCCAAGGCTCCTCTAACCAGGGTCGAGCCGACGATCCTCCACCCCGCCGACATCCAGGCCCGCCGGTGTCCAGCCGCCCCCGACCCCCACCTCAGGAGAGAGGTGTGGCACAGCTCGTAGGGGCTCCACGATCCACATGGAGACGAAACACCTGAAAGGACCAAACACAGACTCGATTTCAAAACCTTGCACTTCCTAGTGAGATTGGTGAGCATGTTTCTGGCCCTTCACAATCAGATCTAGATAGGTTTAATAAGGGGGTGGATGGGTGGATTTATAGGTACAATTAACATGAGTTGTTGTCCCTCGATGTTCCGTGTGTTTCCTTATTTCATGATGATCTTTGTAGAGTATAAGATGCCTGTATTTGCTTTAGTTAGTACTGTGTCGTTATGATTTGTTTTGTGTTTTTCCCTCCCATGTTCTCTCTTATCTGCTTGCATTTGATTTGATATTTTTCCTTATGCAATAAAATTTCATTTTGTTTCAGCAAACTTGGTCTACAAGAGTTTTCTCTACATTGTAGTTCCTGTCCCTATGTCCACAGTATAGAATCTAAGGGGCAAGTGGGTCAAACCACTCAAGGTTTTACTGTGCAAGAGAGAGAGAGGCCTCTAGAGAGAGAAACCTCAGGGAAACCTCTCAAGGAAAACCCCTGACAGAAAATGGCGACCACGGCAGGACTCTGGCAGCAGGATTGCAATGTAGTAGATCCAAGTTTGAATGGTCGAAATGCAATGGATGAGAGGATAGCGGATTATGTCTTTGGCAAGGTAAATCTCACGAAACAGTGGATTTCCGATCTCTTACTAGATGGGCGTCCGGTGGACGCAGCGATCAGGTGGTCAGAGAGCTAAGAGCATAAGAAGTCAGTGGAGAAGGCAGTGTGGCTGATGTGTTACAAGAAGTAGGTCCAGATTTTAGACCGGGTCATTGCAGCACAGGCAACCAAGATCACAACCCAGGCAGCAGAGATAGAGGAAAAGGCCATGGGTGGGGAAAAAGTCATCACAGCACTTCACGCGCTGAATCAGGAATGCCAAGTGGTCACTAGTCAACATCAGGCTAGGATAGAGTACCTGGAGTGCCAGGTTACTGAGGCAAAGATTAATGAAACGAGGATACGGGAGAAAAACGCCCACCTCGCACAACAGCTAAGAGCACAGGAGGAGAGAGTAGTGGAGGTTAAGGCAGCTTACAAGCTAGCCCTCGAGCACAGGTTTGAGAGCACAGACCACGGCCCCTGCCAAAAGACCATAGAGGACCTAAGAACGGCCCTGGTAAAGGCAAAAGGCATGGTGTGTCTCGTCAGCCCGAAAGCTAGTCACATGGACTTTTTAAAGGAATCAAAAGAGCCAATTCCAGCTGAGGTGATTGTGGTACCAGCCGCCGAGCCCTCAGCACCGCCGAGCTATAGTGAGACTTAACCGGAAAAGGAGGGGGTAGTGAAAGAAGAGGTAGCCGAGGTGGAGTGTGAGGAAGAACCATTGGTAGCAAAGCCGGGACCGGCACCAATGTGTCCCGCTTGGCACCAGAGGTTCGGTCCCAACGCTGCCGAAGGCAGTATCAGACCCCACCAGAACCAACTTATGGTGCCCTACACTGGCCCGCAATTAAGGTCCATGGTGAGCCACCTCGCACGACTCACAGTAAAGGGAGATCCCTCGATTCATTTCAGGGAGATGGAGGAAACAGCAGCCATTAATGACTGTGATGATCAGGAACAGGTGAAACTGTTGCTTTTCTCCCTGGATTCCACAATCCTTCAGTGCCTCTCAGAGGATGGTAAGAGGGGACGGAAAGGGTATGCGGATCTCAGGTAGGAAGTTTTAGAAGTAATGGGAGTGGACGACGGTAGTCCGTTCGACTGTGTATAAGGGACCGTGCAGCTATCTGGAGAACCCCCACGGGTTTTCGCAGAAAGGCTGTGGCCGGTGTATCGACGCAGCTGTCCGGGTATGCCTGAACGGGCTGCAATGAGCAACGAACAGCGGGTTCATTGGCTCCGTTGCTTGGTTACAAACAGTTTGCCAGAGATACGGGCCCGAGCCAGATCTTGGTTTGATCACAAAGCTCCAGTGTCACGGAGGAGACGGTACTCCATCAGCTTAATGTAGCGTATAAGAATTGTAGAGGTCAGGAAACACCTCCCCAGAAGGGAAAGGTGCATGAGGCAAAACCCTCAGCCCCAAGCCAGAAGGAGTGGCGTCAGGAGGGGAATCGCCCTGCCCAAGCCAAGCTCAATTGCTACGGGTGTGGGAAGGATGGACATTGGCGCAAGGACTGTAGAAATCCGTGGAAGGATAATAAAGGGGGATTTCCCATGGCCCAAGCCCAAGCCCAGACCGCCGCCCCAGCACCAGCCCAAACCCAAGCTGTAGCTCCTGCCCCAGCACAAGGAGCTGGTGCAGTTATGAATCCCGCTGCGATTGAATCAATTTTAGAGACAATGCGGTCTCTGATGATTTCGCAGGGGAAGATAGCCATCACCACTGGCCTTGTCGCTCCCGAGAATCCGACCATTGTACCCAAATGACTAGAGCCGGCGCAGCCCATTTCCTTGTGTGCGCTGCGATATGATATTTGGAGGCGACCCCTCATGGAGATGGAGGTGCAGGAGGTAAAAGGGACCTATTTGTTGGATACGGGGGCATCGTGCACCGTGATCCACACAGACAACCCCGCCACCTCGCCTCTGTCCACCGGGGTTCCATATATTCTGTCGGGCTTCACAGGCAAGGAACAGGCTGGCGCACATTCCATTCCCCTCTCCATTCATTTAAGACCACTCCGCACCAAGTGGAGGTGCATACTGATGAAGTGGGAGGTGGAGAATGGGAAAGGGATCCTCCGGTCCGATTTCTTGGTCGAACACGGGATCCTCATGGACCTAAGAAACCATTGTCTTTGGGGAGCGGGTAAGGGTGAGCCGGGCAAGGTAGTCGTCATCCCAGGGGAAGGAGAAAGAGGGACCCTGTGTACCGTGAAGCCAAAAGAGGGCTACGACCTCGAGCTCATCGTTGCGGGCATCCCACAAGATTTGCAGGCATTCGTGTGCGACCACCTGACGACGTTTGCCACTCACAAGCACGATTGCAGGAGGGTCACCGGGTTTGAGGTCAGCATAGACGGGGACCCCATGGCCCGACCCCAAAAACAGTACAACTTCCCCCGGGAAGCGGAGCCCGACATGGAGACAGCAATATCTTCACTGATGCAGCAGGGCATGTTGAGACCGATAGCCACCCATGTGAACTCTCCGCTATGGCCGGTGAGGAAGCTGGACGATTCCTGAAGAGCCACGGTGGACTACAGAGTCCTCAATAGCAACATCCCAGCCTGTGCGCCGACAGTAGCAGCAGTTGCCGACCTGATAGGAAGTATTCCAGCCTCCGCGACCACGTTCACGGTACTGGATATTTCTAATGGGTTTTGGTCCATCCCTTTACGGAGGGAGGATCAGTACAAGTTTGTCTTTACATTTAAAGGGCAACAGTACACCTGGAACTGCCTGCCACAGTGTTTCCACAACAGCCCCAGCATTTTCCATCAATGCATGGCAGGTGGTTTAAAAGAGTTCAGCCAGCCCAATCAGCTAGTGCAGTATGTGGATGACCTGCTCCTGTTCACAGCATCGAGAGAAGAGCATGGCCCACTATTGGCCGAGTTATTGGAGCTGTTAGGAAGAAAGGGTTTCAAAGTAAACCCAAAGAAGGCACGGATCGGCCAGCAGGAAGTGAAATTCCTGGGTCTGACCATCCGCGCCGGTGAGAGAGCCATAGATAAGGCCAGGCGGGAATCGGTACAAGATCAATCGATCCCCAGCACCGGAGCCCAGGAGTGGGAAGTAGGAGATAAGATCATGGTAGGAGACTCTGCCCGAGTGGGGAGTTCAGAACCACTGTACAGGGGACCCTACAAGATTGTAGGCAAAGCCAGCCCCATGGTGTATGCAGTGAAGTTGCCCCGGCACACGAAATGGTTTCACATCAATCAGTGCAAGCTGTTTAAACCAGGTGCAAGAGCATCAGCAACCGAAGCCAGGTCTGAGGGTAAAGTTCCGCAGCCTGAGGCGCGCGATGAGTCACAGACCACACAAGCTGGCGTTGTAGCCTGCTTGGAAGGAGAAGAGGTCCTGCCCACCTGGGGGGAGCTTTCTCCGATGGCCTGGGACTCGGACGAGGGGGGGCCCGGACAACAAGGTCCCGCCCTTGACACGATTCTGGAGGAGGTGGAGTCGGAGGACGGAGATCCCGCCCTCGACTCGAGCGTGGGGGAGGTAGAAGTTGGGGGCAGAGATTCTCCACCTGTAGGGACAGGTGAGGAGGAGCCGTCTGCCACAGGCCCAATTCCCGAAGGGGCGGAGCCTGAGGGGAGGGAGCCAAAGCCCACAGTCGTGGAAGAGCCACGGGCTGTGAGAGCTGAAGTCCCACCCGAAGGTCCACTCGCCAAGGGAGCCTGCCCGAATCCCAAAGGGGTGGAGCCTGAGGGAAGGGAGCCGAAGCCCACAGTCGTGGAAGAGCCACGGGCTGTGAGAGCTAAGGTCCCACCCGAAGGTCCACTCGCTAAGGGAGCCATGCCCAAAGTACCTTTTCGCAGGTCGGCTCGAACGCCTCAGCCTGTAAAACCTTGGCCCAATTCCCCCGCTCCCAGTAGACGCTGAATTCAGAAATCCATGAAAAAACACAGTCCCCGATTAACAGCAAAATGCTGCGGGGAACCCGAGCCACAGGTCACTGCAGCCCCGCTTCAGGGAGCGGTGAGCTGCAGTCCAATCAGGGATTAGGCAAGCCGCCCGGGGATGGGCGGCACTGTACATAAGTTTAGGTTTAAGTTTAAGGTGTGTAAATATTAAAATGATTAGAGTGTAAGTAGTTTTAAATCTGCCCAGTATGTGTGTGTGTTTTTGGATCGAGGTCGAAAGACCCGATCATGCCGTCACCTAAGCCAGAATCTCTCGGGAGCCTGGCTATATTGTTTGATTTATTACAGGATCCAGTAAAGATGAGAGGGATCCTCGTCGCGTTCATGATGATCGGATGGAGCTGGGCCTATCGGGGCCGCACCAAGGACTCCACGATTTATGGGTGCTCTGGAAATAGAGGCCCCATCGTGACTGACGGAACCGGCTCACGGGACGCTGAAGAGACTGCTGCCTACTTCCATGAAGGGAGATAGCCAGGCTGGCTGGGGTCGAACTCTACTGAATACTCCAGCCAGATGGGGTTTGCATACAGAGAAACGTCTCTGATGTGCCCCAGGGTGCGGATCATTGCACCCAGGATCAGCGTCACCGTGGGCAAGAAGATTTGCCTTGTTTGCCATGGACATGTACCTTTGGACCGTTGGTGGTGGCTGCGCAAGTTGAGCAGCACCATGAAGAACTCAACTGTGGAGTTGGAGAGACTGGGAAACAACACCCATCGGACTATAACGGGAACTCACGGGGGGTTGAGTGTCTGTTGGGACAAATGGTGGGAGCCAGATGAGGGGATCTACATCTGTATGTGGGGTTCAGAACGCGCTTGCCCCACAGGCGTCTCCATCTTTTTCCAAAGACAGTGGCAGGATGCTGGACAAGGGATAAGTTGGGACGTCAGCACACGGGCGTGCCGAGTCCCATACTCTCAGATCCCAGTAAATGCCACTGAGCTCATCACCCGACCCCGCAAGCCCCTGACCACAATTCCGGTAGCTAAAGCCCTCAAGGAAGGGTGCCCCACCACGAAAAAGGGACCCGGGAACGGATTGGTATTGGTACCCACAGGTCAGGTACTGTACCAAGGGGTCCACTACGTGGTGGCTTCGGTGATTTTAAACCTCACCGAGGTAAGATTGCCAGCATGGTGCCCCAAGGAAACAGAGCAATTATACCAGGTCCTGTTAACAAACATGTTTAAGCAGTTTTACGAATTTGACTTTGCCGATGTCGACAGAGCCGAATTGTACACAACACCACATGAAGTCTTGGACAGAGTAGGGAGACAAAGAAGGGGTGCAGTAAATGATATTTTCACAGTTTTTAATACAGGAACTTCCGCCATTAACACACTGGATGACGTGGAGCTGCAAACCCAGATCAATGGTTTAAAAACACAGTTAAGAAAGGTACTGACTGACGAGAATAAGGTAGTGGGTTCTGAGTTACATGAGGACCAGGCCATGACACTACACTTAAAAGAGATAATAGCTGAGCTGGAGAAACATGCCAGAACGGTAAATGCCCTCATTAGGGAGGATCGGAATGCGTCCGATCAGGCTGCGCAGAACGAAGCTTGTGTGCTATACGGGGCATGGTTACTGGGCGAGGGCTGCAGTAATCTGGAGGGTTTAAAGCAAGGTTTAGTTCCCTCCTGGATCAGCAACAAGCAGCTCGCAGCCCTCCACCCTTTTGAGAATACATTGAGTCCGTGCCAGCTCAGACTAGCTTCAAAGGCCTACCCAGTCCCAGTGGACGATCTAATCACACTATTATGGGTATAGTGGTAAGAATGCCGGTGATGGGAAAGACATCAAAACCCGCCCCGGTATACAGGGTGGAGAACATTGGAGTCATTCAGGGGGGTGCGCACATTCGCTACACGGGGGTCCCACCTTACATCATTCGATGGGAGCATGCAATGATGGGTACCGACCTCTCGGGGTGCCTGAGCCAGGGAGCACACATCATCCTGTGTCCCCAGCACTTGAATGCCCATTCAAAACCACAGCGGTATTTCAGAACTGCTGGCGCGAAGCCTATAAATTGCACCATGGAAGCAATGGCACAAGGCCATGTGCCCCTGCAGGTGGCATATATAGGAGGTGGGACATACTGTGTCACCACTGCAGCGCCCCACTACCAACATGGACAGCACGATTGGTGTCCAGTTAGTGACAGCAGCTTCTGTTTCAAGCCCAGGGCAGAAGTTCAAGTGGCCCAAGAATGCATTGTCCCCATTCCTGAACCTTCCACTGTTCACATCACTGTGAAAGAGAATTTCACCGATTTGCAATTCTGAACTTATGTGAAAATATTTTGGACAGGAACCTTTTGGCCAACCATGATGAATGTTCTCTATTACTGTTTGTAATACTGTATCTTTTACTGTATTTTCTGCTATTTGCTTTGAATTTGTGTCTGACACGGGCAGCGCAGCAGTGACCATACTCACATGAACATCCACGTCTTCTTCCGTAGAGCTCACATGACTCATTGTGGGTGCTCGGGATAGTGCATCTGCTAACACTATGTATTTGCCTGGTGTGTAGATCAGTTCAAAGTCATATCTTTGCAGCTTCATCATGAGTCGTTGAATCCTTGGAGACATCTCATTCAGATTCTTTTTTATGATGGCAACCAGTGGGCTGTGGTCTGTCTCAACTGTGAAGGTGGGAAGCCCATATATGTAGCCATGAAATTTTTCTAGTCCAACTACCAAGCCTAGACATTCCTTTTCAATCTGGGCGTATCGACACTCAGTATCAGTCATAGACCTGGAGGCATAGGCAACAGGCTTCCAATCTTCACCCTCTGCTTGTAGCAAGACCGCACCTAGGCCATCTTTTGATGCATCCGTTGACACTTTGATTCTTTTTGTTGGGTCAAAGAAGGTGAGTACAGGTGCGGTTGTCAGCACTGTTTTGAGGTTTATCCACTCTTGTTCATGTCTTTCTGTCCATGCGAACTCATTTGTTTTATGTAGCAGATCTCGCAGACAGGTTGTCTTGGCTGACAAGTTAGGAATGAACTTTCCAATGAAGTTTATCATCCCCATGATGCGTAGCACTCCTTTTTTGTCAGTGGGTCGGAGCACTTTGAGTATGGCGTTTACTTTTTCCATATCTGGCTCTATTCCTTTACCAGATAGATTATCTCCTAGGAAAGTGACTTCCTGGACGTCAAACTGACACTTGGCTTTGTTGAGCTTCAGTCCATTCCGGCATATGCTCTGTAGCACTTTAGTCAGTCTCTCATTGTGTTCTTTCATATTGTTAATGTCACTCATACTGATTAAGTTTGCTTTTGCCCCAGTGTCTAGTTTCAATGTAACTAATGCTCCATTTACCTGCAGTGGGATCATCCATTTGTCCTCTTTTACTGCATTAACTTTATGTTCAGCATTGTTAATTCCTGAGGGCTGCACATTTTCTGTATCCTTATTGATATTGTCACATGACACCATTCCTACAAAACATGTCTCACTTAAATCAGTGTCCTCAATTACATTAACTCGTTGCCCTTTCTTAGTTTTTACTTGTGAAAAGCATTGTTTGGCAAAGTGATTCTTTCCATGACATTTTGTGCACATTTTTCCAAATGCTGGACATTGTTTTAGCTGGTGTTTGTAACCACAGCGTTTACAATTAAAAATTCCTTCCTCCGATTGCTTTTCACTTCTGTTCTGCCCATGTTTCTTCCCCTTGTAGGACACAGCACCTACAGCAGCACTTACTGCAATTGCATCATCATTGATTTCACTGAAAGCCTTGGCATGCTTTTGAGCCAGCTCCCTAGCTTGGCATATTTTCACAGCAATTTCCAATGTTAGTTCGGTTTCTCTCAACAGACGTTCCCTGACTTTTTTTTATCATGAATACCAAACACAATCTGATCACGAATCATGGATGCTTTCAGCTCAGAGAAATTACATGTCTGTGCTTTCAGTTTCAGATCAGTCAAAAAGCTATCAAAAGTCTCATTTTGCTGCTGTGTCCGAGAACAGAAGATATACCTCTCGTAGGTTTCGTTCTTTTTGGGAGAACAATGTGTATCAAACTTCTTTAGCACATCGTCTAATTTTTCTCTGTTCTCCTCTGGATTAAATACAAATGTATTAAATACATCTATCGCCTGTGGGCCTGCAACCATGAGCAGCAACGCTATTTTCCTTGCATCTGGCTTCATACCGTATCCGATGGCATCAATGTAGAGTTCGAATTGTTGTTTAAAAGTCTGCCAATTGTAGTCGACATTTCCTGTGAGTTTCAAACACTCTGGTGGCTTCAAATTCTCCATGTCGCATTGCACAATATTCAGCAGATCTTACCAATCCTGGTACCATGTTATGTTCATTAATAACTAGTCGTTTTTATTAAGAACAGCTAGCTTTTGCTAGACACATTATTGAGCACATGTGGGCTAGGCACAGTATCTGTAGAGGCCTGCATCTTGACTGCTACCTTGTGGGTAGCCTGGTGCATCGTGGGTAGCCCACACTTATATACATACAGCACCACCTAGTGTACCATTCCAGAATGACAGTTTACTGCTCATTAAAGCCCAAGAGCGAGTTGTCCCCATTCCTGAACCTTCCACTCTTCACATCACTATTAAAGAGAATTTCACCGATTTCAGCGATTCGTTGCACATTTTGGATATATCATTCCCCCTCTCCTTGAACACCTCACCAAGATATTAAAAGCCATTGTTGTTTCACAGAAACACTTCTACACACTGGAGCAGAAGACTTTAGAGATAAGGGCAGACATATTGGACATAGTGATCCCACCGTGGTGGGACCTGTTCACTAATATAGAAGTCCCTTCCTGTATTAGGATAGCCTCCCACATTCTTGTAGTGTGCCAGGTTGTCATTGTAGTTAATTTACTGTTTGTACTCTGTAAAAATGCCAAACATTCTGAAAAGTATGAGAATAGAGGGGAATGGAGGGAGCATTATGTGCGGGTAGAAGAAGAGACACCCGTTTAGATTTTGCTGCTTTGTATAAAGTTAAAGTTTTCCCTCCCTCCTCTGTATTATTTTTGATATGTATTCATGTGCATTGTGATTTTCGCGTGTACTCTATTTTATTGTTGAAGTTTTATTAGATGTGATGTTATTATTAAAAGGGTTATGTGTATGCACTAGGTGATGTAGTGGTATAAGGACCCCCTCCACGCCTGGAAGTAAATTGTTAGATTTTTAACTCCAAGGTATTGCCATCTATAGATGCTTAATGTACACTAGATTTTTCTGAAATGGGAAATGCATGTGTTGTGGGGTCATAGATAGGTAACTACTGGGGATGGTTAGATTGTGAAAAGTCAGAAAATTTTGCTCACCCAGAATTATGATACTTCAAGCAAGTTACAGTATCATCAGGGGGGAGTGTAGGATTCTCAAAATTGGACTTTTATTAATAAGGGTCAAATGGCAGAAGAGGCCATGATTTTAAAGACTGTTTTAAAAGAAGCCCAGAAAAAGGGGCATACAAAAGGGCCACCATAACATGTGACCAGCTTATTGGGACCCTTTAAAATGGTCCCTGTGCAACCGCAGACAGGTTTGTGGATTCAACCCACAGTAAGTTCTGGAAGCCGTTTCTGAGAGAACAAAACCAGACCCACATGTATACATATGGATTAGATGCAGATCCAGTCAAGATCGGCCTGGAGACAGAGGCCATCTAAATGTTGACCCAGACAAAAGGGGACAATTTCATATTCATGAGAACAGCACCCAGGACTAGATAACGAGATCAGCAGGGCATTAAAAACAATGAAGGTAATTCCAGACCAGAGATGGGCCTTTACCGGCTGTTTAAAACATTTTAAAATATAATAACTACCCCGCTGTGCTCCCAGCCCGCCAAAAGTTAAACAAAGACTAACCTGATTTTTGGCAGGAGACGGAAGTTTCGGGAAGAAAAGTATATCTGGAAGACTTTTCGGCAGTTGGGGCAGCTTGAGTGCAGTTTTGAATCCAGACACTCAGAAGAAGAAGCAGGCATTCAGAGAAGGAAGAAGAACCAAGCCGACATCGAGAAGGCCATCTCGAAGCCGGCGTCTCGCCCCGGGGAAACACATGGGGAGATCATCGATCATCCCTGGGCCGTTGCCGGAACGAAAGGCCATCGGCCCAACTTGGGAGAAGAGACAAAAAAAATAAAAACCCCAAGAGAAGAAATCTTCCAGCCACCCCGGTTGGAAGGAGAAGAGATAAAAATAAACTGAAGAAGCGATGGGAGCCAGCCCAAGGCTCCTCTAACGAGAGTCGAGCCGACGATCCTCCACCCTGCCGACATCCAGGCCCGCCGGTGTCCAGCCGCCCCCGACCCCCACCTCAGGAGAGAGGTGTGGCACAGCTCGCAGGGGCTCCACAATCCACGTGGAGACGAAATGCCTGAAAGGACCAAACACAGGCTCGATTTCAAAACCTTGCACTTCCTAGTGGGATTGGTGAGCATGTTTCTGGCCCTTCACAATCAGATCGAGATAGGTTTAATAAGGGGGTGGATTTAAGGGTACAATTAACATGAGTTGTTGTCCCTTGATGTTCTGTGTGTTTCCTTATTTCATGATGATCTTTGTAGAGTATAAGATGCCGGTATTTGCTTTAGTTAGTACTGTGTCGTTATGATTTGTTTTGTGTTTTTCCCTCCCATGTTCTCTCTTATCTGCTTGCATTTGATTTGATATTTTTCCTTATGCAATAAAATTTCATTTTGTTTCATCAAACTTGGTCTACAAGAGTTTTCTCTACATTGTAGTTCCTGCCCCTAAGTCCAGAGTATAGAATCTAAGGGGCGAGTGGGTCGAACCACTCAAGGTTTTACTGTGCAAGAGAAAGAGGCCTCTGGAGAGAGAAACCTCAGGGAAACCTCTCAAGGAAGACCCCTTACAGTTACCACTGTAACATTACAGGCAAACGCACTTATACAGGGAATGGGGAGCACACGGCACATCAAAGGAAACAACTACCTTAACAATCCCTTTATCCTTATCCCACCCTCATACCTAACTAGATTAAGCTATGAGGGGTCATAATCTATGCTCAAAAAACAAAAACGGGGTTTGCTCAATTCAAAACAGCGGTGGGGTTCGGGGTTTGCTCTTGGTGCTCTCTGGAGCCTGCCGTCGTCATGTGGTCTCCGGGTGCTGCAAGGGCATTGTCCAGGTTCGAGTACCTCAAATCTCTGTTTGGGTACTTTACCTTGCAGGGATGATTCTTCATCGACAGCTGCCAGTTTGAGGTAGTGTGCAGATATTCGAAGGTCAGCCGAGGCTGAAGGCCTGATGATTCGAAACCTCCTCTCGTTTGGTCTTCTCCAGCCGGTCTGCCCCTCGGTGGTTTTCCCTTTTCCCCTCATCGCATCCCGCCTCGCCTGGCCTGAATCTGTCCGTGTCTGCCCGACCCGGTGCCGGGGCAGTTCCAGATGGAGAGGGAAAAGGGCACGGGCAGAGGCCAGGAGGTAAGCGTGGGACGGGGAAAGAGCGGCAGCCACGAGGGCGAGGGGCCCGAGAAGCAGCACCAGCGCACCAACCAACGAACTCTATGGACCTCCTCAGAATGAACGAACTAGCTGCCCCAAATCAATGCTACCCGGGGCCTTCAATTATACCTTCGTCGAAAACCCTATATCTTCACGCCAAATCAGATAAGTTCTTTGACTTAAACTTGGCGGGCTAGTTTAAAAATAAGGTAACAATTCATACTAACAGGTTTTAGATGGCCGGTAATCGCATCTACCGGCCCAATAATTGACTTGTATTGTCCTGAAAGTTCCTTGATGGGCTTGTCCAACCTCAATGGCTGTAGTAATCTGTTTCCAATAATGTATGCAGACTGTTTGATGGCCTTAACTATTGGACTAACAATTAGATCCATCTCCAATTCAGTCTAATGCATAATTCAGAGCCCTGTCTCATTCCAAAACACAAAGTTTCTCCTCACAGAAAACCTGCAGCCTTAGTTTTGATTACTCCCAAGCTGTTTGCACTGCAGAATCCATTTTGGAATCCCACAGGTTTTCTGCCACGAGGCACGGACGCCATCTTGGGTACACTTTTCAATTTAAAAATGTCCATGCAGGATCCCTTTTATTAATAACTAGCTGGAGTGTCCGGTGGTGCCGAGGCTTTTTTGAGGGCATGTTTTTGTTGGAAGAGAGAGAGAGAGCGACTGGGGGGAAGAGAGAGAGCAACTGGGGGGAAGAGAGAGAGCGACTGGGGGGAAGAGAGAGAGCAACTGGGGGGAAGAGAGAGAGCGACTGGGGGGAAGAGAGAGAGCGACTGGGGAGGGGGGAGGTGGAGGGGGGGAGGGGGAGTGGGGAGGGAGAGGGGGGGTGGGGGAGGGAGGGAGGGGGGAAGGGGGAGGTGGGAGGGGGAGGGGGGAGGGGGAGGGGGGAGGAGGGGGGGAGAGGGGGGAGGGAGGGGGAGGGAGGGGGGAGGGGAGGGGAGGGGGAGGGAAGGGGGATGGGGGAGAGAAGGAGCGGAGGGGGGGAGGGTGGGAGAGGAGGGGGGAGGAATGAGAGAGAGACAGAGGGAAGGAGAGAGAGAGGGCGAGTGGCCCACGGCCGCAAATGGAGCCAAGCCCCGGGAGCAGGCGTGAGCTGGCTTGAGGCTGTGAGAGATGGCCACGCCCGGTTACCGGGGTAACCCTTCCCCCCCTTCCGAGCCCCCGTCCTCCCGAGCACCAGCCGCGCCGCCCCTCACGCCCGAGAGCCCCGCTCTCCGAGCCCCGGTCGCCCCGCCCCGCACCCCCGAGAGCCCTGCTCTCCGAGCCCCGGCCGCCCCACCCCGCACTGCCGAGAGCCCCGCTCTCCGAGCCCTGGCCGCCCCGCCCCGCCCCGCTCTCCCGAGAGCCCCGCTCTCAGAGCCCTGCACCCCCGCCCGAGCCGGCTTCAAGTCCGCCGAGTGGGTAAGAGAGAGAGATGCCGCATCTGTGCTGCTGGCTTCCCGCGCTCTGTGTGTCGCCTGGTGCACGCGCACCCTGTGCATGTCCCGTGACCCTCGTGGCCGACGCCGTTGCCTCGGGTAATGTGACGGGGGGAACTGGGGGGGGGCGAGGAGCTTACCAGAAGCTGTGGGACAATTACCTAGCTCAGGCGTGGCTGGGCAGGAGAGGCCCAGGCTTTGAGGCCTAGGCTTTGAGGCCTTACAAAAACGGGGAAAGGCAGGAAAAAGAATCATCAGGTTCGAGAAAATATTTAGAAATGAATGAACTTTTTTTTAAAACAATTTAATAACAGGCAATTTTTTTTTGCAGGAAATGTAGATTTGAAAAGAAACACGCAGAAAGTGGTAAAAAGAATGGAATCAAGATGGCGGCCACTCACCTCGGTTAAGAATGATAAGGCCCACCCACAGACGCACCGATTGGTCGACCGTCATGTCACCGAAGCGTAGGATTGGTCAATTGTCCTGTCACTCGACTCTAGGAGGGCCCGCCCACACGCACGACGAACCCCCCCCCCCACCACGCAGTGATTGGTCGACCATCGGGTCTCTCGAGTGTACGGTTGGTCGACCTTGACGTCACTCGATGCTAATGAGTGGATAATGAGCGGAATTGTGAAAGTTTTTTGGATACCGCGGGCGCAATTTTTGTCTCACCGAAACGTAAATATGCTTATGACCGTTCTGGAATTGTAAGCTTTCTTTATATGTAACGCACGTGTAGGTACGCTCTATAACTTTAGAGTGTATAGCCGGACAGACAGACAGACAGATGGAAGGACAGCCCGACAGATCGACCGCTTTATATATATAGACTAGCTAGGGGTGCCCGGCGGTGCCGAGGGTTTTTTGAGGGCATGTTGTTGTTGGAGGAGAGAGAGAGTGTGACTGGGGGGAAGAGAGCGCGTGACTCGGAGGAAGAGAGAGAGAGCGATTGGGGGGAAGAGAGAGAGCGAGCAACTGGGGGGAAGAGAGAGAGAGAGCGACTGGGGGGAAGAGAGAGCGCGAGCGACGGGGGGAAGAGAGCGAGCAACTGGGGGGAAGAGAGCGAGCGACTGGGGGGAAGAGAGCGAGCGACTGGGGGGAAGAGAGAGAGAGCGACTGGGGGGAAGAGAGAGAGCGAGTGACTGGGGGAAGAGAGAGAGCGAGCGACTGGGGGGAGAGAGAGAGCGAGCGACTGGGGGGAAGAGAGCGAGCGACTGGGGGGAAGAGAGCGAGCGACTGGAGGGAAGCGAGCGAGTGACTGGGTGGAAGAGAGTGAGCGACTGGGGGGAAGAGAGCGAGCGACTAGGGGAAGAGAGAGAGCGACTGGGGGGAAGAGAGAGCGCGACTGGGGGAAGAGAGACCGACGGGGGGAAGAGAGAGAGCGACTGGGGGGAAGAGAGAGAGCGACTGGGGGGAAGAGAGAGAGCGAGAGACTGGGGGGAAGAGAGAGAGGGAGAGACTGGGGGGAAGAGAGAGGGCGAGAGACTGGGGGAAAGAGAGAGAGTGAGAGACTGGGGGGAAGAGAGAGAGCGAGAGACTGGGGGAAGAGAGAGCGCAACTGGGAGGAAGGGGAAGGGGAGGAAGGGGAAGGGGGAGGAAGGGGGGAGGGAAGTGGGAGAGGGAAGGGGGAGAGGGAAGGGAGAGGGAAGTGGGGAGGGAAGGGGGGAGGGAAGGTGGGGAGGGAAGGTGAGGAAGGGGGGTGTGGGAGGAGGGAGGGGGGAGGGAGGGGGAGGAGGGGGGGTGAGGAGGGAGGGGGAGGGGGAGAGAGAGAGGGGGAGGGGGAGAGAGAGAGGGGGAGGGGGAGAGAGAGAGAGGGGGAGGGGGGGAGAGAGAGAGGGGGACAGAGAGAGGGGGGAGAGAGAGAGGGGGAGAGAGAGAGGGGGAGAGAGAGGGGGAGGGGGGAGAGAGAGAGGGGGGAGGGGGAGGGAGAGAGGTGGGAGGGGGGAGAG